>NC_135895.1:3373594-3924138 GCF_964194155.1 Cetorhinus maximus
GGTGTGATGAAGGTGGGGGGGGTGATGGGGGAGGGGGGTGTGATGAAGGTGGGGGGGGGAGGGGGGTGTGATGAAGGTGGGGGGAGTGATGGGGGAGGGGGGTGTGATGAAGGTGGGGGGAGTGATGGGGGAGGGGGGTGTGATGAAGGTGGGGGGGGTGATGGGGGAGGGGGGTGTGATGAAGGTGGGGGGGAGTGATGGGGGAGGGGGGTGTGATGAAGGTGGGGGGAGTGATGGGGGAGGGGGGTGTGATGAAGGTGGGGGGAGTGATGGGGGAGGGGGGTGTGATGAAGGTGGGGGGAGTGATGGGGGAGGGGGGTGTGATGAAGGTGGGGGGAGTGATGGGGGAGGGGGGTGTGATGAAGGATGGGGGAGTGATGAAGATGGGGGAGGGGGGTGTGATGAGGGTGGGGGGAGTGATGAGGTTGGGGGGGGAGTGATGAAGGTGGGAGGAGGGAGGGGGGAGTGATGAAGGTGGGGGCAGTGATGAGGGTGGGGGGAGTGATGAAGGTGGGAGGAGGGTGGAGTGATGAGGGGGAGGTGTGGGATGTAATGAGGGGGAAGGGGAGCGTGTGATGAGGGGAGAGGGGGCATGTGATGAGGGTTTGGGAAGAGCGGGTGAAAAGGGGCAGAGAGTTAGGGGGAATTGGGGAGAGGTTAGAGATGGTGGGGATGCTGCCTTGGCCATGAAGGGATAAGGAAAAACTGAGTCTTTTGACTGAAGGGGAAAGTGACGTGCTTGAGGGGATGGGATTGGGGGCCGTGGGTGGCGAGGGGATGGGATTGGGGGCCGTGGGTGGCGAGGGGATGGGACTGGGGGCCGTAGGTGGCGAGGGGATGGGATTGGGGGCCGTGCGTGGCGAGGGGATGGGACTGGGGGCCGTGGGTGGCGAGGGGATGGGACGGGGGCCGTGGGTGGCAAGGGGATGGGACGGGGGCCGTGGGTGGCGAGGGATGGGACGGGGGCCGTGGGTGGCGAGGGGATGGGATTGGGGCAGAGGTGGCGAGGGGATGGGACGGGGGCCGTGGGTGGTGAGGGGATGGGATTGAGGCGGGGGTGGCGAGGGGATGGGACGGGGGCGGGGGGTGGCGAGGGGATGGGACAGGGGCCGTGGGTGGCGAGGGAATAGGATTGGGGCGGGGGTGGCAAGGGGATGGGACGGGGGCCGTGGGTGGCGAGGGGATGGGATTGGGGCGGGGGTGGCGAGGGGATGGGACGGGGGCCGTGGGTGGCGAGGGGTTTGGACGGGGGCCGTGGGTGGCGAGGGGTTGGGACGGGGGCAGTGGGTGGCGAGGGGATGGGATTGGGGCGGGGGTGGCGAGGGGATGGGACGGGAGCCGTGGGTGGCGAGGGGATGGGATTGGGGCGGGGGTGGCGAGGGGTTGGGACGGGGGCCGTGGGTGGCGAGGGGATGGGACGGGGGCCGTGGGTGGCGAGGGGATGGGACTGGGGGCCGTGGGTGGTGAGGGGATGGGACGGGGGCCGTGGGTGGCGAGGGGATGGGACTGGGGGCCGTGGGTGGCGAGGGATGGGACGGGGGCCGTGGGTGGCGAGGGGATGGGATTGGGGCAGAGGTGGCGAGGGGATGGGACGGGGGCCGTGGGTGGCGAGGGGATGGGATTGAGGCGAGGGTGGCGAGGGGATGGGACGGGGGCGGGGGGTGGCGAGGGGATGGGACAGGGGCCGTGGGTGGCGAGGGAATGGGATTGGGGCAGGGGTGGCGAGGGGATGGGACAGGGGCAGTGGGTGGCGAGGGGATGGGATTGGGGCGGGCGTGGCGAGGGGTTGGGACGGGGGCCGTGGGTGGCGAGGGGATGGGATGGGATGGGATGGGATGGGGACAGGGGTAGGAAGAAGAATGGAAGGAGAGGGGGTAGGTAGGGGGATCGGGGCAGGGGGCAGGGAAGGGGGATGGAGGGAGAAGGGGTAGGGAGCGAAATGGAGGGAGAGTGGGGAGGGAGGTGAATGGAGGGTAGGGAGGGGAATGGAGGGAGAGGTGCGTGGGGGAGAATAGAGGGGGTAAGGGGGAATGGAGGGAGAGGGGGGTGGGGGGAGGGAGGGGAACGGAAGGTGAGGGGAGGGAGCATGCTACCCGCTGAGCAACGGCTACGAGTCAGCTACTGTTAACCAAACTACACTCTTTCATCTGTGAAATAATTTCAGGCAATTACTGTTTGACAGTGAGTGAGCTGGCAGGTTTAATGTAGTATTGTTTTCTGATGGGCTCCATACTGTAAATTATGTAACCTGTAATGTACTTGTGATTTGTTTAGGGCTCTGATCAGACTGAAGTGCAGAAACAGAACTGCTCTTGGCTATTTGTTACTCATCAGAAATGTCAGAAAGAAGATGTGGTAAGACACCAATATTCCGTTCCCCTTTGCCTCTAGTTTGGTCTGTCAAAGGATTCTCTTCAACTGACTGTCACTTGTTTGTTAATTCACCATATCTTAGTATCCCCTATTGTAGACCCGTATAGCTACATCTTTCTAAACGCCAGTGCAGTATAGCTTACTGCAAGCAGCTAGGTGTCTTTAAGGAATATAATTGAATCAGCATCTTGACTAGCCCTGGCTCAGTGGGTTGCACCTCTCCCTTCTAGTTAGAAAAGACAGTTTTCCTTATCCTTGCATGTCCTAGCAAACCACCTCCCCGCCCCCCAATCTCTGTA
Source organism: Cetorhinus maximus (assembly GCF_964194155.1). Lineage (NCBI taxonomy): Eukaryota > Metazoa > Chordata > Chondrichthyes > Lamniformes > Cetorhinidae > Cetorhinus > Cetorhinus maximus. The sequence goes on from NC_135895.1 coordinate 3,376,267, forward strand.
CCCTCCTTCAACCCTACAACCCTTGTAGTGGTGGATTTAAAAATGTTTTGTAATACACACAACAAACTATTCCTTATGTCTCTAGGTTCTTAAACATCTTGATATCACTCTGTGCAGGGAGAAAACTGCCATTTTAACTCTGTGTCCCCATAATCTTGATTTTCCTCCCACCAGAGAAAATTGTTTCTCTGCATCTGGTCTATTGTATCCTTGTTTACAATCATTATTTAAATCATTGATTCTCTGAAATTGCAGCCAATTTCAGAGATTCATATAATCTTTACAGTGCAGAAGGCGGCCATTTGGCCCACCGAGTCTGCATTGGCTCTCTGAAAGAGCATTCTACCTAGTCCCACTCCCAAGCCTTATCTCTGTAACCTTGCACATTCTTTCTTTTCAGCCTCCACCACCCTCTCAGGAAGTTCGTTCCAGACTCCAACCACCCTCTGGATGAAAAGATTTTTCTTCACATCACTTTTACTCCTTTTTCAATTATTTTGAACCTGTACCCTTTAGTTCTTGATGCTCCCTCGAGTGGGAACAGTTTCTCACCATTTACCCTCAGGGTCAAGAGGCCAGTTGGCCCATTATGTCCGTGCCAGTTCTCTGCAAGACCACCCCACCTAGTGTCATTCACCCAGCTCTTCCTCATAGCACTTCGAGTTTTTCTCTTCAGATAATTATCCAAATCTCTTTTGAAAACTCCGATTGAATCTGCTTCCACCACACTCTCAGGCAGTGCTTTCCAGATCCTAACCACTCACAGTGCACAATGTTTTGCTCATGTCGCCTTTGGTACTTTTGTCAATCACCTCAAATCCTTTGATTCTTGGTTCTTCCATCAATGGGAACAGTTTCTCCCTATCTACTCTGACTAGACCCCTCATGATTTTATGATTTCAATGACATCTCTTCTCAACCTTCTCTAAGGAAAACAACGCCAGCTTCTCTGTTCTATCCATATCCCTCTTCATTGTATACATTCTTGTATAACTTTTCGGTACCCTCTCTAATTTAATGCCTTCAAGCCCCAGAATTGGACACAATACACTAGTTGAAGCCCAACCAGTATTTTATAAAAGTTCATCGTAATTTCCTTGCTTTTGTACACTATGCCCCTATAAAGCCCATGTATGCCATATTAACTATTTCCCAACCTGTCCTGCCAACTTCAATGATTTATGCAGATACTAATTGAAATGTTACATTAATGTCAACAATAATTGGGATAGACATAGTGTTAAGGGCTTGGATGGAGTGGATTTCTTGAAATGTGTACAGGAGAACTTTTTAGGTCAATATGTAGAGGGTCCAACAAGGGACAGTGCAGTGCTGGACCTATTCCTGGGGAATGAAGCCGGACAGGTGGCTGAGGGTGGTGGCGGGGGAGTGTTTTAGTGATAGCGACCACAACATGGTACAATTTAAGCTTGTTATGGACAAAGAAATAGACAAGTTGCAAAAAAATGTTTTGGATTGGGGGAGACCGGATTTTAGCTAAATAAGGCAGGATCTGGCCAAGGTAGACTGGGAACAGCTACTTGTGGGGAAATCTACAGAAGAGCAGTAGGGGGCGTTCAGAAAGGAAATGGGGAGGGTACAGGCTCAACATGTTCCCTCTAGGGTGATAGGAAGGAGCAACAAGCCCAGAGAACCATGGATGACCAGAGATATTCAGGATACAATGAGAAGGAAAAGAGAGGGTTTTAACAGGTACAAGGGGAGCAAATCAGCGGAGGCATTAGTGGAGTACAGAAAGTGCAGGGTGGAGCTTAAGAAAGCAATTAGGAGAGCAAAGGGGATATGAGAAAGCTCTGGCTAGTAAAAGTAGGGAAAATCCCAAGATATTCTATTAGTATATCAATGGGAAGAGGATAACCAGGGAAAGCGTAGGGCCCATAAGGGACCAAGGGGGCAATCTATGGGTGGAGCCAGAGGACGTCGCTAGAGTGTTGAACGAATACTTCACATCCGTCTTCACCCAAGAGAATGAGGATGAAGGTATGGAACTCGAGGAGAGGGACTGTGAGTTTCTTGAGCAAATTGATATAGGGAGTGACAAGATATTGGAGTTGTAGGCAGGCTTAAAAGTGGACAAATCTCCAGGTCTGGATGATGTGTCCCAGACTACTGAGGGAGGCAAGGGAGGGGATCGTAGGGGCTCTGACCCAAATTTTTAATTCCTCTCTGGCCACAGGGAGGTGCCAGAGGACTGGAGAACAGCTAATGTGGTTCCGCTATTTAAGAAGGGTTGTCGAGATAAGCCAAGGAACTACAGGCCAGTGAGTCTCACTTCAGTGGCAGGGAAACTATTGGAGAAAATTCTGAAGGAAAGAATCTATCTCCATTTGGAGAGGCAAGGTTTGATCAGGGATAGTCAGCATGGCTTTGACAGAGGGAGGCCATGCCTAACAAATTTGATTGAATTTTTTGAGGAGGTGACCAGGTGTGTAGATGAGGGTAGTGCAGTTGATGTAGTTTATATGGATTTCAGCAAAGCCTTTGACAAGGTCCCACATGGGAGACTTATAAAGAAGGCAAATGTACATGGGATACAGGGTAATTTGATAAGGTGGATTCAAAATTGGCTTAGTTGTAGGAGACAGAGGGTGATGACAGAAGGCTGCTTTTGTGACTGGAAGACAGTGTCCAGTGGCGTACCACAGGGATCTATGCTGGGTTCCCTATTATTCGTCATTTATATAAACGACACAGATAACTATGTAGGGGGTAGGATTAGTAAGTTTGCGGATGATACAAAGATTGACCGGGTAGTTAACAGTGAGGCTGAGTGTCTTGGGCTACAGGAAGATATAGGCGGGATGGTCAAATGGGCAGATAAGTGGCAGATGGAATTTAACCCTGAAAAGTGTGAAGTGATACACTTTGGACGGAGTAATTTGACAATGAAGTATTCAATAAATGGCATGACACTAGGAAGTTCTGAGGAACAAAGGGACCTTGGCGTGTGTGTCCATAGGTCTCTGAAGGCGGAGGGGCATGTTAGTGGGGTGGTGAAAAAGGCATATGGGACATTTGCCTTTATCAATCGAGGCATAGATTACAAAAGTAGGGAGGTCATGTTGAAGTTGTATAGAACCTTGGTAAGGCCACAGCTGGAGTACTGTGTGCAGTTCTGGTTGCCACATTATAGGAAGGATGTGATTGCACTGGAGGGGGTGCAGAGGAGATTCACCAAGATGTTGCCTGGGATGAAACATTTAAACTATGAAGAGAGGTTGGATAGACTTGGGTTGTTTTCGTTGGAGCAGAGAAGACTGAGGGGTGACCTGATCGAGGTGTACAAGATTATGAGGGGCATGGACAGGGCGGATTGGGAGCAGCTGTTCCCCTTAGTTGAAGGGTCAGTCACGAGGGGACACAAGTTCCAGGTGAGGGGCAGGAGGTTTTGAGGGATGTGAGGAAAAACTTTTTTTACCCAGAGGGTGGTGATGGTCTGGAATGCACTGCCTGGGAGGGTGGTGGAGGCGGGCTGCCTCACATCCTTTAAAAAGCACCTGGATGAGCACTTGGCACGTCATAACGTTCAAGGCTATGGGCCAAGTGCTGGTAAGTGGGATTAGGTAGGTAGGTCAGGTGTTTCTCACGTGTCGGCGCAGACTCGATCGGCTGAAGTGCCTCTTCTGTACTGTGTGATTCTGTGATATACCCCTCCGCCCAGTCACCTCCTTCATGCACCCAATGATATGGCAAGTGGTATTTGCCAGGTTGACCAAATCCAGAAGAGAAACTTGGCTATGCTATCTCAATGATTTTGCAATTTGCATTTATTACAAGAAGACTTGTGCACTGAAGTCAGAAGTAATGAGTCTGCTACCACCCTTAGAGATTTTAAAGATTAAATTAAAACATTTATTAACAAAAGAAGAAAAAACTTAACGAAAACTTATTTAACTAAAAGTTACCGAAATTTCTATTTGGCCAAATTCCCAACTACACACCCCCTTTATGGCAACAGTCCAAATAGATTCAAAATTTATTAATTCATCCAGTAATATTACCACAAGCATCCACTGGACAATGGAATTCTAAAGGCTTTCTCTCTCCTCCCCCACCCAACCCCAACGCCGCCCTCCCCCCCCCCCCCCCCCCACCCCACGGCACGGTACACCTTTCAAGATTTCACAGTTACCCCCCACATAGCCTTCCATTCTTCTTCAAATATATTTCTCCTTTTTGATCTGTAAATCATTGTTTCAACTTTTCTTTAGAAGTTACTTTTCCAAAAATATACCATGTTCTCATTATAGCCAGCAATTTTGGCAAAAATCAACGTAATGACCTTGCCTTATTTATCTTGCCAGTTGTAAACATTTTTCATGTCCCTTTGAAAATCAAACACTTCTCCACTTATCTAAAAATGCAAATTTCATTCACACTGTCTCTGCTGAGACCTCACCCTGGTTTACTCATCTCCATTTCAAATACCAGTCTTACCCCTCACTTCTTTGATAAATTAAAGCATGCAGTCTGAGTGTGTCTAGTTTAATTAAATTAGCCCATACACAAAACCATACACACACACACATGCCTGCTTTAAAGTATCCCACAATAATATTAGGAAAAATATGGTAGTTCCTTGACACCACTTTAGAAATGTGTCCTTTACATTGCCTTTCTTCGTTTTCCTACCAAAATGAATCACTTTGTACTTCTCTGCATTAAATTTCATCTGCCATGTGTGGCTGCCCATTCCACCAGCCTGTCTATGTCCTCTTGAAGTTTATCACTATCCTCCTCACAGTTCACAATACTTCCAAGTTTTATCTCATCAGTGAATTTTGCAATTGTGCCCTGCACACCCTAGTGTAGGTCATTAAAATACAGATCAAGAAAAGCAGTGTCCTAATACCGATCACTGGCGAACCTCACTGTATGCCTTTCTTCAGTCCATAAAACAGCTGTTCAGTGCTACTGTTTCCTGTTGCTCAACCAACTTCATATCCATGTTGCCCCTGTCTTTTTATTCCATGTGCTTTAAATTTGTTAACCGTGGCATTAATCCCAGACCCCTGCTCTTTTTCCTGTAAGTATTTATCCAAATCTCATTTGCAAGTTATTATTGATACTGCCTCCACTATCCTTTCAGGCGGCGCTTTCCAGATCATAACTTGCTGCATAAAAAGGTTTTCCCTCCTTTTGCCTCTGGTTCTATTGCCGATCACTTTCAATTTGTGTCCCTCTGGTTATTGATCCTTCTACAACTAGAAACAGTTTTACATTATTTATTCTCGGAACCCTCATAATTTTGAACATCTCTATCAATCTCCTCTTAACATTTTCTGCTCTAAGGACAACAATCCCAGCTTCTCCACTCTCTCTTTTCACGTCACTGAAATTCCTCAACCCTGGCCTTCTGTACATCTTTTGCGAAGTTTTATTACAGACTGCAACGATACTCAGGAGCAAGTTTAGATTTCTTTTTGGTGTGAACTAGTGTGTCACTTTTGTTTATCTAGCTTTTTCTCCATTCTTCTGTAGATTGCAGGGCTGCAGAAAGCACAGGACAACGCAGTGTTTAAATTTGAACCATTTATTCTCCACGTCCAGTGCAGGAAGATGGAGGATGCACAGCTCCTGGTAAGAGTCAGTCGGTCACTATCTTCAGATGCTGAGAGTTTGCCTTGGCTGCTCAGCAAGATGAGCTGCCCAGGCAGGGGATGGAGCTAGTGTTAACATCTCCCTCCCCACTCAGTCTGTGCTGAGTTAGCTGAGCTCCATCTTTTGGCTTATACAAAAAGTGACCATAAAGGCTAAATGGAAACTTGTCCTTTTATCTTAGGAGGTCTTGAATACAAAGGGGAGGAAGTGAAGCTTATGGAGCCTTCGTCAGATCCCATCTGAACACTGCATTCAGTTCTCGGTAGCACACCTCAGGAAAGGTATATAGACCTTTTGAGGGGATGTGGAACAGATTTCCCAGAATGACAGAGGCCTTAACATTAAATTATGAGTTTGTGTTGCATAAATTTGGCTTGTATTTCCTTGGGTTTAGAAGATTGAGGGGTGATCTAATCAAGGTGTTGGAAATGTTAAAAGGATTTGGGAAATAATCTTGTATAAATGCATTTAAGGGGAAACTAGAAAATTACATGAGGGAGAAAGGAATAGATGGATAGATTGATAGGGTGAGATGAAGTGGGAGCGGGAGAAGACTCGAGGGGGCGTAAGCACCAACATTGCCCAGTTGGGCTGAATGGCCTGTTTCTGTAGTGTAAAGCCTTTATGAAACTAATGCATTGAATATCAAAATGTTATAAAAGAACTTGGCATAATTAGGTTTTATTTGCAATTCTACGATACATTCTTAATTTTAAATTCAATCTGTGCAGATAAACATACTGATTTGCTGATCTACTATTCTGGATTACAGCACTCTGTCGCTATAAACTCTGGCTTCAGGAACTCTGGAATCACAGTTGGAAAGAAAGGCAAAATAATGATGGTAAAATGGTTTTGTTTGTATTACTTCATTATAAGTTACTTGCGAATTTTAATTTTATACCACGTTCTCTGCAGTTGAAGCTCCACAAGTTACTCCTGAGATGACTATTAGAATTCCATTCTGCGGAAGATCCAAATGCTCCTTGATAGTTTCCATATGTCAGTAATCACAGGCTGTGCCCCTGTGATTGAATGATGTATTCAGCAGCATGCTGTATGCACCATGCAACTTTCACTGTCTCCGACTGAATTCTGAGCTGATTCATTCCCTTCCTTAGGCCAGGTTTAGGCTTGGGAGGCTGTGTCCCAGTAATCATCCCGTCTCGCTGTAACAGATCCTAAAAGCTCTTTATTGAGTCGTTAGCCCCACAGAATGATACAGCACAGAAGGAGGCCACTTGCCCCATTTTGCCTGTGCCTTTCTTCGAAAGAGCTGTACGGTTAGTTCCACTCCCCTGCTGTTCCCAATAGCCATGTAAATTATTGTTTTTAAGTGTATTTCTAATTCCCTTTTGAGAGTTATTGAATCTGTAATTCCAAATTACAACTCGCTGCATTTTTTAAAAAAAAGAAAGATTTCAACATGTCACGTCTTTTTTTTGCAAACCACCTGTGTCCTCTGGTTGTCAACTCTCCTAACATTGGAAACAGTTTCTTCATATTAACTCAATTTTAAACACCTCCAAAGAGAACTTCCACCCTTTCTACTTTCCAATCTTCATTGTTATTAAAGTCAATGTTTATCTGAATCTTTCTTTATTGTCAAAATGCTGCAAGCACATCTAATGGTTGCTGTTTTTTTTAATTTTAGAATCCAAAAGTAATCTTGCTTCTGACAAGGAAGCAAAATTTGAAAATGAATTTCCCTAGAATTTTATTGAGCAGCTGAGCTCTTTCTTCCACTGTTGCTGCCGCATGATGCAGTATACCACCATGCTCTTTGTCATATACCGTATTTATACTGTGCCTTGATGACCTCCGTACGCCCCAAAGCTAATTAATTACTTGTGAAGTCTAGTTGTAATGTAGGAAATGATAGCTGCATATTATTATACAGAGTAACTTCCAATATTGCAGCGTACCATGTGAATGGTATCATGAGTTCTGGCATTAGAATACCTACTTCTCCATCGTGATATTGCAGGCAAGAGTTTCATTTGATTATCTTTGATACTAATATTAACATAACGTAATGAGCTTTGACTTCCAAAAACTTAGCAGGAATTGTGTCACAGTCGAAGCTTCCAAACTGATCTTCGTCACGAGTTGCAGTACAAAGAGAGAGCGTTCACTTCTTGGCTGTACCACTAGATGGCAGGATGGCTAGCCAATCCTGTCAGCTTGCCTTCTCTCTGTGCACTTGTCTTTACATATCTGACTCCAATGACGAACATCAGATTTCCTTCCTGAACAAGATGGGTTTGTTGACAATATTCTTGGTCTAACTTTTCATTTCAGATTTATTGAAGTAACTGAATTTAAATTCCTCAGCTCCCTTGGTGAGATTTGTACTCATATCTCTGGAAGATTACTAATCCAGTAATGTAACCACTATGCTACTCTACCCAGGTGACTGACAGGTGAAGTCCAGCCTACTTCTCACATGATTGGTGGGGCATCATGTGTAAACATTTCACACAGCTCACCTGCACCCCTTTCTTTACCCCCCTACCCCCCAATGCTCCCAAACCCATAGCCATGTAATCTGGGAGCAGCGCAAAATAGAGGACAAACCACTGGGCTAATAAAAGGAACAATACTGTGGAAAATTCCTCTCTCACCCTCCCTCAGATGATCAAAACCAGTAACCGGTGCAGGAGGTCGCAGTTATCTATAAAGACTTATCCAGTCAGGAACCGATCCAACTCCCTCTTGAAGGCGATGCAAAAAGTCAACAGCCACTACACCAGCCAGAAACACATTCCAGAAGCTTCTTACTCTCTAGGAATTGGCCCACCCAACATCCAGTTGATTCCTACTCTTGTACAGTTAAATTACTGTCTTCTCAGTCTGTTAAACTGGAATAATTTATCAATAGGTCAATCTATACAACCCATTCATTATTTTATAAAATAATCAGGTCCCCATTAAGTGTACGCTGCTCTACAGTAAATAGACTGAGGTCTTTGAGCCTATCTGAGTAACTAAGGTTCTTTAAGCTAGGAATCATTCTTAGCTCTTGTCTGGACCTTTGCTACTACATCACCAAATCTGGCCAGAGTGTTCCTGGTGTGGTCTGACCAACAACCTGTACAGTGCCAAAATGGTACCCTTTAACTTAAATTGAATAGTTCTCTTAATACAATCCAATACTTTGTTCACTTTAGCTACAATTTCTCTATCTCGGTCATGAACCTTCAACCATCTATGCATAATATCACTTTTTCTCTCTTCCCCTCAGTATTGTTGCCTGCAAATGATATACATATTCTGTTGGCCCTACCGATATGCATGATGCTCCATTTATCTAAATGCTAATTAAAAATAACAGGATAAATAAAGATCCACCCTCTGGGTAAAAAGCTTTTTCCTCACATCTTCCCTAAACCTCCTGCCCCTCACCTTGAACTCCTGTCCCCTCGTGACTGACCCTTCAACTAAGGGGAACAGCTGCTCCCAATCCACCCTGTCCATGCACCTCATAATCTTGTACACCTCGATCAAGTCGCCCCTCAGTCTTCTCTGCTCCAACGAAAACAACCCAAGTCTATCCAACCTCTCTTCATAACTTAAGTGTTTCATCCCAGGCAACATCCTGGTGAATCTCCTCTGCACCCCCTCCAGTGCAATCACATCCTTCCTATAATGTGGCGACCAGAACTGCACACAGTACTCCAGCTGTGGCCTCACCAAGGTTCTATACAACTCCAACATGACCTCCCTACTTTTGTGATCTATGCCTCGATTGATAAAGGCAAATGTCCCATATGCCTTTTTCACCACCCCACTAACATGCCCCTCCGCCTTCAGAGATCTATGGACACACACGCCAAGGACCCTTTGTTCCTCAGAACTTCCTAGTGTCATGCCATTTATTGAATACTTCCTTGTCAAATTACTCCTTCCAAAGTGTATCACCTCACACTTTTCAGGGTTAAATGCCATCTGCCATTTATCTACCCATTTGACCATCCCGCCTATATCTTCCTGTAGCCCAAGACATTCAGCCTCACTGTTAACCACCCGGCCAACCTTTGTGTCATCCGCAAACTTACTAATCCTACCCCCCACATAGTCATCTGTGTCATTTATATAAATGACGAATAATAGGGGACCCAGCATAGATCCCTGTGGTATGCCACTGGACACTGGCTTCCAGTCACTAAAGCAGCCTTCTGTCATCAACCTCTGTCTCCTACAACTAAGCCAGTTTTGAATCCACCTTATCAAATTACCCTGTATCCCATGTGCATTTGCCTTCTTTATAAGTCTCCCATGTGGGACCTTGTCAAAGGCTTTGCTGAAATCCATATAAACTACATCAACTGCACTACCCTCATCTACACACCTGGTCACCTCCTCAAAAAATTCACTCAAATTTGTTAGGCATGACCTCCCTCTGACAAAGCCATGCTGACTATCCCTGATCAACCTTGCCTCTCCAAATGGAAATAGATACTCTCCTTCAGAAATTTCTCCAATAGTTTCCCTGCCACTGATGTGAGACTCTCTGGCCTGTAGTTATCCCCACAACCCTTCTTAAATAGCGGAACCACATTAGCTGTTCTCCAGTCCTCTGGCACCTCCCCGTGGCCAGAGAGGAATTAAAAATTTGGGTCAGAGCCCCTGCGATCTCCTCCCTTACCTCCCTCAGCAGCCTGGAACACAAATCATCCAGACCTGGAGATTTGTCCACTTTTAAGCCTGCCAACACCTCCAATACCTTGTCATTCCCTATATCAATTTGCTCCGGTGAGATTCAGATCATTGTGAGCCAAAGTGGAGCTTGAAGTTATCTTTGAAAGGAGAAAGAGAAGCCGTTGGAGACGTATGCACTCTTGACTGCTAGGAAATGCCTCCTATTATATTCTTAATGAGTTTTGAACTTCTTCCAAAAGCCTACAGTCCCCTTCCCAAGCAATGAGGTGTTTATATGTTCCCTGGTACTTAGCTGAAAGTCTGATCCATGTATCTATTATGTCATGAGGCAGGAATTCTCTCAAGGATTGCTAATTTTGAAGCTAGTTTTGCTCCCCCCTCTCACCACCCCCTCCCAAGTCACTTCTATCAATGCCTTTTTGAAAGTAGGAAGCATAATCTGGAAATGAAAAGTTGGTGCCAGTAAAAAGTGACCATGAAGCTGTTGGATGGTGTAAAAACTCAACTGAACCTGCTGTCCTTACCTGTCCTGGGCCTACCTGGCACTCCAGTCTTACAGCAACATGGTGTATGCTTAACCTTCTTCTAAAGTGTGCTAGCAAGCCTCTCCATTGTATCAAAAACTGCTACCAATGGTTCAAGAAGAAGCCCCACCTTCTTTAGGTAACTAGGGAATGGGCAACAAAGGTGAAGCTCTGATCCCCAGAATGGTTGACATAAAAAGCTACACATATTGTCTCAAACATAACACCTCTAGTTCAGTATGGAAGACTAGAAATACTTGCTTTGATTTAGCGTCCAATGTCACTCGGATGCCTCTTGGTGTTTGGTAAAGATCTCTACCCAATGGAAAGAACTCTAGGGTCTTCCATATCACTTAACATTACATACAATTTATAGCGCAGAAACAGGCTATTCTGCCCAACTGGTCCACAGTGGGGTTTATACTCCAACCCCTTGTCATCTCACCCGATCACCATCCCTTTCTCTGGAGCTCTGAAGAAGAGTCATATGACACGAAACATTAACTCTATTTTTCTCTCTCCACAGATGCTGCCAGACCTGCTTTTCCAGCATTTTCATTTTTTTTAAGATTTCCAGCATCTGCAGTATTTTGCTTTTATATCACCATACCTTTCCATTCCTTTCTCCCTCATGTTCTTAGCTAGTCTCTCTTTATGCTATTCACCTCAACTACTCCATGGTACTAGCTGTGGATCAGTGGGTAGAATTCTTACCTCTGGGTCAGATGGTTATGGGCTCAAGTCCCACTCCAGGATTTGAGCACAAAAATCAAAGTTGACACTCCGCTGTAGTACAGATGAGACAATAAACCTAGGCCCCATCTGACCCCTTGAAGGTAAAAAAAAAATCCCTTGGCATTATTTTGAAGAGCAAGAGAGTTATCCCCAGTGTCCTGGGCAATATTTATCCCTCAATTAATAGTACTAAAACTGATTATGTGGCCATTATCACATTGCTGTTTGTGGGAGTTTGCTGTGCGCAAATTGCTGCATTTCCTATATCATAACCGTGACTACGTCGCAAAAGTACTCCATTGGCTGTAAAATGCTTTGGGAAGCCCTGTGGTTGTGAAAGGCACTATATAAATGCAGGAGTTTCGAAGAGTTATAGAGGACTCAATGTAAACTGTTTCTCCCTTTGCAGATGCTGCCAGACCTGCTGAGTTTTCCAGCACTTTGTTTTTATTTCAGATTTCCACCATCCACGGTATTTTTGCTTTTATATAAGTGCAAGTCTTTCTTTGATGTGGTACTGCATTCTGTATCCTAACCACTGTGTATAAAGAAGGCTCCTGCTTTCCTTATTGGATTTATTATCGAATGTCTTATATTTATGGCCACTAGTTATGGACACCTCCACAAGTAGACACTCATCTGTACATCGACCCATTTCAATATGTTGAAGACTTCTATCAGGTCACCCTCAGCCTTTAATTTTTCTAGAGAAAAGATCCCCAGCCTGCTCAATCTTTTAAAGGGGAATGGGAGAAGTATTTGAAAAAAATGAGAATGGATTGGTGTAGATAGCTGCAGTTGAAATGGTAGGATTACCATAAGTGCTTTCTTGGTACTGTCCCTCCGACAATGCGGCACTCCCTTAGTATTGCACCTCCAGCATGACAGCACTGCTGCAACATCGGTTCTGTGAAACATTAACTATCTACAGACCTGCTGAGTATTTCCATCACTTTGTTTTTAATTAGCATCTGCAGTATTTTGCTTTTATCACCATGAGTGGTGATGGCAAATGGCAGATTATTTCACTATCCCTTTTATAATTCTCTGCTTGTCATGTTTCATTTAAATGTCTTAAAGTTCCTGAGATTAGATGAGCATCTGAGGGACAGTGAATAGGGAACAGGACTGACATGTGAAAGGAGGCAGAATGTGAACGGCTCTATATAAATAAATGTTTTTTCTTGAGTATCCTGGGAAGATGTGGGTTGATCCTGATTTTGCGGTGGCAAGGACCCTGCCTTAACGGGAACATGCCGTAGCAACACCCCTTCCATTGGGACTCAAAAACTGCTTCAATATTTGATTTTTCTGGTCACCAGGCTGTTCGCAGTACCCATTGTCTGGAGGTTCCATTATGCCATCAAGGGACAGTGTTGGTGAGTGAAGAGTACATCGATTACCTTGTGCAAGTGGCGAATCAGAAAATGGAGGAAAATCAAAAGAGGATAGAAAGGTAGAACCACAATTCTAGGGCAGCGATATTTCATTGAGCAATACGAAAGTCACTGAGGATGAGTTTTACTTGCACCAGCTGTGGCTCCATGGGCAACATTCACGCCTTGGAGTCAGAAGGTTGTGGGTTTAAGTCACATTCCAAAGTCTTGAGCACGTCCAGGCTGACGCTCCAGTTCTGTGCTGAGGAGACGCCACACTGGTGGAGGGGCGGTGCCAAGGTGGCGCTGCATTGGCAGAGAGGCTTTCTTTTAAATAAAACGTTAAATCACAGCCCCAACTGACCTGTCATTGTCATTTATTGCATGGGAAATGGAATATAAAAGTGGAGATGTTTTGCTGCAGTTTTACAGGGCTTTAGTGAGACCACATCTGGAGTACTGTGTACAGTTTTGGCCTCCTTATTTAAGAATGGATATAAATACATTAAAAGCAGTTCAGAGAAGATTCACTTGACTGATACCTGGGATGGGGGTGATTTTCTTCTGAGGAAAGGTTGGACAGGCTGGGCCTGTATTCATTAGAGTTTAGAAGAATGAGAGGTGATCTTATTGAAACATAAAATCCTAAGGGGAATTGATAGTGTGGATGCTGACAGGATGTTTCCCCTTGTGAGAGAAACTAGAACTAGGGGACACAGATTAAAAATAAGGAGTCGCACATTTAAAATGGAAATGAGAAGAAATCTTTTCTCTTGATCGTGTGTCTTTGAATGCAACCCAAACCTGAGATTTATACCAACCAGAGGTCAAGGGCAGCAGATACGTGGGAATGGCACCACCTGCAAGTTCCCCTCCATGCCACTTGCCATCCTGACCTGGAAATATATTGCCATTCATTCATTGTCTGCGTCAACATCCTGGAACTTCCTTCCTAACAGCACTGGGAGTGTTCCTACAAAACATGGATTGCAGTGCTCAAGAAGGTAATTCACCTTCACCTTCCCCATGTCCTATAATAGAATTGAAAAATGCAAGTCTCTCTTTAATTCCGCAGTATACCAACTAGATAATGTATCGTGGTGTTTGGGAGAATGTGGTGGAACCGCAGGACTCTGATATAAAGGGCAGCACCATTTAAACAGAAAACATCTGTAGCACTGCAGGCTTTTTTTAAACCTGCCCTGGTCTCCTCAAATTATTTGGGGAAAATTAAAATGATTTTAATAGCAGTAAAGGTCATCCAGATTGGTTTCCAAAGCAGCCTTTACCATGACAATTTATTGAAATGTAGATGCTACCATTGCCGGTTGGCATTTCTTTATTAATGTTTGTCCACCTTGGAGCTGTGGAAGTTTAAGGATGAAGGAATGGAAGAAGTGGCTAGTGCTCTGCTTGTACAATCTGTTTCTTACCGGGGAGCAGCTGGCTTAGTCCTTCTGCCAGACACCACACATCTAGATAGAGCAAAGCTACAAATCACCAATGATCTGATTGAATGGTGAAACAGGCTCCAGGGACAGATTTGTGATCTCCTATCTCCTATTCATAAAGCAAAAGAATAGTCAGGATTCAACCAGCATTAAAGTGTTGTCAAAATCTTGTGATTAAAGCTTGCAAGAAAGAACTTGGATTTATATCGGGCCTTTGAAGTACTTCTGAAGTGTAGTCACTGTTGTAATGTAGGCAATATGGCAGCCAATTTGGACGCAGCAAGATGCTTATACAGGGTTTTGAAGACAGATGAAGAAAAACTTTTTCTCTGAGGGTCGTGAATCTTTGGAACTCTCTTCCTTAAAAGACGGTGGAGGCAGAGTCTTTGAATATCTTTAAGGCAGAGTTAGATAGATTCTTGATAAGCAAGGGGATGAAAGCTTATCAGGGGATGTCAGGAATGTGGGGCTGAGGTTAAAATCAGATCAGCCATGATCTCATTGAATGGTGGAGCAGGCTTGAGGGGCCCAGTGGCCTACTCCTGCTCCTAATTCTATGTTCATATGTATCTCACAAACACCAAGATCATGACCAGATAATCTGTTTCAGTGAATTTATTTGAGGGATAAATATCAGCTGGGACGCCGGGGTGAACTGCCCTGCTTTTTAGTGCCACGGTATCTTTTATGTCCACCACCTGAGAGAGTTTAATGTCCCATCCCAAGAACAGTACTACACTAAGTGGCAGCCTGTATTTTGTGCTAAAGTCCCTGGGGTGGGACTTGAACCTGTAACGTTCTGACTTGCTGAGGGTGCTGCCTACTGAGCCACAGCTGAGACATTTGAATTTTCATTATCTATTTTTTTTTAAAAGCACTATAGATTTTGGTTTGTGATTTTAATCAAACTGAGAAAGGGTTTTGTTTAATGGTATTTCCCTCTCATTTTCTGGCTGCTCCACGTAATATTACTCAGACTACGATACATAAAGCTGGCCTGTCCCTAGTGACAGACAGGCACACTGCTTCTCTAGGATGAACTTGTGCAAGTTATCCAGAGACTCACTAAGATCATCTTAGAATCACAGAATTTTACAGCACAGGAGGCTATTCAGTCTGTTCTGCCTGTGCCAGCTCTTTAAAAGAATTATCCAATTAGTCCCACTCCCCAGGTTTTCCTCCACAGCCCTGTAACATTTTCCTCCTCCAAGTATTTATCCATTCCCTTTTGAAAGTTACTATTGAATCTGCTTCCACTGCCCTTCAGGCAGCGCATTCTAGATCATAGCAACTTGCTGTTTTGGAAAAAAAAACCATCTCCTCTCTTGACAGTTCACAAAAGAACTTAGATCTGTGTCCTCTAGTTACCAACACTCTTGCCAGTGAAAATAGTTTCTCTTTTATTTAGTCTCATCAAACTCATTCCTCACCTTTTTAATTTTTGCTTGATTTCTAGGTTTTACACTGGTCTTCAATCTGCCCTAAGTGCCCCTGTGCCTACTGAACGGCTTGATGAAAATGTGAGCACAGCTGACTCTTCTTACACTCGCAGAAGAAGACGAAGAACTATGAAGAAGGAACGAGGAAATGGAGAGCTGACAGCCCACAGCGATAGTGAGAGTGACCTCGCTTTTTTGATGGGCAGCACATGATCACAGCTTTTTAATCCCCAGAACGAGTTTAAAGCATAGTCTTTGCATGCAGTTGGAGAGCCTGTAGGGGCTCAAACAATATCTCCAAAAATAATCTTTCCATCAGCAATTGGGATAATTTAATCAGAGGTCTGATGCTGTCAGTTGTGTGGGTCTCTTCTCTTTTGGACTATTTTTATGAAGTAAATTTTATCCCTGCTGATTTTCTTTTTTAAAAATGAACATTACATTTAAAATGACAGGAGCTGGGTGAGACACTGACACATAGGATCATCTTGGTTGAAAATTTCTGAAAATATTCATCAGGTGAAGGAAGCATAAGATGGGGGTGTTTAAATGCTGTATGTATATCTTTCTCACATTTTCCTCCAATGTGAATTAAATATTTGAAAGGGGAAAAAATTTGCAGGGCTTTGGGGAAAGAGAACGGGAGTTGGACGAATTGAATAGCTCGGTCAAAGAGTCAACACAGGCATGATGGCATTGTATTTGTCTTACTCTGCACACAGATTCCTAGCAAAACCAAGACAAGATGGATTTTAGCTATCCTACAATACACCAACAATTCACATTTATATAGTGCCTTTAACATGATAAGACATCATAATGTGCTTAGTGTATTCAAATAAAATTTGACATTGCACCAAATGAGGAGATATTAGGACAGGTGACCAAAAGCTTGATTAAAGAGGTAGGTTTTAAGGAGGATCTTAGAAGAGAGAGCTGGAAAGGTTTAGGGAGAGAATTCAAGAATTTGGGACTGAGGCAGCCGAAGGCACAATGGAATAAAGTTTAAAGTATGACAATTTTTTTTTTAAACAATACACACTACACTGCTTCCTAGATCAGTATGTCTCCAGTCCGACAAGGAAGGGAGCATTGCTTGATTTAGTTCTGCAGTGGAAAGGGAACAAATGGGAAATAGTGACCGCAACATAGGTTCAATGCAAGAAGAAAAATAATCAAATACTTTAACTGCTCAGCAATAGATGATCTTCAACGAGGAAATGGATAGAGTAAGCAATATATATATAGTCCTAGAAGGCAAACGGGTAAGGCGCATCGAGAAAATGTCATTCCATAGATAAAGATTGTATTTGCATAGTGCCTTTCACAACATCAGGGCATGCCAAGGTGCTTCACAACAAATGAAATAGATTCTGACAGGGATTTAATCTTAATTGTGCCTAACTGGACAGGCAGGTGTGGGTTGTCAGGTTTGCCCCAGAGCAAGAGTAGAGTCAAAGCCCAGAGGATTGTAAAACCGTGCCTCTGGTTTGAATTATAAATCACATTTGTTTTTTGTTTACGACACTGAGGACGTTATTGTGCGTCTCTTTTTTTGTGAAGCATACTAGAGATTTGATGGTTCACTAAAATTCAACAAGACAGACGACTTCTTCCTATTCCAATTATGGGGGTAATTGGGCATTTAGTGTCGGAAATAGCAATCCACGGATACAACTCAGCTCCATAACTCTAAAAAGTAAATGCTAAGGATACTGTTTGTGTATAGCACGTGGCCGGTGGCTATTTAATTCTGTCATGATGTTATAAACTTAATGTTAGCTTCTGTGCACTGAAAACTGCATTTAGTGCTAAATATTTATTTTAATCTTAATACTAATATAATTGTCCACTTTTCTATTGCACATGAAGTTATTTTTTTTCCCCACCCCACCCAGCCATTTGTTCCTCTGTAGTACCAGGGATGAGGGACTTCAGTGATGTTGAGAGACTGGAGAAGATGGGATTGTTCTTCTTAGGGCAGAGAAAACTAAAGGGAGATTTAATAGGGGGTGTTCAAAATCAGGAAAGATTTTGATAGAGTAAATAATGAGATGAGAATTTTTACACTGTCAGTTGTCGTGATCTGGAATGTGCTTCCTGAAATTTCAGAGGATTGAATAATAACTTTCAAAAGGGAATTGGATAAATACTTGAAGGAGAAAAAATTTACAGAGCTACGGGGAAAGAGCAGGGGAGTGGGGCTAACTGGATTGTTCTTTCAAAGAGCTGGCACTGGCACAATGGTCTGAATGGTCTCCTTATGTAGTATATGATTCGATGATTCAGCAGGACGTGAGCATCACTCGGCAAGGCTAGAATTTATTCTCCATCCCTAGTTGCCCTGAAGGTGGGAGTGGGCTGTTTTCACCATGAACTGGTAATGAGTTTGATGCAACTGTGTGGCTTGCTAGGCCCTTTCAGAGAGAAGTTTGCAATCATCCACATTGGTGTGGGCCTGGAGTCACATATAGGGCCAGAATGAGTAAGGATAGCAGGTTTCCTTCCCTAAAGGACCTTATTGAGCAAGTTGGGCTTTTAGGACAATCCCAATAGCCTTGTGGTCACTTTTACTGATCCCAGCTTTATATTTCCAAATTTTTTTAAACTGAATTTAAATTCTCAAATTTACAATGAGATTTGAATTTATGTTCTCTGGTTATTAATCTCTGCCTCCAGATAACCACTAAATGATTTTAAACTTTGTATGGTATTTTTTAAAAAGTTTAAATATATCCTGTTTATGAAACAAATGTGATTTCTGCAGTCTGATTTGCTTGTTACATTTCCTAAAATCAACACTGTAGCAACTGAGTAAATTTTATTGAGCTCACCTTGGGTGTTGGGAGTTTACAGGCTTCCCCATTAAGCCACTAGATGGTGTGGTTCTGTAACAGTCACATTGCTCACTGGTACTGGATACTGGTACAGTACTGGATGAGCAGAAACTTCCTCCAATTAAATATGGGAAAACTGAAGTCATTGTTTTAAGCTCCCACTCCAAAATCCGTTCCCTAGCCATCGACTCCATTCCTCTCCCTAGCAACAGTCTGTCTGTTCACAACCTTGGTTAAACAATGTTTAATCTTGAGGTGAGCTTCCTTGAGGTGAACTAAGACCACCTGTTTTCATGACTTGGCCTTTGCCTCAGCTAATCCGCTGCTAAAACCCTGATTCATGCCTTTGTCACCTCTAGACCTGATTAGTCCAACACACTACTGGCTGGTCCCCCACATTCCACTCTCTCTAAACTCGATGTTATTCAAAATGCCGCTGCCCTTTCAACAGTGTAGTGCTCCCTCAGTGCTAACCCTCTGATAGGGCAGTGCTCCCTCAGTTCTGCTCCTCCAACAGTGTAGTTCTCTCTTCATACTGACTGTTCAACTCTGCATCGTTCCCTCAGTACTGACCCTCCAAATGCGTAGTGTTCCCTCATCAGTGCTCTCCAACAGTGCAGCACTCCCTCAGTACTGACCCTCTGACAGTGCAGCACCCCTCAGTCCTGCCCCTTTGACAACGCAGCACTCCCTCAGTGCTGTAGGGAAGGATGAATTCTCTGCTGAACTTTTCCCACCCTTTTTCCTTCTAAGCTGCAAACATGCTACAGATTTTCCCTTCTCCTTTCTCCTTGTTAATCAATAGTTATTGATGTTGAAATAAATATAAAGGCGTATATGAAACGACTTTGCTAATAACGCACAGTGTGCTTTCAACCCATCAGGTTTCATTAAACCTTACAGTACAGAAAGCTGCCATTTGGCCCAAAGTACCCATGCCAGCCCTTTGAAAGATCTATCCAATTAATTTTACTCCCCAGCTTTTTCTCCATAGCCCTGACAATTCTTTCCTTTAAGTATTTATCCAATTCCCTTTTGCAAGTTATTATTATTGAATCTGCTCCTCCCACCCTTTCATGCACTGCATTCCAGATCACAACAACTCACTGCATTTTAAAAAAACTCTCATATCCCGTCTGATTCTTTTGCCAATTATCTTTTAATCCAGTTAATAGATTTCTTCCTTCTGATTGGCCCATGACTACCAAGTGATCTGCCACCTTTTACATGCAGATCAGCAACAAGCTCAAAAAATTGACCACTGTTGGAGGTTTCAGCAGAGAAAACTGCTGTACAGCTATGAGAGATGGAAATATTCCAGTATATTAGTAAGAAATCTCCACAGAATGGGGATTAATCACGTTAAGAAAGGTAAAAAGTGCTCATCTATATCCAGCCTATACTGCACCTTCCCCATGAGTACATGATGCTCGTACTCTATGAGGAAACTAAATACTAATAAATGTTAACATGGGAACGGGAGGAAGTCATTCAGGTCCTTGAGCCTACTCTGCCAATCTACCAGATCTGTACCGTAACCTCATTGCCCTGCCTTTGTTCCATATTCCTTCTTACCCATACATAGGAATAGGAAGAAAGCCATTCAACCTTGAGCCTATGAACATACAAATTAGGAGCAGGAGTAGGCCACTGGGCCCCTCGAGCCTGCTCTGCCATTCAATAAGATCATGACTTATCTGATTTTAACCTCTACTCCACATTCCTACCTACCCCTGATAACCTTACACTCCCCTTGCTTATCAAGGATCTTTGTAGCTCTGCCTTAAAAATATGCAAACACTCTGCTCTACTTCCTTTTGAGGAAGAGAATTCCAAAGACTCACAACCCTCTGAGAGAAAACATTTTTCCTCATCTCTGTATTAAATGGGCAGCCCCTTATTTTTAAACAGTGACCCCCTAGTTCCGGATTCTCCCACAAGAGGAAACATCCTCTCCACATCCACCCTGTCAAGACCCCCTCAGGATCTTATATGTTTCAATCAAGTCACCACTTATTCTTCCAAACTCCAGCAGATACAAGCCCAGCCTTTCCTCATAAGATAATCCATTCATTCCACGTTTTAGTCTAGTAAACCTTTGAACTGTTTCCAATGCATTTACTTGAATAAGGAGACCAATACTGGACACAGTACTCCAGATGTGATCTCACCAATACCCTGTACAACTGAAGCATAACCTCCCTACTTCTGTACTCAATTCCCCTTGCAATAAATGATAGCATTCTATTGGCTTTCCTAATTACTTGCTGTACCTGCAAACTAACTTTTTGCAATACATGCACTGGGTCACCCAGATTCCCCTGCATCTCAGAGCTCTGCAATCTCTCACCATTTAGATGATATGCTTCTTTTTTATTCTTCCTGCCAAAATGGACAATTTCACATTTCCTCACAGCTGCGATGGATTCAGGATCTCCCCCTTTCTCTGATTGTTATCATACTGCCATTTTTGGGAGCTTGTGCGCAAAAATTGTCTGCCGCGCTTCCTCCATTACAACAGTGGTTACTGAATTATTGGACACTTTGATTGACTGGATGTGACTGCACTGGAGGAGGTGCAGAGGAGATTCACCAAGATGTTGCCCGGGATGAAACATTTAAGTTATGAAGAGAGGTTGGATAGACTTGGGTTGTTTTCATTGGAGCAGAGAAGACTGAGGGGCGACCTGATCGAGGTGTACAAGATTATGAAGGGCATGGACAGGGTGGATAGGAAGCAGCTGTTCCCCTTAGTTGAAGGGTCAGTCACAAGGGGGCACAAGTTCAAGGTGAGGGGCAGGAGGTTTAGGGGGGATGTGAGGAAAAACTTTTTTACCCAGAGGGTGGTGATGGTTTGGAATGCACTGCCTGGGAGGGTGGTGGAGGCAGGTTGCCTCATAACATTTAAAAAGTACCTGGATGAGCACTTGGCACGTCATAACATTCAAGGCTATGGACCAAATGCTGGTAGATGGGATTAGGTAGGTAGGTCAGGTGTTTCTCATGTGTCAGTGCAGACTCGATGGGCCGAAGGCCTCTTCTGCACTGTGATTCTGGAAAAGATTTTGGGACACCCTGTGATTGTGAAAGGTGCTACATAAATGCGATTCTTTATTTCAAAGACTGATGGGGAAAAATCAGATTGCAAAATTCAGCTGGGGCTCCTAGTGTTAGTTTCCAGAAAGTCATGAAGGGGGTAGACTGGCACTTCATCATTTGGTGATTAGTACCCAGAGTGGTGGGAGACAAATGGTGTTGTGGAGGAGGGTTGGAAATAGACTTTCCAAATCCATTTCAGATGCAGTTGTGATTACAATTTTCAGTCATGGTTAAACTATAACATTCAAGCCATGGGAGTGTGGTTAATATTGTGGATTTCTTTAACAAGACCAGAGAGGTAATGTAACACTAATAAATTATTCTCTCTCCACATCAATGTCTGATACTTCATAAAGAACACATGTCAGCCAAGTTATCCCTTCAAGCAATATGGTGAAATATGTCACCCCTAGCAAATTATGTAAAAGAATATACAATATATATTAATATTGGGGGTGGGGGAGAGAAAATGATGGTTTTCCATGTAACAGAATCTTCACTGGGTGGTGAAAATGCTCGCTGTTTGACCTTGAATGCATACTGACATTAAATGGCCAGAGGACAAATGCAAGGCATGAAAATTCAAACCATTTAACCATTTTTTTAAAAAATCAGAAGGTGAAAAGACCCACTGCCCAATTTGCATTGGACATGATAAAAACACACACATGTTTTTTTAAATATTCATTCATGGGGTGTGAGTGTCACCAGCCAGGCCAGCATTTGTTGCTCATCCCTAATTGCTCGAGAAGATGGTGGTGAACTGCCTTTTTGAACCGATGCAGTCCGTGTGGTGTAGGTACACCCACAGTGCTGTTAGGGATGGGATTCCAGTTGTTTGACCCAACAGTGAAGGAACGGCGATATTGTTTCAAGTCAGAATGGTGTGTGACTCAGAGGGGAGTCTTGGGAGATTGTTGTTGCCATGCACCTACTACCCTGGCCCTTCTAGATGGTGGAGGTCGTGGGTTTGAGACAATCATATGCCCAGATCTCTGCGCATGAAATTTCGTTTACCATTAAGTATTTGAGGTTAATAGTTCATCCCAACTTTTAAACAAAAATTACAGTAAGATGCAAATTTAGAACAAAAAAGACATTGTTAGAATTATATCTCTCAAGACTGAAGTTTTCTTTTACAAAATGGAAGGACATGATCATCTGGATGCTAACCTGGGATTTTTTTTAAAAGGTCATAAATTCACCTTGGAACTGTAAACAGGCAGGCCGCTTCCGAGAAACCACCTGTCCTATATGGTACTTGAGAAGGAGTTGTTTGTGTTGAACTGCAAAGCACTTTAATTAATGATAAGCTGGGAAACGAAAAGGTAATCACATGGGAGAGGGAACAAACTTAAGTTTGTGAACCTGCTTGTTTTGAAGGCAGTCTTGTTGGAGAACAAGCTGAGGAAGGAAGGCTACCTTGACTGGCTCCTCTCTACCTTGCCTAAAATTGTGTGTGGCTATCAACCTGTAGCCCAAGAACCCTCATCTGAGTGTAACCAGTCTGCATTTGGATCTGCAAAGCTGAGATCAATTGTGAGGACATCCGGGCATCCACTGGGACCAGCAGCCTGTCTGCACACGAGAGAACTCCAGGTCGACAGCGTTGACACCTTGTGGACTTTATTCTTTATTTTATAATGCCAATTCTCCAAAGCCCATCTCTGCAGAGAGACTCTAACTGTTTCTGTGTATGTGTGTGTGTGTGCTGGGGGAATTCTTTAGGAAGAGATAGATAGTTATACTTCCCGATCACAGTTGTGTCTTAACCAGTACTTGCAACCAGTTAAAAGAAGTTTTGTTTTAAAATAAATTAATCACTCTGAGTTTTGAAAGAAGCCTGGTCAAAGCCTCTTTTCTTCTGGGTACTAGAGGTATAAGTATACAATTGGCCATTTTGGTGAGAAAATTAAACATTTAAATTAATGACATGGCCTGCAGAGTAGTGGGGCTTGATAATTCACGCACTCCTCCCATCCCAGTCGAAACAATAATTAAAATTCTGATTGCTGTTATTTAAACTAATAACTCTGACGATTAAGTGATACAGAGAAGTAGACCAGATCCTGACACCTGATGAAATTACATGGAATATACAGCACCGAAATAGGACATTCAACCCAACTAGTCTGTGCTGGTATTTATAAATGTATAAGATAATATTTTTAAAAAGGAAAAAGTCAGGACTTAACAATCTTAATAAATACAGCAATCACAAATATTGCTAACTTACCATTTTAAAAGGAGAAAGATTCACATAATATATTTGTAGAATATAAATATGGAAAGCATTACAGAAGTTGTAAACAACTTCATCCCAAAAATAAATGAAACATCTCTCAGGAGTATTTTAAATTTCAAAGAATATAACACAGGAGAATGCTATTTAGTCCATCCTACCGTTGCTGGATCTTTCAAGAGCTACTCATAAATCACAAACTCCTCTCATATCTATATCCCTGCAATTTTTCCCTTTTCAAGTAATTATCTAATTCCCTTTTGGAAGTTATTATTGAATCTGCTTCCACCGCCCTCTCAGGCAGTGCCTTTGTGGGATCTTTTTGCAATTTATCTTAAATCTGTGTCCCTCTGGTTATGGTCCCTGCCAGTAGTAACAGTTCTGCCCTATCTACTCTATCAAACCATTTTTGACACCTTTACCAAAACTGCTTAAACTTCTCTGCCCTAAAGTACAACTCCTCTGCATCCTCTCTGAAGCCTTGATATCCTTCTCCAGCCGGGCCAAGCCAATGATTTCTAGACATGAGTAGCAACCACAAGCAATGGCTTATTGCTGACAACCTACTGGAGTCACTACGCTTGGGATTTTTTTCCACAAAGTTGCAGTTGCTAGGCGACAAGTGCAGAAAAGACATGGGATGTTGTGTTTTGCCAGGACACTCATTGAAACCAACTGCTTTCTGATGCCCCAACTCAACTATAAACTTCCTGCATGATTCCCAATTGGAATTTCCCCAATAAATCATAATTTTTTCATTTGTGGCACTTCATCCTCAAAGACATCTCAAAGTGCTTCGTGGCCGTGTAGTACTTTTTCAAGTGTAGTAACCGTTGTAGGAAATGCAGCAACCAATTTGTGCACAGCAAGCTCCCACAAACAGCAATGTGATAATGCCCAGAAAATCTGTTTTTGTGATATTGGTTGAGGGATAAATATTGACCAGAACACTGGGTAGATCTCCCCTGCACTTTCAAAAAGTGACATGGGGTACTTTTCCAACCACCTGAGAAAGCAGACTAAGTCTTGATTTAAGGTTTCATCTGAAAGGTGCAGCACTGCCTCAGTATTGACCCTCTGACAGTGCAGCACTCCCTCAGCACTGACCCTCTGACAGTGCAGCACTCCCTCAGCACTGTCCCTCTGATAGTGCAGCACTCCCATGGCACTGACTCTTTCATAGTGCAGCTCTCCCACAGTACTGTCCCACTGACAGTGCAGTACTTCCTCAGTACTGACACTCCGACGGTGCAGTACTCCCTCAGAACTGTACCACTGATGGTGCAGCAGTTCCTGCGTACTGGCCCTCCAATAGTGCAACACTCCTTTGGTACTCACCCTCCGACTGTGCAGCACTCCCTCAGTACTGACCCTCCAACAGTGCAGCACTCCCACAGTACTGTCCCTCTGACAGCACAGAAGTCCCTCAGTACGGTCCCTCAGTATGGCTCCTCTGACTGCAGCACACCCTCAGTACTGACCATCTGACAGTGCAGCACTCCCTCAGTACTAACCCTCCAATAGTGCAGTACTCCCTCAGTACTGATCCTCAAATAGTGTACTCCCTCAGTACTGACACTGCGACAGTGCAGCACTCCCTCAGAACTGTACTACTGCCAGTTCAACACTTCCTGTGTACTGAACCTCTGATAGTGCAGCACTCCCTTGGTACTGACCCTTCGACAATGCAGCACTCCCTCAGTACCTACCATCTGATAGTGCAGCACTCCCTCAATATTGACGCTCCAACTGCGCAGCACTCCCTCAGTACTGACCCTGTGACAGTGCCGCATTCCCTCAGTACTAACCCTCCAATAGTACAGTATGTTCTCAGTACTGACCCTCCGAGAGTGCAGCTGTCCTTCAATACTGATCCTTTGGCAGTGCAGCACTCCCTCAGTACCGACCCTTTGACAGTGCGGCACTCCCTCAGTACTGACCCTCTGACAGTGCAGCACTCCCTCACTACTGACCCTCCAACAGTGCAGCACTCCCTCTGTACTGCCCCTCTGACAGTGCAGCACTCCCTCACTACTGACCCTCCGACAGTGCAACACTCTCAGTACTGACTCTGTTTCTCCACATTTCTCAATATCGTACCATTTATTGTGTTTTTCCCCTACCTTGTTTGCCCACCCTTGAATTACATTTGGCACTTTTCTGGACTTGACCAGTCCATTGATAACTTCCTTCAGTCTACAGTTTTCATCCTCACTATCAACCATACGACGAATTTATGTATCATCTGAAAACTTCTTAATCTTTTCCTCTATATTTCAGTCTGCATCATTGATATAATATCACGAACAACAAATGGGCCCATGCTGAGCCCTGTGGTACCCGACTGGAAATGGCCTTCCAGTCACAAAATAACAAAAATCATAAGCCAAAAGACGTTGGAGCAGAAGTAGTCCATTTGGCCCATCAAGTCTGCTCTGTCATTCAATGAGATCATGGCTGATCTGATAGTCCTCAACTCCACTTTCCTGCCTTTTCCCCATAACCCTTGATTCCCTTACTGATTAAAAATCTGTCTATCTCAGCCTTGAATATACTTAATGACCCAACTTCTACAGCCCTCTGCGGTAAAGAATTCCACAGATTGACTATCCTCTGAGAGAAGGAATTCCTCCTCAACTCTGTCTTAAATGGGTGATTCCTTACTCTGAGATTATGCCCTCTGGTCCTGGACTCTCCCACAAGAGGAAACAACCTCTTAGCATCTACCCTGTCAAACCTCCTAAGAATCTTATATGTTTCAATAAGGTCGCCTCTCATTCTTCTAAACTCCAATGATTACAGGCCCAACCTACTCAACCTCTCCTTATAAGAAAATCCCTTCATACCCGGGAACAACCTAGTGAACCTTCTCTGGGCTGCCTCCAATGCCAATATATCTTTTCTTAGATAAAGGGACCAAAACTGTTCACAGTATTCTAGGTGTGGTCTAACTAATGCCTTGTATAGTTTTAGCAAGACCTCCCTATTTTTATACTCCATTCCCTTTGAAATAAAGGCCAACATTCCATTTGCCTTCCCTATTACCTGCTGAACTTGTATGTTAGCTTTTTGTAATTCATGCACGAGGATCCCAAATCCCTCTGTGCTGCAGCTTTCTGCAGTCTTTATCCATTTAAATAATATTCAGCTCCTCTATTCTTCCTGCCAAAGTGCATAACTTCACATTTTCCCACATTTTATTCCATCTGCCAAGATTTTTGCCCACTCACTTGATCTGTCTATATCCCTCTGTAGACTCCTCGTGTCATCCTCACCACTTGCCTTCCCACCTATTTTTGTGTCATCTGCAAACTTGGCGATAGTACATTCACTTCCCTCATCTACGTCATTCATATATATTGCAAATAATTGTGGCCACAGCACTGATCCCTGTGGCACTCCAATAGTTACAGGTTGCCATCCTGAAAATGCCCCCCTTATCCCAACTCTCTGTCTACTATTAGTTAGCCAATTCTCTTTCATGAAGCCATGCTGACTCTGCTTGATTAGATTATGTATTTCTAAATGTTCTGCTATTACATCCTTTGTAATAGACTCTAACATTTTCCCAATAACAGATGTTAAGCTACCTGGCCCATGGTTCCTTGTTCTTTGTCTCCCTCCCGTTTTGAATAAGGGTGTTACATTGGCAGTTTTCCAATCTTCTGGGACTTTTCCAGAATCTAAGGATTCTTGGAAGATTACTACCAGTGCATCTACTATCTCTGTAGCTACTTCCTTTAATATCCTAGGATATAGCCCATCAGGTCCAGGGGCCTTATCGGCCTTTAGCCCCATTAGCTTCCCTGGCATTTTTTCTTTAGTGATAGTTATTGTATTTATTTCCTTCCCCACCGCCGCCCCCCCACCACCCTCCACCCTTTGCCCTTTGATTATTTAGTATTTTTGGAATGCTATTAGTATCTTCTACCGTGAAGGCTGGTGCAAAGTATTTATTCTTATCCTCTGCCATTTCCTGGTTCCCCATTATTATTTCCCCAGCCTCATTCTCTAGGGGGCCTATGTTCACTTTGGTCTCTCTCTTCCTTTCTACATATTTAAAGAAGCTCTTACTGTATGTTTTTATATTACTTGCCTCAAAGTTTATTTTCTCCCTTTTTATTATTTTTCTGGCCATCCTTTGTTGGTTTTTAAACTTTCCCAATCCTCTGGCTTACCACTAATCTTTGCCATATTGTATGATTTTTCTTTCAATTTGATACTATCCTTAACTTCCTTGGTTAACCATGGTTGGTTTAACCCCTTCCTAGAATCTTTCTTCCTCACTGGGATATATCTTTGTTATGATTCATGAACTATTTTCTTAAACGTCTGCCATTGTTAATCAACTGTCTTTTCTGCTAAATTCCTTTCCTAGCCCACTCCAGCCAACTCTGCCCTCATTCCTTTGTAATTACCCTTATTTAAGTTTAGCACAGTTGTTTCCAACCCAGGTTTCTCTCTCTTAAACTGAATTCTAAATTCTACCATGTTATGGTCATTGCTTCCTAGGGGATCTTTTACTCTGAGATCATTTATTAAGCCTGCCTCATTACAGATTATCAGATCCAAAATAGCCTAATCCCTGGTTGAATCCACAACATATTATTCTCGAAAACTGTCCCAAATACACTATATTCCTGCCACTGAGTCAATTTGGATCCAACTTGCCAATTACCCTTGAGTCTTAGGATGGTTAGAGCACAGAAGGAGACCATTAGGCCCATCATGTCTGCTGGCTCTCTGAAGGAGCAATTTACCTCATGCCTTTCCCCTGCTTCTCCCTGTAACCCTGCACATTCTTCCTTTTCAGATAATAATCCAGTTCCCACTTGGAAGCCCTGATTGAATCTGCCTCCACCACACTCTCAGGCAGTGCATTCCAAACCCTAACCACTCACTGTGTGAAAAAGTTTCTCCTCATGTCACCACTACTTCTCTTGTCAATTACCTTAAATCTGTGCCCTCTAGTTCTCGATCCTTCCACCAATGGGAACAGTTTCTCGTTATCTATTCTGTCCAGACCCCACGTGATTTTGAACAGCTCTATCAAATCTCCTCTCAACCATCCCTTCTGCAAGAACAGTCCCAACTTTTCCAAACTATCTTCATATCTGAAGTTCCTCATCCTTGAAACCATTCTAATGAATTTTTTCTGTAACTTCCCCAATGCTTTCACATCCTTCCCAAAGTGCAGTGCCCAGAACTCAATGCAATACTCCAGCTGAGGCTGAACCAGTGTTTTATACAAGTTTAACAAAACTTCCTTGCTCTTGTACGCAATGCCCCGATTAATAAAGACCAGAATTCTGTATTCTTTATTAACTGCTCTCTAAATCCACTCTCTAAACCCGTTCTGCCATCTTCAATGGCTTATGTACATATACACCCATCTCCCTCTGCCCTTTGTTTTATATTGACTCTCCACATTCTTTCTACCAAAATAAATCATTTTACATTTCTCTGCATTGAACTTCGTCTGACACCTGTCCGCCCATTCCATCAACTTGTCTACGTATTTTTGAAGTTCTCCACTATCCACCTCATAATTTACAAGGCTTCCAAGTTTTGTATGGTCTGCAAATTTTGAAATTGTTCCCTGTGCACCAAGGTCGAGATCATTAATATATATCAGGAAAAGCAAGAGTCCCAACACTGAGCCCTGGGGAACTCCACTACAAACCTTCCTCCAGCCCGAAAAACATCCATTAACCACTACTCTCTGGCCTGAATTTTACCCTTGGGGGGGGGTGGGCGCAATCGGCGCGCCCACGACTGGTCGGGAAACGGGTTGCCACCCGCGATCGGCCCTGACCGCAATTTCACGTTGGCTGGCCAATTAAGGCCCACCCAGTGTGCAATGGGTCCTCCCAATGGTTGGGTAGGGACAGGTGGGGTTGGGGGTGGGGGACTGTCAGCTGCAATGTCCAATGGTGACCCGGCTGATTGTTTACAAACAGCACAGGCAGCTCCTTGGAGGCTGCTAGGAAAGGACACACCTCCTGCGTTGTGAACACTGAATTTATGACATCAAGTGCGGCTGGAGATGCGGCAGGCGGGAGCGTAAAGTCGGGTGGCACTTGGCCACCGCCCCCCCCCGGTTTTCCGATGAGTGCTTCGCAGTCCTCCTGGAGGAGGTGGCTGCCAGGAGGGGCACCCTTGCCTCCAGAGATGGGAGGAGGAGGCCACCGCACCTGACAAAAAGAGTTTGGGACGAGGAAGCAGCAGACACGACATTGTGTGGCGCACATGGGTGCAGTGCTGTAAAAGGTTCAACAACCTGCTGCGCTCAGGAAGGGTGAGTACCGTGTTGGCATGGATCAGTCTAGAGAAGTGTGAAGGTCTGGCTGTGCTCCCCGCGGAGCTCAGGGGTGTTAGAGGCTGAGTGCCAACTGTCAATGATGCCAGAACTGGCCAAGGGGGTGAGCACTGGTTGTTTGGACTGAGTGCCTTGCAGCTCAAGGGCCACGACTCAGATGTGCCTTGGGAGGTGTTCCTCAGGTGGGGTTGGTCAGGATGCAATGGCGCCGCAGGTAGAGAGTGGACTAATCAATGCTCCTCCGTCCTTTCAGGAGAAGATGACCCATAACAACATTGAGAGGTCACAGACAGGTGGATGCCTCCAAACTCCTTAATCCTATCCACATTCGAGCAGGACGCCATACGCCTCGGTCAACTGGTCACGGTGAGGCTGGGGTGTCAGTCGAAGGTAAGAGTGCAGTGCACAGAGGTGAGAGTTTCGGATAGTGCAAACATTGTTGTGTAGTCTCATCATTGATGGGAGCCCCAAACCTGGAGTCTCCATTAATCATTGAGAGATGATGGCACCATGATGCAGATCTCCATTGTCTCACCAGGGTGCCTGGCATGCACAGCGACAGTGTGATGACTTTAACTAATGACATGTTGCTGTTCTCTGTTAGATTTGCCAGCAGGCACTCAACCGCAGGACCCCTGACACCAGAGGACCACCAGGCTTCACAGCCCCATCACACCCGCTCTCTGAACCAGGCACCAGCACAGATACCAGCACCTCGATGGGTGTTAGATCCTTGGCTAGAATGTCGGAGCACAGCGGCGAGGGCACTTCACACTCAATTGAGGTGCAGGCGGAGGCAGAGAGTGCCCAGGGGTGCCGGCAGTCAGAGGGAGGACTGCTGGGGATCAGGACAACGCTCGGTCAAAAGCAGATGATGAGCCTCTGGAGTCATCTATTAGGAGGCAGGTGCTGGATGTCCAGCGGGATGTGTGGGAGGATCCGGCGGAGATCCATGAGGGTATGCGTGCCATGGACTCTGTTATGGAATAGTCCATACAGATCATGAGCACTGCATTGACCCTCATGGCCGAGCGCATTGCCTCCTCCATTGAGAGTGGAAACTCTCTTGGAGAGGTAGCTCCAGGAACAGAATCAGGGGTTCCTGGGGTTGCGCTCAGAGTGGCAAGCGCTCACACAGGCACTGATCTCAGGTGGTCAGTGTCAGTGTCGGAGATGGATGAGGCACCCAGTATCCCAGCTAAGTGCCCATCCATCAACGATGAGCAGGGAGGTCTAGAGCGACCTCACGTTGGCGCACGAGCTGTCTGTCATCCCTGCGAGCTCCTCTCAGGGTGCTCTGGATGACGGCAGCAGCTCCTCTGCCTCCTTGCCAGTGACTGTGGCATCTGATGAGGCTGCGATGACTGGGGAAATACCAGCCGTGGCACTGGCCACTCACTCCCAGGCAGGGCCAGCACAGGCTCAACTGGCCAGAGGACGACCACCAAGATCATTAAGGCCAACAAGACAGCAGAGTGAGCAGGCTGTCTCCAATGCCGCTGCCAGCGAGGGAGGGGCAACAAGACGCAGCCACTCGCAAACATAAGTTTAAGGCACCATGAGCACAAGAGGGACTGGTCACAGGTGATCTTCTGTTCTGTAATGTTTTGTTTATGTTTTCTGGTCTGGGAATGAAGACCAGAGAAGGTGATGTTAATTTTTTTGGATTCTCAAAATGAGATAATGGCCTGAGTATGTTTCACCTTTGTATTTTATTGGTGCAGGGAACCCCGGTATGTAAATCTGGACCTGAGTGGCTCTAAACTTTATTGCAATGGCACTGAGTGGACTTTGGGTTCAGATGAAAGAGTCATTCCAGGCACCCGGGATAGAGGCAGCCCTGGCATCAGGTAGTAGCTGATCTTCGGTAGCCTAGCTGAAGGAGCGTTGGATAAAGGCGTCCCTGGTGTCCCTGCCTCCCTGAAGGTTACCGAGATCTGCCTGCACACCCTCAGCGTCCTCCTCACCGTGCTCCTCTTCAGACTCACTACTGGATTCATCCTCTGTGGCCTGTGCAGCTGCGTCAACATCCTCTTCCTCCAGTGGGTCCCCCCTTTGCCAGTGCCAGATTGTGGAGAGCGCAGCATGTGACCACTATCAGTGATGCCCACTCTGGGGGGTATTGTAGCGCTCACCCTCAATGGTCCAGGCATCGGAAGTGCATCTTCAGAAGCCCTGTGGTCCTCTCTACCACCACCCTCGTGGAGAAATGACTCCCATTATAACGCTGCTCTGCTTCTGTTTTTGGATGGTGGAGAGGCGTCATGAGCCACCTCCTGAGGGGATAGCCCTTGTCACCCAGCAGCCACCCATCCAGCCGGGCTGGAGCACTGAAGAGCCCCGGCACCTGGGAGTGTCTGAGGATGTAGGCGTCGTGGGAGCTGCCTGGGTACCTTGCACAGACTTGTAGAATCTGCATCCTGTGATCACACACTATCTGCACGTTCATGGAGTGGAATCCCTTCCTGTTGACGAAGGCACCGGGCTCACCCGCTGGCGTCTTGATGGCCACATGTGTGCAGTCTATAGCACCCTGGACGCAGGGGAAGCCAGCAATGGCCGTGAAGTCTCTGGCTCACTCAGCCTGGACTACCTGCTGGCCCTGAGCCCCTCGTGCTTGTGCCTCTCCTCCCACAGGTCCCTCCCCTGGAAGCTGTGTTGGGACATGTGGCCTCCTCTCCCTTCTGCCCCTCTCTTCCCCCTCAGAGGAGGTGCCACCAGTGGATACCACAATCCCCATTACCAGGGTAACGGAAGGCCGTCTGATACCTGGCAGGGACCACCTGGTCTGAATCCTCTGGCGACCTTGGAGACACCAATGAGTCCTGAAATGAAGGCTAGAAATGCTGAGAATGAAGCTCAGAACAGAGATGAAGCTGTCCAGTTCAAATAAGCAACCAGCAGCAGCAAACTATCTCCTAAACTCCTCACTACTCACACTGGTAATGCTGCTGACCCTATTCACCCCTCCCTGGGGTGAGATTTTGCAAAATGTGGGCTGCCCACCTGCCCGTTTTGCCTGTGCGACGAGCGCGAAATTGGACAGGTAACGTAAAATCAGGTTCGGTTGGGTTTTTACTGGCCTTAAGTGACCTCTTTATTGATGGCAGGCACAGCTCTGACACCCATGCGTGCCCGCCGACCTGAAGATTACCCATGTGCGGGATGTTGGCGAGACGCTTGCCCGATGGCTTCTCACGCTATTTTACACCTGATCGTGTTGGGTATGCACCCGCCCACGAGGTGTAAAACTCTGCCCTCTGTTTCCTGTCACCCAACCAATTTTGTATCCATGTTGCCAATGTCCCTTTTATTCCATGAGCTCTAACTTAGCTCACTTATCAAATGCCTTTTGGAAGCCCATGTACACCACATCAGCAGCATTGCCCTCATCAACCTTCTCTGTTACCTCATCAAATAAACTCCAGCACGTTAGTTAAGCATGATTTGCCATTAACAATCCATGCTGGCTTGCCTTATTTAACCCACATTTGCCCAAACGATCATTAATTTTGTGTCAAATTTTATCCCATGAAATTTTAACTTTCTGGCCAATCTGCTATGTGGGACTTTGTCAAAAGCCTTGCTCTGAAGCCCAGAGCCTGAGCTACTTCAGCTGATGACACTTCCTACACGTGTGGTTGTCCAGGATACGAGTAGCACGTGCATTCAATGGGATTGAGCCTCCTGCTATGCCTCTCTTTATCAGACCAGCATCTGAAATTACCAAAAATAAATGTATTCCTGTTCCTTACCTAGACAAAAAAAAAATCACACACCAGCTAATCACCAACCACCTCACACTACTTACACTCTGAGCTGCCCAATCATGTCGCGTTCCTTACACTCCGAGCTGTCCAAACACCTCACGTCCCTTACATTCCGAGCTGTCCAATCACCTCACGGTCCTCACACTCTGGGCTGTCCAATCACCTCACGTCTCTTACACTCCAAGCTGTCCAATCACCTCACGGTCCTCACACTCTGGGCTGTCCAATCACCTCACATCTCTTACACTCTGAGCTGTCCAATCACCTCACGTCCCTTACACTCCGAGCTGTCCAATCACCTCACGGTCCTCACACTCTGGACTGTCCAATCACCTCACGTTCCTTACACTCCGAGCTGTCCAATCACCTCACGTTCCTTACACTCCGAGCTGTCCAATCACCTCACGTCCCTTACACTCCGAGCTGTCCAATCAGCTCATGTTCCTTGCACTCCGAGCTGTCCAATTAGCTCATGATCCTTGCACTCCGAGCTGTCCAATCAGCTCATGTTCCTTGCACTCCGAGCTGTCCAATCAGCTCATGTTCCTTGCACTCCGAGCTGTCCAATCAGCTCATGATCCTTGCACTCCGAGCTGTCCAATTTCTCCATTGCCCTGTGACATCACCTTAGGATGTTATTCTGCTGTTAGCTTCTCATCTTTAAAGAACACTTTCTTCAACCCATTCCAATTTTTTAGCAGTTAAAGATATGAAACGACCTGTTATTTTGAAGCCTATATTATTATCTTGTTTAGCTTAGTTGGAATTAAATAAATTATGTTATGGTCCAGACGTGTGTCCTGCTCCAGAATAAATCCAGGATAAAACTGGCTAGTCATTCTAATTACTAAACACACAGCTGGAAGGCATTACAGAGAGATGGAAACTCTTTCGAGTTACCAACAGTCACAGATTGCAACTCTTTCGAGTACAATCATAGTTCTTGGTTTCCGGGAGTGGGACATGAACCCACAACCCTCTGATTCAAAGGCGAGGGTGCTATGAACTGAGCCACAGCTGACACCACTCAGTCTCAATGAGGAAGAGAAATGATTTAATTGATTGCACCCCAATTGCCAGGGTTTTCCTCTCTGCAATTTGTTTCCATGAAGTTCCTGCAAAGTGATAGCATCTGATGACAGCTCAGCATCCTGCTGAGGCTTTCCTAACTCGAGCTGGACTCTGTGTGGGGCCGAATTGGTTAAGCCAGGACACTTTAACAGCAACATCACTGTTCAGCGAGTCCCTCTATGGGTCGTGTAGCAGTTTTTTTTAAAAAGAGAAAATGCCCTTCAAAAGCTCAAGACATCTCAAAGCGTTTTACAGCTAATGAAGTACTTTTAATGAAGTGTAGTCACTGTTGAAATGTAGGAAATGCAGTAGGCAATTTGCACACAGCAAGCTCCCACAAACAGCAATAGGATAATCTCCAGATAATCTCTTATAGTGATGTTGGAGAATTAATGTTGACCAGGACACCAGACAGTACTGACAAGAATACAAGAAATAGGAGCAGGAGTAGACCACACAGCCCATCCAGCCTGCTCCATGATTCAATATGATCATGGCTGATCTTGGGCTTCAACTCAGGTTTCCTGCCCACTCCCCACGTCCCTTAATTCCCTAGAGACCTACAACCCCCTGGATTGGAGAATCCCAAAGATTCATAACCCACTCAATGAAATAATTTCTCCCCATCTCAGTCCCTTATCCTGAGACTGTGCCCCCGTGTTTTAGATTCCCTGACCAATGGAAACAATCTCTCAGCATCTACCCTCTTAAGCCACGTCAGAATTCTATGGCTTTCAATAGGTCACCTCTCATTCTTCTAAACTCCAGAGAATATAAGTCCAATTTACTCAGCCTCTCATCATAGGACAACCCCCTCATCCCAGGGACCAATTGAGTGGACCTTCACTGCACTGCCTCCAATGCAAGTATAAACTTTCTTAAATGTGGAGACCAAAACTGCACACAGTATTCCAGATGTGGTCTCACCAAAACCCTGCACAACTGTAGCAAGACTTCTTTATTCTTGTACCCCAATCCCCTTACAATAAAGGCCAACATGCCATTTGCCTTCCTAATCACTTGCTGTACCTGCAGGCTAACTTTCTGCATTCCTTGTACCAGCTACCCAAGTCTCTTTGAACAGCAACACCTTTTAAAAAAATATTCAACTTTTCTATTCTTATGACCAAAGTGAATAACTTCATACTTCCCCACATTATACTCCACTGCCACCTTGCTGCCCACTCACCTAACCTGTCTGTATCTCTTTGCTGCCTCTCTGTGTCCTCCCCGCAGCTTACATTACCATCTAGTTTGGTATCATCTGCAAACTTAGATACATTACACTCTGTCACTTTATCTTAGTCATTAATGTAGATTGTAAATAGCTGAGGTGCTAGCACTGATCCTTACAGTACTCCACTTTCACTGTCTGCAAACTTGAAGAAGCCCTATTTATGCCCCCTGTCTGCTTTCTGTCCATTACCCAATCCTCTATCCATGCTAAAATATTGGCCCCAACTCCATGAGCCCTTATCTTGCCTATTAACCTTTTGTGCGGCACCTTATCAAATGCCTTTTGCAAATCCAGGTATACCACATCTACTGGTTCCCCTTTACCTGCTCTACTAGTTACATTCTTAAAAAACTCTAATAAATTTGTCAAACAGGTTTTCCCTTTAGTAAAACCACGTTGACTTGTTCTAATCATACAATGTTTTTCTAAGTGCATTGTTAAGACTTCCTAAATAACAGATTCAAGCATTTTCCCAACAACACATGTTAGGCTAACCAGCCTGTATGGAGTTCAATGTTTTCTCTCTCTCTCCTTTCTTGAAAAGCAGTTTAACACTTGCCAACTTCCAGTCTAATGAGATCATTCCCGAATCTAAGGAATTTTGTGGCTTCTGGTAATTTGTCAGCTTTTAGTTCCTAAAGTTTCACCAATACTTTTTCTCTGCTGATATTAATTTCCTCACTTTTTAGCTCATAGTTTACCACCAATTTCTGGTCTGAAACTTGTGCCTTCTACTGTGAAGACAGACACAAAATATTTGTTCAGTGCCTCTGCCATTTCCTCATTCCCCACAATAATTTCTCCTGTCTCTGCTTCTAAGGGACCAATGTTTACTTCAGCTGCTCTTCTTTTTATTTATTTATAAAAGCCCTTACAATCTGAATTTATATTTCTGGCTGGTTTACTCTCATATTCTATTTTTTTCCCTTTTTATTGACTTTTTGGTAGTGTTTTTCTGGGGAAACTCTCCTGCTTTTCTCTAAAACAGTGTCATGTGATTTTTTTTAAAGTTTAAACTGAGGCAAGAAGGAGCCTTGGTTTAATGTCTCATCCGAAAGAGGGCACCTCAAATAATGCAGCGTGCCCTCAGTACTGCCCCTCTGAGAGTGCGGCACTCCCTCAGTACTACACCTCAACAATGCATCACTCACAGTACTGTCCAACCGACAGTGCGGCACTCAATCGGTGCTGACCCTCTGACATTGCTGCACTCAATACTGACCACCAGAAAATGCAGCACTTCCTAGGTACTGACCCTCCAACAGCGTGGCACTCCCTCAGTAATGACCCATTCTCAATGATGGGGGAGCCCAGGACATCAGTGGAAAAGACAAGGCTAAAGCAATTGCAACCATCTTCAGCCAGATGTGCCGAGTGGATGATTCACCTTGGCTTCCTCCTGAAATCCCCAGCTTCAATAATTCCAGAATTCAGCCAATTTGATTCATTCCATGTGATATCAAGAAATGGCTGAAGGCATTGGGTACAGGAACATATAAGAACTACAACAAAATCCAGGCTCTAGTACTGAAGATGTGCTCCCAAACTAGCTGTGCCCTAGCCAAGCTGTCCCAGTACAGCAACAACACTGGCATGTGGGAAATTGCCCAGGTATGTCCTGTACACAAAAAGCAGGACAAATCCAACCCGGCCAATTACCGCCCCATCAGTCTACTCTCCATCATCAGCAATGTGATGGAAAGGGTTATAGACAGTGCTATCAAGCGGCACTTACTCAGGAATACTTACTCACTGATGCCCAGTTTGGGTTCCACCAGGGCCACCTCATTACAACCTTGATCCAAACATGAGCAAAAGAGCTGAACTCCCGCGGTGAGGTAAGAGTGGCATCAAGGCTGCATTTGACCGAGTGTGGCATCAGGGAGCCCTGGAAAAACTGGGGTCAATGGGAATCAGGGGAAAACTCTCCACTGGTTGGAGTCATACCTAGCACAAAGGAAAATGGTTGTGGTTGTTGGAGGTCAGTCATCTCAGCTCCAGGACATCACTGCAGGAGTTCCTCAGGGTTGTGTCCTCAGCCCAACCATCTTCAGCTGCTTCATCAATGACCTTCCCTTCATCATAAGGTCAGAAGTGGGGATGTTCGCTAATGATTACACAATGTTCAGCACCATTCGCGACTCCTCAGATACTGAAGCAGCCAATGTCCAAATGCAGCAAGACCTGGACAATATCCAGGCTTGGGCTGACATGTGGCAAGTAACATTTGCACCACACAAGTGTAAGGGAATGGCCATCTCCAACAAGAGTGAATCTAACCATCTCCCCTTGATATTCAATGGCATTACCATCACTGAATCCCCCACTATCAACATATTGGGAGTTACCATTGACCAGAAACTGAACTGGACTAGCCATATAAATACTGTGGTTACAAGAGCAGGTCAGAGGCTAGGAATTCTGCAGCGAGTAACTCACCTCCTGACTCCACAACTCTTCTCCAACATCTACAAGGCACAAGTCAGGAATGTGATGGAACACTCCCCACTTGCCTGGATGAGTGCAGCTCCCACAACATTCAAGAAGCTCAACACCATCCAGGACAAAGCAACTGCTTGATTGGCACCCCATCCACAAACATTCACTCCCTCCACCACTTTCAACAATTGCCACAGTTCAGGATCCTTTGGATGTGATAACCACACATTGTGTTTTTTTAATGATGTTGATAGAGGACTAAATATTGGTCCCAGGACACTTCGCTACTTCACCTTGAAAAAATGCAGAGTGATCTTTTACGCTAAACCGTGAGAGCAGATGGGAGCCTCAATTCAATGTGTCATTTGAAAGATAGGCCTCATTTTGTAAAAGCAAAACGCTGCGGATGCTGGAAATCTGAAGTAAAAACAGAAGGTGCTAGAAAAACACAGCAGGTCTGGCAGCCCCTGTGTGGAGAGAAGCAGAGTTAACTTTTCAAGTTGAATATGGCTCTTCTTCAGGGATCGAGCAATTTTTGCTTTTATCTCATCCTATGTACCCATTCCAGGCGCTTTTAGAGTTTCTTCAAGCCTCCTATAATCAAATCTGAGAGTAAGTTGGAGGGTGACCCTCACTGCACCGTTCTGTTTGTGGTTTTACCAACATGGTTTTATATAATAGACAATCTTTCATGGATCTGTATTAAAGAGACTGGCATTTTTGTAAATGGCAGAAGATTTCACTTTTCCAGCGAATGAATCATATCTCGAAACTCACCTTCAAATCCTCCCTCTTTGAAAATCCAGCATCAGCCTTGCCTTTGCTTTTACAAGGTCTAATTATGCTTCGACAGTTAAAACACTGGATTAATCAGGCAAAGAGCACCGTAAATAAATATCTGGCTAAATCCCCTCCCGAAATAAGTATAATTAGTCTTAAAATTGTTAGTGAAATTATTATAATTTTTTTTAAATGAATACTTGTTTAAAAGATCAGAATAAGACAGGTCCTTTTGTAATCAGCTATAAACGCTAGAATTACAAAGTAAGGAGCACTTGTCTGATTGTGAAGTGCAGCCCATTATTCTGTTGATTTGGGTCTTTCTCAGCTCCTTCTGATTTTGATGTTGAGGGGGTGGGGAAATGTTGAACATATTCACTACTCTCTCTCGAGCAATCAGAGTCTTTCCCGATTGATTCAGAATGTTAAACCCAGCTGGGAACTTTAGCTCCGACCTCCTGAGCACAGAAAGTGATAGCTAATGTCTCCTGCTCTCACTGGCATTCAGTCAGCTACAGCAACACACACTGGATTTTCAAAGAGAAGGATAAGGAGACACAAAACCAACATTTCCGTCTTCAGAATTTTACCAATCATGTGAAAACTGCGCTCCGACAAGCGCATTCCGAGAACAAAATCTAGTCTTTGTGAAATACTGAGAGAGAACCACACTGTCGGAGGGTCAGTACTGAGGGAATACTGCACTGTCAGGGGGTCAGTACTGAGGGAGTGCTGCACTGTCAGAAGATCAGTACTGAGGGAGTGCTGCACTGTCAGAGAGTCAGTACTGAGGGAGTGCTGCACTGTCAGAAGATCAGTACTGAGGGAGTGCTGCACTGTCAGAGAGTCAGTACTGAGGGAGTGCTGCACTGTTGGAGGGTCAAAACTGAGGGAGTGCTGCGCTGTCAGGAGGTCAGTACTGAGGGAGTGCTGCACCGTCAGAGAGTCAGTACTGAGGGAGTGCTGCACTGTTGGAGGGTCAAAACTGAGGGAGTGCTGCGCTGTCAGGAGGTCAGTACTGAGGGAGTGCTGCACTGTCGGAGAGTCAGTACTGAGGGAGTGCTGCACTGTTGGAGGGTCAAAACTGAGGGAGTGCTGCGCTGACAGAGGGTTCAGTACTGAGGGAGCGCTGCACTGTCAGAGGGTCAGTACTGAGGGAGGGCTGCACTGTCGGATGGTCAGTAATGAGGGAGTGCTGCACTGTCAGAGGGTCAGTACTGAGGGAGTGCTGCACTGTCAGAGGGTCAGTACTGAGGGAGTGCTGCACTGTCGGAGGGTCAGTACTGAGGGAGTGCTGCACTGTCGGAGGGTCAGTACTGAGGGAATACTGCACTGTCGGGGGGGTCAGTACTGAGGGAGTGCTGCACTGTCAGGAGGTCAGTACTGAGGGAGTGCTGCACTGTCGGAGAGTCAGTACTGAGGGAGTGCTGCACTGTTGGAGGGTCAAAACTGAGGGAGTGCTGCGCTGACAGAGGGTCAGTACTGAGGGAGCGCTGCACTGTCGGAGGGTCAGTAATGAGGGAGTGCTGCACTGTCAGAGGGTCAGTACTGAGGGAGTGCAGCACTGTCAGAGGGTCAGTACTGAGGGAGTGCTGCATTATCAGGGGGTCAGTACTGAGGGAGTGCTGCACTGTCGGAGGGTCAGTACTGAAGGAGTGCTGCACTGTCAGAGGGTCAGTACCGAGGGAGCGCTGCACTGTCGGAGGGTCAGTACTCAAGGAGTGCTGCACTGTCAGAGGGTCAGTACTGAGGGAGTGCAGCACTGTCAGAGGGTCAGTACTGAGGGAGTGCTGCACTGTCAGAGGGTCAGTACTGAGGGAGTGCAGCACTGTCAGTGGGTCAGTACTGAGGGAGTGTTGCACTGTCGGAGGGTCAGTACTGAAGGAGTGCTGCACTATCAGGGGGTCAGTACCGAGGGAGCACTGCACTGTCGGAGGTTCAGTACTGAAGGAACACTACACTGTCGGAGGATCAGTACTGAGGGAGTGCTGCACATCAGTGGTGCCATCTTTTTGGATGAGGTGATAAATCGAGACCCCTATCTAGCCTCTCTGATGGGTGTGATAGACCCCATTGCATAACTCCGAGAAGAGCAAGAGAGATCACATAATTTCCTCTAATATTGATGCTTCAATTGACGTCCAATATCCAATCATTACGCCTTGCTATTTGGGAACTTTTGTTTATAAAATGTATATAAAATGGCTGCCATGTTTCCTGCATTACAACAGTGAGCACACTTTAAAAATACTTCATTAAAAAATCTTTGTGACCTCCTCAGGTCATGAGAAGTGCTATATAAATGCAAGCATTTTTCTTAGTGAAGATTAACGTGTAAGGGCATCGGTAGGAGCTTCAAGAGCAACATTTTAAAGGGACTTGGATAAATACTTGAAGAGAAAACATTTTCAAAGACTCTGGGGAATTAGCGGGGGGAGAGAGTTGTTATCGGGTGTTGGTTACAGTGCGGTAGGCCTGAAGTAGTCTTTGTGGTCATACGTAGGTTAACTGTAACTTTTTGTTGACTCTTAGGACTATTTACAAATATACAGTGAAGGGTACAAGCTAGGAGCTGTCTCCATGCTTGCTGGTACACACGGCTCTGTCCAACACTAGACTGACCCTGGGTGCGGATCATGTGCTTTATTAGGTCACTGAGGAGCAGTGCTGTCCTCAGTCCCACATTAACCCTATATGTGCCAGTCCCTTATACTAAACCTTGCCCCAAGTCCTTATCCAATGCATTTTAAGTGATTATAGTTTACCTTATGTTTTACATTGTTATTACTACATTATCACTAGCCCAACTCCCCACTTCAAGTACTGGAATTCAAAGGCTCAGGCAGTCTGCAGGCCTTATAACCCTTCCACATCTCGCTCGCACTACTGTCGGAGGAGTGGTAGTTCTCTGTCACTGCTGGTTCCTCCTGTAGGTTTGGAGGTTGTTCCAGCCTCTGGATAAGTAGCTTCCATCCTTTTCTTCCGTTCCTTTGTGTAGAATCACACTTGGTCCGTTCGGCTGTTGCGCTAGTCAGTGGTTGCTACCCTAACTCATTTCTTGCGGGCTGGGCAAACATTGTAATCACCTCATTGTCATTTCTTTCGCTTCTTCCATCTTCGCGTGATGATGAATGTGGTCGTTTGTGGTCGTCATGATGTATGTGGAAGCTCATGTTTCAAAAATGGACCCAATCTCTGAGCACTTTCTTCTTTTCCAGTTGTTATTCGCGCTTATGAATCTTTTCAGTCAGCTCAGCAGCTACTCTGGTAAGTTGAGTTGTCTTTATTTCAGAGTTAGCTGTGGAACTAAGTTTAACAACTTCGCCTGGGCATTCAGCTCTGTTTTGAATCTTTCTCCATGGTCAAGGACTGCTCCTTGGACTATTTCAATTCACTCGTTAGGCCCTCAAACTGTTTCGCAGAATTTCTCTTTTCTGCTTTCAAAGTCTGGATTTCTCTTCCGTGCGGCTTATCTTTAACTTTCATGTTGTTCAGATTGGACAAGGAGTTCATCAGTTTTGGTTGTTAATTCTGATTTCAAGCAACTGTTCTGATGCATCAGAAATTCTTTCTCCCGTTCCAGGCATTTTGCATGATGCTTACTAAAGGCTCCTGAGGCTTGAAGTTCATCAGGTCTTAACTGAAGATCTATCATTGTTGAGTGTGCTTCTACATGTTCGTCATTTTAAGTGTTTCGAGTCCCCCTTCCTGTGAGTGACGTTTGTGTTCTCATCAGTTCTCATTTTCCCAGCACAAACTCGCCTTTCGTACATGAAAGTTGGTTCTTGTTGACACTGATCAATTTCTCTCTAGCAGAGCAAAGTTCCTTGGCGCTGTCCTTCGAACTCACCTTCTGTAACTGCACTTCTGACAATTGCTCCTGAGACTCTTCACGCTTTTTTACGAGAGGTTCTACTTGCTCTTGCCATTCTAGGTCCTTAATTTTCGACTCGTCATATTTATCTTTGGAAATGTAAAATT
Organism: Cetorhinus maximus; assembly: GCF_964194155.1. NCBI lineage: Eukaryota > Metazoa > Chordata > Chondrichthyes > Lamniformes > Cetorhinidae > Cetorhinus > Cetorhinus maximus. The sequence continues at coordinate 3,419,851 of NC_135895.1, forward strand.
TTCCCAAGTTCTTTCCGAATTTCAAGGTGCCAGTGCCATTCACTTGGAGACAAAGGGATCTCCCACTCTTGCTGATTTTGGCGTTCCCCGCTACAATGGCGATCACGCTCAGCTTGAAAATAAAATTTTGAACAATGGCTGCCTGGACCAACTGCCTGCAGAGTTCTCTGGCTCAGTGGTTATGTTTAAAGTGACACAGTTGTCGAATCCTGGCTTTTGCTTACCTTTAGCTGGGTTTAAGAACTCATGATTCCCCGGAGTATTCAATGAATTATTTATAAATCTTTTCGGAGCGAGTTCAGATGTCATGTGCTAAGGCGCTGACTCAGGGATCAGGTTTTTAGTGAAGGCTTTTTTCCTTGCTGTAGCCTGAAATATTAAAGGGTTTAGCTCACCCTTGCTAGATCTGCTGATTCTGTGCTCTGGGATTTGAAACTTGACTTCCGATGGCAGTGCAATGGAGTCTTCTGCTGCAGTAAGGAATTATAAATCTCTGCCTTCAGCTTCCAGGCCTTTCTTTGGAGCTTTTTCCTGGTGATTTTTCCTCTGCACCTCTGCTACTGGGGCTTCTGAATTTTTAGGTCAGAATGATTTGTTAATTTTTTTCTCAGTCTTCCAGCATTTTAGTTTTTTCTGCATTCCCTAAGGTTTTGGATTTTTCCATGCGTTGCCACCATGTTGTAGGGTGTTGATTACAGTTTGGAAGGTCTGAAGTAGTCTTTAAGGCCATACATAAGTTAATTGCAAGTCTTTATTGACCCTTAGAACTAATTACAATATACAGTGAAGGGTACAAGCTAGGAGCTGTCTCCATGCTTGCTGGTACACACGGCTCTACACAACACTCAACTGACTCTGCATGTGGGTCATGTGCTTTCTATTCCTACTGTACTCAATCCCACATTAATCCTATATGCACCAGACCCTTACTACAAGAGTGACTAATTGGATATAGCTCTTTCAAAGAAGCTCTTTCTGAGCTGTAAGAAAGTCTTAATAATGGTGGCCATGAATCTACCAGATTGTTATAAAAAAAACCAATCTGGTTCATTAATGTTGTTTTGGGAAGGAAATCTGCTCTCCTAACCCAGCCTTGCATTTCTGTGACTCCAGACCCAGAGTAATGTGGTTGAATCTTGACTGCCCAATGAAATGGCTGAGCAAGGCATCCAGCTGTATCAAACTGCAGGAGAAAAGTTATAACTGGATCAATCACCTGACATCGAATTAGGCATTAGAAATAACAAGGCCACACCCTGCCCAATCAACATCGCAAAGTCCCCCTCACTAACACCTAGGGGCTAGAGCCAAAATTGGGAGAGCTGCCTCACAGACTAGTCAAGCAGCAGCCCGACATAATCATCCTCACGGAATCATACCTTACAGATAATGTCCCAGACTCCATCATCACCAACCCTGGGTATTTCCTGTCCCACCGGCAGGACAGACCCATTGCAGATGGTGGCACAGTGGTATAGCGTCAGGAGGGGGTGGCCTTGGGAGTCCTCAACATTACCTCCAAGCCCTATAAAGTCTCGTGCCATCAGGTCAAACATGGACAAGGAAACCTCCTTCCAATTACAACCTACTGCCCCCTCTCCACCACCCCCATCCGCTTTAGCTGATGAATTAGTGCTGATCCATGTTGAACATCACTTAAAGAAAATACTGAGGGTGGCAAGGGCACAGAATGTGCTCTGGGTGGGGGACTTCAATGTCCATTACCAAGAGTGGCTCGGTAATATCGCTACTGACCGAGCTGGCCGAGCCCTGAAGGACATCGCTGCTAGACTGGGTCTGCGGCAGGTGGTGAGGGAAAACTTGACCTCGTCCTCTACCTGTTGCAGATGCACCTATCCATGGCAGTATTGGTAGCAGTGAACACCACACAGTCCTTGTGGAGACTAAATCCCATCTTCACACTAAGGATATCATGTTTTGTGGTACTATCACCATGCTAGATTCAGAACAGATCTAGCAACTCCAAGACTGGGCATCCATGAGGAGCTGTGGGCCATCAGCAGCAGCAGAATTGTACTCGAACACAATCTGTAACCTCATGGCCCAGCATATCCCCCACTCTACCATATCAATCAAGCCAAGGGATCAACCCTGGATCAGTGATGAGTGCAGGAGGGTATTTCTTTTAGTATTTCATGGGATGTGAGCGTCACTGGTAAGGTCAGCATTTGCTTCCCATCCCTAATTGTCCTTGAGAAGGTGGTGGTGAGCTGTCTTCTTGAACCGCTGCAGCCCGTGTGGTATAGGTACACCCACAGTGCTGTTAGGAAGGGAGTTCCAGGACTTTGACTCAGCAACAGTGAAGGAACGGTAATATATTTCTAAGTCAGGCTGGCAAGTGACTTGGAGGGGAACCTCCAGGTGGTGGTGTTCCTATGTATCTGCTGCCCTTGTCCTTCTAGATGGTAGTGGTCATGGGTTTGGAAGATGCTGTTGGGGGAACCTTGGTGAGTTGCATCTTGTAGATGGTACACACTGCTGCTACACTGTGTTGGTGGTGGAAGGAGTGAATGTTGAAGGTGGTGGATGGTGTGTTGGTGGAGCAGAATGTTTTATGCTGGTGGATGTGGTGCCAATCTAGGGGTTACTTTGTCCTGGATGGTGTCAAGATTCTTGAGTGCTGTGGGAGCTGCACTCATCCAAGCAAGTGGGGAGTGTTCCATCGCACTCCTGACTTGTGCCTTGTAGATGGTGGACAGGCTTTGGGGAGTCAGGAGGAGAGTTATTTGCCACAGGATTCCTAGCCTCTGACCTGCTGTTGTAGCCACAGTATTTATATGGCTAGTCCAGTTCTGTTTCTAGTCAATGCTAACCCCCAGGATGTTGATAGTGGGGAATTCAGTGATGGTAATGCCATTGAATGTCAGGGAGAGATGGTTAGATTCACTCCTGTTGGAGATGGTCATTGCCTGGCACTTGTGTGGCACGATTGTTCAGGTCTTGCTGCATTTGGTCATGGACTGCTTCAGTATCTGAGGAGAATGGTGCTGAACATTGTGCAATCATCAGCGAACATCCCCACTTCTGACCTTATGATGAAAGGAAGGTCATTGATGAAGCAGTTGAAGGTGGTTGGGCCTGGGACACTACCCTGAGGAACTCCTGCAGTGAAGTCCTGGAGCTGAGATGATTGACCTCCAACAACCACAACCATCTTCCTTTGTGCTAGGTATGACTCCAACCAGCGGAGAGTTTTCCCCCTGATTCCCATTGACTCCAGTTTTGCCAGGGCTCCTTGATGAATCCTAGGAATAGGAAGATTGAGTGATTAAAAATGTGGTTGAAGAATTGGTCTGGGAGGGAGAGTATCAGATTTCTGAGGCATTGGGACCAGTTCTGGGGCAGGTGGGACCTGTACAAGATGGGCAGGTTGCATGTTAGTAAGACCGAGAATAACATCCTCACAGAGAGTTTTCCCCCTGATTCCCATTGACTCCAGTTTTGCTAGGGCTCCTTGATGCCACACTCAGTCAAATGCTGCCTCGATGTCAGGGGAAGTCATTCTCACCCACATCTTGAGCTCAGCTCCTTTATCCCTATTTGCAGGAAAGCTTTAATTAGGTTTGGAGCCAAGTTGACCAGGAACTGAACTGGACTAGCCATATAAATACTGTGGCCACAAATGGAGATCAGAGGTTCATAATTCTATGGCAAGTAACCCACCTCCTGACTCCCCAAAGCCTGTTCACCATCTACAAGGCACAGGCAAGGAGTGTGATGGAATACTCTCCTCTTGCCCTGATGAATGCAACTCCATAAAATCATTTTTTTTCATATTTGTTCATGGGATGTGAATGATGTTGGCTAGATCAAGCTTCTTGAGTGTTTCAATGAGCTTGTCCTAGCCAACATCATTCACACCCCGTGAACAAATATGAAAAACAATGATTTTATTGCATGGCACTATTCTTGCAGTTGCCAAGTGGAATTGAATTGAATTGGAAAGAACATTTTCAACAACTCCTCAACCGTGAATCCACAGCTGATACTCTCCAGACTATCCGCCCAGTGCCTGTGGTAGGATCCATGGGTGAGCCACCATCGATGGGAGAGCTGCAACAAACAATCAAACAGATGAAGAACAACAAAGCCTGTGGCCCTCGATGCGATTCCAGCTGGGACCTTCAAAGCTGGAGGCTGTTGCTCACAACAAGACTCCATGTGGTCATCCTACTGATTTGGGAGGGAAAAGAATTCCCCCTCCCCCCCACCCCAACTTCAAGAATGTGACGATTGTAACGATCTTCATGAAGGGAGATAAATGATGCTGAGGAATCTATCGAGGTGTTTCCCTCTTGTCTGTAGGGGGGGAAATCCTGACACACACTCTCCTGAATCATCTACTTCCTGTGGCTGAGGAAATCCTCCCAGAGACACAATGTGGCTTTAGACCTTCCAGAGGAACCTCTGACCTGGTCTTTGCTGCCAAACAAACCCAAGAAAAATGTCAAGAACAACATCAGGAAATCTTCATTCCATTCATCGACCTGACCAAAGCATTTGACTCAGTGAATCGTGAGGCCCTGTGGATTGTGCTTCAAACATTTGGATGACCAAAAAACTTCTTCCCAATCCTCCAGCTGCTTCATGATGATCTGGCTGCAACTGTCTGGAGTGGGAGATCTGAAACAGACGCCTTCAAAATCCACACCAGGGACAAGCAAGGCTGTGTGATAGCCCCCATACTATATATAATCTACCTGACAGTGGCTATTCACCTCATCAAAGATCAACGGCCCTCTGGTGTCAGTATTAAATACTGCCTAGATGGAAAATTATTTAACCTCAGTCGTCTCCGTACCAAAAGTAAACTGACCACTATAGACAGGCATGATCTACAATTTGAGGATGACTGTGGTGTTGTTGTCCACTCTGCACCAGATTTATAAGCCACTCTCGATCTCTTCAATTCTGCATACGTTGCCAAAACAAAACTCATATCAACCCAGACTTGGTCAGCCAAATATTCCACCTCCCATATATGTTGAAGGAGAGACTCTGGAATATGTTGAGCACTTCCCACCTCTCTCAAAAGACCCCCATTGATGAGGAGACCCAACACCCAATCAGCTGCACCAGCTCAGCTTTCTACAAACTATGGTAGTGAGTGTTTGACAACAAAGATCCAGGAAGTTAAAAAAGGCGTCGTGTACAGGGCAGTTGTTGTCACCACACTCCTGTACTACAGTGAGACCTGGTGTGTGTATCAGCGACACATAAAGCTGCTAGAGAAATTCCACCAGCAATGTCTCCACCGCATCCTTCGGATTTAATGGGAGGACCATCGGACAAACGTTAATGTCCTTCTTGAAGCCAGCTCCACAAGCGTTCAGGCAAATCTCCTGCAAAATGAACTTTGCTGGACTGGACACTGAGTCTGGATGACAGAAAAATGTCTCCCTGCCTGTTCCTGCTTTGTCAACTCTCAAAGGGCCAACGTGCCAAGAGAAAGAAAATGCTACAAAGACACTCTGAAGCTCTCCTTGAAGTGTGGCAGCATTGACATTAATGACTGGGAGGAGTTTGCTACCAATCGTTCAAAATGGCCATAACTTGTCCATCAAGCTGCATCACGCTTTGCATCACAATGTCTTAATGATGAGGCAGAGCGATGGCAGAGAAGGAAAGGAAATAAATCCTGCACTCCAGAAGCCACTAATTCGTGGGATGTCCTACCCCCTGTGTCCAAAGATCTGTGGGCCCAGAATTCAGTTTCTTGAAGACCCCTGGCAGAAACTCACGACTCTGAGTAGATGTCATCCTTGAATTGAGGGACTGCTGATGATGATGCGAAGTTGGCATAGTGATATTGTCACTAGCCTAGTAATCCAAATACCCAGGCCAATGCTCTGGGGACATGGGTTCAAATAACACCAGCTGGTGGAATTTAAATTCAATTAATGAATCTGGAATATAAAGCTAGTCTCAACAATAATGACCATGAAACCATTGTTGATTGTCTTAAAAACCCATCTGGTTCACTAATGTCCTTTAGGGAAGGAAATCCACCATCCTTCCCTGGTCTGGCCTACATGTGACCCCAGACCCATAGAAATGTGGTTAACTCTTAACTACCCTTTGAAATGTCTAGTAAGCCAGTCAGTTCTAAGGCAATTAGGAATGGGCAACAAATGCTGGCCTTGTCAGTGTTACCCACGTCCCATGAAACAATAAAAAACAACAGGTCTCTTGTTTTGGGTCTCTCAGTGTGTGACAAGTAAACATTCCTGATGTAATGACATATTTCTTCAGGATGGTTGTAATGTGCATGCGAACGCATTGCTGTGCCTAGCATTTGAACTAATTATGAAACACGATGATAGAAACATAGAAAAGATAAAACATTTTACAGCACTGAAGGAGACCATTCAGCCCATTATCTCTGTGCTAGCTGAAAGAGAGCTATGCAGTCTAATCCCATTTTCCAGCTCCTGGTCCATAACCCTGTAGGTTACAGCACCTCGAGTGCATATCCAAGTGTTTTTTTCAATGCGATGAGGGTTTCTGCATCTACCACCCTTTCAGACAGTGAGTCCCAGATCCCCACCACTCTCTAGGTGAAAACATTACTCCTCAACCCCCCCACCCCCCCCTCTTCTAATCTTTCAACCAATTACTGCATGATCTCCCACTCTGTCTCTCAAAAGAATAAGATTGCCCAGTTTCGATTTGGATGTTTCAATGACTGACTGACAGATGCAAACAATTGGCTGGAACTGCTCAGTGTGGCAGGCAAACATTCCTGATATAATGACCTATCCCTTCAGGGTGGTTACAAAAGCATGCGTGTTACATGAGTGAACACATTGCTGTGCTTAACATTAGGAAGTGGAAAGACTTGATGTAGAGATTGTAAATCACAGAGCATGTGTGTGGCAGTCCCATTCTTACATTGCACTGAAATGACAGCCAGCAGTTTATAATTAGGGTCATTAATAACCAAATCAAGAACTATACTTCACTCCTTTCATCTCCACAACGCAATGATCTTTCACTGTTCCTTTTCACTGAAAAGGAATACCCCCAAACGCTGACACAAAAACAAACATTCCACCCCTGAATATGACAGCATGATCCTAAACACAAGCAGCTTCTGAAACTTGAGAGTCATCTGGAACATCTGGACTGTGTTAGTCACTTCAGGTGACAGATGTGCTGTGTTTGCAATTATGACATAGTTTCAGTGAGGTAGATACTCAGTGATGAATTCCAATTACCTCATATACATGACACCGTGCAGATATGCAGATACACAGTGCCAGGGGAGAGGGAGAGGGGTGGCGAGAGGGAGATGACCGCAAAGCCCAAGTGCTGTTCACCCATCACCCCCTGTGCTCACTGACTTACGTTGGTTCCCAGTCCCGCAAAGCCTCATTTTCATTATCCTTCTCTTTGTTTTTAAACCTCTCCATGGCTGTGTCTCTTTCTATCTCTCCAACCACCTCCACCCCTACAACCCTCTCTGCGCTCCTCGAATTCTGATTCCTTGCACATTTTAATTGCTCCACCATTGGCGGCCGTGCCTTCAGCTGCCTGGGTCCTAACCACTGGGATTCCCTCCCTAAGCCTCTCCACTTCTCTACTTCTCTGTCCTTTAACACCCGCATTAAAACCTAGCTCTCTGACCGAGATTTTGGTCACCTATCCCTTACCACAACCAAGATAAATGAGCAATGGAATTAAGGAGAAAAGACACCATTCCACAAATAAGATACAGAACAAATAGCCTGTGACCCAGCCTAATCCCCTAGTTCATAAAACTCATCAATAAAATGTAAATGATTGAGAATTTAATGAACTCAATCTGACATCGTATGATTGATTGACTTTAATACAAAATTGCAGCAGACCTTTCATTTTTATTCTGTAAATTAAGGAGATCTGGATTTTGCAACATATTGTAATTATTATAAACTGAAATATTCAATCATTGTGAAATCCTTTTATTTTTTTATAGCTTATTTTTATTTTATTGATTGTTTGTAACTACGTCATGAATTATGATTACTTGTTTAATTTGTTCCATCATCGCAATTCGGCACCTGTAACCATGATGATTTTTAAATGCGCCAATTATCTACCAATCTATCCCACTGTGTCCCTGTGTCAGCCATGGCTTAACTGGTGGAAATCTCACTGCTGAAACATAACGTTCTGGGCTCATGTCCCACTTCAGGGCTTGAGCACAAAAATCAAGGCTGATACTCCAGCACAGTACTGAGGGAGTGCTGTGCTGTCAGAGCTGCTAGTCTTTTGGTTGAGACATTAAACTGAGGCTCAATTCTCTCCCCTGTAGTGGAAATAAAAGGTCCTAGTGTTTTGAAGAGGAGCAGGGGTGTTCTGGCCAATGTTTATCCCTTAGTCAACGTGACAAAAATGCAGATTACCTACTCATTCTCACATTGTTGTTTGTGGGATCTTGCTGTGTGCAAATTAGCTGCCACATTTCCTACAATACAACAGTGACGGCACTTAAAAGAGTATTTCATTGGCTGTAAAACACTTTGAGACCTTTGGTGGTTATGAAAAGCGCTATATAAATGCAAATCTTTATTTTGAATCTTTCGTGTAGATCGGTAGCAAATTTCTGTTTGACAATCATTCCTGTGAAACACTTTCAGATGTCTCAGAATTTTAAAGGCGCTATGTAGATAGATTCACGTTGCTGTTATAGAAGGTTCCAGAACTTGATCCCCAATCATGGTGGGGTCCAGCGATCAGGAAGCTACACAAACATCGGTGCTCAGTAAGTGAATGGAGGGGAAATCAGGCAGAGTAAAGTTAAATAGGGACAGGAGGAGGCCATGCAGCTACTTGAGTCTGCTCTTCCACTCTGATCGGCCGTGACAGATCAGTATCTCAAATCTATCTACCTTCCTTTGGTCCGTTTCTTAATCCCCTTATCCAACAAAAATCTCTCAGTCTCGAAAGTTGACCCGATATCCACAGCTTTTTTGTGGGGAGAGTGTTCCAGATTCCCACCCCCGCTTTGTGTGAAGACGTGCTTCCTGACATCGCCCTGGAATAGTCTGGCTCTCATTTTAAGGTTAGTGCCCCTTGTTCTGGACTCTCCTCACAAGGGGAAGTAGTTTCTCTCTACCTCCTCTCAGAAAACCTTTAAACATTTTAAACATTTGATCATCACTTAACAATCACAAAGAAATACAAGCCTAGACTATACAACCTGCTCTCGTAGTTTAACCCTTTGAGCCCCAGTGTCATTCTGGTGAGCCTGCTGTGATGCACCCCCTCCGAGGCCAACATACTCTTCCCGAGGAGCAGGGTGAAGAATGTAAATGACAAAACATTCTCAAGTGAAGCATCACATTTAGGATATTGGCTCTTGGGGAAGTTGGGGAACCTTGGCCTGTGGAACAGTTATCCCAGAAAGGAGTCATCGTGTGCTGGAAAGCAAAGGAAGGGAAGGGAAGTGCAGGGGAAATGCCAGTCCGGGAAGAATACAGACAGCACAAAATCAATGGCTTGAGCAGTCTGGGATTGTAAGTTAACTTTATTGTTTTAATGGGTTGTAATATGAATGTGTGGTTCCACTCCTCCCTTCAAGCAATGGTTCAAGTAGCCTGTGTTTCTTCGTTCTTTGGTTGCCAATGAATGGGAGGCTTCTTTTGAAAGGCTGGTATGAGGAAAACTCTTTAACCTGTCATGACACCCTGTCACGCATCAAGGTGATGGAAAGAACATCAGAACCTGCTTTATTCGACCCTGCAAATATGACTGCCACTGAACTATAAATCGCACTAAAGGAGAACTGTTGCCTGTTGTTGCCTTATGCTCCAGTAGTGCAGGATCTCTGCACATGCCTATTTGTAGAATAGGATTTGTTCTCTGCTATGTATTGCACAGAGTAACACACGCTCAACTCCAGCACATGCTCAACTGCAGGAAGCCATTATTGAGCTAACTCTATTTACACCTCCCAAACAGAGAGGGCAGCAGAGAGGGCAATATAACAAAATGCTCAGATCTTGCAATAAACTGTTGGAGGTGATGACATGATGATAAAGTCCCGGGGCTAATAAACCAGAGGCCCAGGCTCTGGAGACATGAGTTCAAATCTCTCCACAACAGCTGGTGGAATTTCAAATTAATAAAAATCTGGAATAGTGTCAATGAAACCATCAACAATTGTTATGATGCCCCTTTAGGGAAGGAAACCTGCCATCTTTACCTGGTCATGTCTACGTGTGACTCCAGACCCACAGAAATATGGTTGACTCTGAAACGGCCTAGCAAGCCATTCCGTCCATAAAAGGAATGGAACAAGACGGACGACCTGGCATCAACCTAGGCACTGGAAATGACACAGCAAACCCAACCCTGCAAAGATCTCCTTAGTAACATCTGGGGGCATGTGCCAAACTTGGGCGAGCTGTCCCATGGACTAGTCAGGCAGCAGCCTGACATAGTCATACTCATGGAATCATACAGTCCCTTACAGTCCGAAATGGGAGAATTTATAAGAGAGAACAAGGAAATGACAGAGCAATTAAACAACTACTTTAGTTCTGTCTTCAAGGAGGAAGAACTTCCCAGAAATATTAGGAAACCAAGGGTCTAGTGAGGAGGAAGAATTGAAGGAAATTAGTATTACTAAAACAATAGTGCTGGAGAAATTAATGGGACTGAAAGCTGATAAATCCCCAGGGCCTGATAATCTACATCCCAGGGTACTAAAGGTGGTGGCCATGGAAATAGTGGCTGTGTTGGTTGTCACCTTCCAAAATTCTGTAGATTCTGGAACAGTGCTGGCAGATTAGAGGGTGGCAAATGTAACCCCACTATTTAAAAAAGGAGGGAGGGAGAAAACAGCGAATTACAGACCAGTTAACCCAAGATCAGTAGTAGAGAAAATGCTAGAGTCTATTATAAAGGATGTGATAATAGGACACTTAGAAAATATCAACGGGATTAGACAAAGTCAATATGGGTTTATGAAAGGGAAATCATGTTTGACAAACGTACTGGAGTTTTTTGAGGATGTAACTAGCTCAATAGATAAGGGAGAACCAGTGGATGTGGTGTATTTGGATTTTCAGAAAGCTTTTACTAAAGTCCCACATAAGAGGCTAGTGTGTAAAATTAAAGCACATGGGATTGGGGGTAATATATTGGCATGGATTGAGAATTGGTTAGCAGACAGGAAACAGAGAGTAGGAATAAATGGGTCTTTTTCGGAGTGGCAGGCGGTGACTAGTGGGGTATCGCAGGAATCAGTGCTTGGGCCCCAGCTATTCACAATATATATCAATGATTTGGATGAGGGAATCAAATGTAATATTTCTAAGTTTTCTGACAACACAAAACTTGGTGGGAAAGTGAGCGATGAGGAGGACGTTAAGGGGCTTCAAGGCGAGTTAGACAGGTGGAGTGAGTGGGCAAATACATGGCAGATGCAGTATAACGTGGATAAGTGTGAAGTTATCCACTTCAGTAGGAAAAATAGAACAGCAGAATATTATTTAAATGACGATAGATTGGGAAATGTTGATGTACAAAGGGACCTGGGAGTGTGATAGAAAATTCCCCACTTGCCTGGATGAGTGCAGCTCCAGCAATACTCAAAAAGCTCAACACTGTCCAGGACAAAGCAGCCCACTTGATTGGCGCCCCATCCACCATGTTAAACATTCACTCCCTCCACCACCAATGCACAGTAGCAGCAGTGTGTGTACCATCTACAAGATGCACTGCAGGAATTCACCAAGGCTCCTTAGGCAGCACCTCCCAAACCCATGACCATTACCACCTAGAAGGACAAGAGCAGCAGACACATGGGAACACCACCATTTGGAAGTTCCCCTCTAAGTCACTCACCATCCTGACTTGGAAATATATCGCCGTTCCTTCACTGTAACTGGGTCAAAATCCTAGAACTCCCTCCCTAACAGCACTGTGGGCGTACCTACACCACACCACCTTCAATCAAGTCACCCTTCACTCTTCTAAACTCCAGTGGAAACAAGCCTAGTCTGTCCAACCTTCCCTCATAAGACAACCCACTTATTCCAGGTATCGATCTAGTAAACATCCTCTGAACCGCCCCAATGCATTTACATCATTCATTAAATAAAGCGACCTAAACTGCATATTGTATTCGAGGTGCAGTCTCACCAATGCCCTGTATAACTGATGCATAACATCCTTACTTTAATGTTCAATCCCTCTCATGTTGAAGGATAGCATTCCATCAGCCATCTTAATTACCTGTGTACCTGCATACTAACTTTTTGTAACTCATGCACTAGAATACCTAGATCCCTCTGCATCTCGGAATTCTGCAGCCGTTCTCCATTTAAGTAATACTCTGCTTTTTTTATTCTTCCTGCCAAAGTGAACAACTTTACATTTTCCCACATTATACTCTATCTACCAGATTTTTGCTCATTCGCTCAACCCATCTATATTCGTCTGCAACCTCCTTTTGTCTTCTTCACAACATACTTTCTACCTTTCTTTGTATCATCTGCGAATTTAGCTACCATGCCTTCGCTCCCCTCATCTAAGTCATTGATATAATTTGTAAAAAGTTGAGGCCCCAGCACAGGCCCCTGGGGGACTCCACTTATCACATCCTGCCAATCAGAAAAAGATCCATTTATGCAAACTCTCTGTTTCTGGCAGCCAGCCAATCTCCTATCCATACTAGTATGTTACCCCCGACACCATGAGCTTTTATTTTTCACAATAACTTTTGATGGGGAACTTTATCAAATGCCTTCTGGAAATCCAAGCACAGTACATCTACAGGCTCCCCTTTATCCTCTGCACATGTTACTCCTTCAAAAAACTCCAATAAATTGGTTAAACATGTTTCCCTTTCACAAAACCATGCTGACTCTGCCTGATTGCCTTGAGTTTTTCTAAGTGACTGCATATCTCCATAATGGCTATCACATCATATGTATATACCGTGTATATATCGTTTACTTTGTTATGAGTGCTATGCATTCAGACACAGAGCCTTTAGTTTTGTCTTTTTGTTATCTTTGGAACATCTAGTCTTGATTATTGTTGTATCCTTAGGCTTTTTCTCTCTGTCCTTTCCTGCTAATCTAGGACTCTCATTTCCCATATTACTATTATGGTCTCTTGTCTACTCCTTAAAATCTACTCCTTGATTTTCCACATCTACCCAAGCCTGATCCCTCACAACACCACCCCCCTACCCTCCACTGTTTAGTTTAAAGCCCTCTCTACTTTCCTAGTTATGCGATTCGCAAGAACCCTGTCCCAGCACGGTTCAGGTATAAACCGTCTCAACGGTACAGCCCCCACTTTCCCCAGTACTGATGCCAGTGCCCCACAAACCGGAACCCACTTCTCCCACACCAGTCTCTGAGTCACGCATTCATCTCTCTAATCTTATTTGCCCTGTGCCAATTTGCATGTGGCTCAGTTAATAATCCAGAGATTATTACCTTGGAGGTTCTGCTTCTTAATTTGGTCCGTGCTCCTCATACTGACTATGCAGAACCTCCTTCCTTGTCCTGCCTATATTGTTGGTACCTACATGGACCACGACAACTGGATCCTCCCTCTCCCACTGCAAGTTCCTCTCTAGCCCTGAGCAGATGTCCCGAATCCTGGCACTGGGCAGGCAATACAGCTGCCTGGACTCTCGCTCTTTGCTGCAGAGAACAGTGTCAACCCCCTCACTATACTATCCCTTACTAGCACTACATTCCTCCCCCCGCTTGAACGGCTTCCTGTACCACAGTGCCATGGCCAGCCTGCTCATCCACCTTGCAAACTTCGTTTTCATCCACACAGGTTGCGAGTACCTCAAACCTGTTTGACCATTGCAAAGCCTGAGGCTCCTCCCCTGCTTTCTGCTCGGTCCCATTACCTGCCTCACTCATGGTCATATCCTCCTGACCCTCACTGCTGACCAAAACAGACGACCCTATTCTAGGAGGCATGACCATCTTCTGGAACATAGTGTCCAGGTATTTCTCCCCCTCCCGTATGTTGTGCAAGTGTCTGCAGTTTGGCTTCCAGATCAATTGCTTACACTTCCTGCAGATGTGTTTGTCATGGATCGCCTTGGCATCCAAAAGCTCCCACATCCCCCAGCTGCAGCATAACATCTGTCCCGCCATCGTTACTTATGTTATTTGGTTAACTTAATTTAATTACTCACTTAATTAACTTAGAATAATTCCTATGTATACCACACCTCATCCCCTATGCACTGAATTCCCACATGAACCTAATTCTCTACTCACGTGGTCTTCATTTCATTCCGGTAAAGTTGCCTGTCTCCCCTTAATGAACATGTGATTTGAAAAGCCTTGCCTTTTTGGATCCTCTGATGACTCACTAGCTAGTTTAACTTCCTGGGCAGAATTTCGCCCTTGGTTGGCAGGTGGGCCCCACCAGCTCGGCGGTGGGCGGGCAGCCGAACTCCACCGTCAAAACGGGCCCCGCCGCCATTTTGAGTGGGCGGGTCAATAAAGGCCCACCCAGCGGCCTGCCCGACGGGAAGGGCTTCCTGTGCGGTGGGGGGAGGGAATCCCCATCTGTCAGAGTGCGCTCTGCTCCCTGAGGCTAAGTGCTGTCTCAGGGAGATTAGTGACAGTTTTACAAACTTAAAAAATAGAAAATTAAAAAAATGATTAACATGTCCCCCTCATGTGACAATGTCACACGAGATGGGACATGTTAATAAATATCACATAAACTTTATTAAACATTTTTAAAGTAGACATGAAACCTCATCCCGCCGGCGGGTGAGGTTTTATGTTTTTTCTATTGCCCACTGGGGCTCCTGGCCAGCCTTAAGCTTGGACGGGCAGGGCCTTAAACTACCTTAATGAGCCTGATCGACAGGTGGACAGCTGATTTCGCTGTGCCTCCGCCTTCCTGAAAATTTAAAGGGACCGGGATGATGTCGGAGGTTCCTCTCGATGTCATCCCGCGTCATTTTCCCATCGGCGAGTGGGACCCACCCCCAAATCGCCGACGGGAAAATTCAGGCCCCTGCTACAGTGATTAACTCCACTTAAACCAACCGCTTTCAGGTGATTGACAGATAACTGCCACTCCAGGCAGTTCTCTACTTAACAAGCTAACCTAACTCACTTGAAGGTTAGTACAATGTCAGATCTTGATTCAGGTTAAAACCTGAAAAGGATTTACCAGAATTTACCACATGAACCTAATTCGCTACTCACTCAGTCTCTGTCTCACTCCAGCATAGTTGCCTGTCTCCTCACACGCCTCTTACTCAGATGAGCTGAGGCTGGGGCAGAGCTGGGTCATGCTCCAGAGGTGAAAAGGGGCTGTCTGTGGGCATCACTGTGGGCATCCGTCAGCATCACCGGCAAGGTCAGCATTGGTCATCCCTAATTGCCCTTGAACTGAATATCTTGCTCGGCCATTTCAGAGGGTAGTTAAGAGTCGACCACATTGCTGTGGATCTGGAGTCACATGTAGGTCAGACCAGGTAAGGACGGCAGATTTTCTTCCCTAAAGGATATTAGTGAACCACATGGGTTTTTACAACAATGGATGATAGTTTCATGGTCACCATTTTGATGGAGTAAATAAGGAAAACTGACAGGAGAGTCAGTAACCAAAGGACTCAGACTGAAGGTAATCAGCAAAAAGATAAGAGGGAGAGATAAGGAAATATTTTTATTACACAGCGAGTTGTTGTGATCTGGAAGGCGCTGCCTGAAAGGGCAGTGGAAGCAGATTCAGTAATAATTTTCAAAAGGGAACTGGATAAATACTTGAAGGGTAAAGGTTTGCAAGGCTATGTGGAAAGCAGGAGTTAGGAGTGGGCCTAACTAGAAGTGGGCCTAACTAGAACAAAGAGCTGGCACTGACACGATGGGTCAAATGGCCTCCTTCTCTGCTGTATCATTCCAGAAGACGGAGGACAAGATGGGCCAGGTTGTGTGGAGGGGAGCGGGGCTGGGTGTTTGGCAAGGTTATGGGGGGCGGGGGGGGTGTGGGGGCACTGTGAAGGGGTGGGGGTGACAAAGATACTGTTGGAAAAGGGGAGAGAGAAGAGGCTTGCTAGGTGAACAATCTCTGTTCTTGTTTTATTGGGATAACGTAATAACAATCTTGCAGCTCGAGTGATTCGCTTTGTGTCAGTGTGGCTGGTGTTCTCACTGAGTGCGGACTGAAAGATCTTTCCTCTTTTAAACATGCCTCTCTCCCCACAAATGTTGGCGTGAACTCACTTTGTTACTTTACTTTGCACTGGGATCATAGCTTAACACCTGTCCTATTATCTGTTGCAATGGGTTCTGGCAGGGCCCTGCTTATTTATGCCATACTATCACTGGAGACTCAAATATTTTCTTGCTGCAACTTGACATTGGGGAGGCTCTTCCTATGAATCAATTCCTATGAAACACTGACAGGTATTATCGCTGCCATCACCTGGCATCCTTCCATCAAGGTGTTGCAAGTGTGCAGACTCTACGTACTTCTGACAGGGTGTGTTGGATAGGCTCAGCGACTGTGCACCCACAGCTCTCTGGGGGCAGAGATTTCCAAAGATTGACCACCCTCTGAGCGAAGGAATTTCTCCTCACCTCAGTCCTGAATGGCCTGCCCCCTATCCCGTGACTCTGTCCGCAGGTGGGCTTTCCAAAGGGGATTTGAACGAACCTGTACAGATAAAACAAATTGCAGGGAACTAGGGAAAGGGTGGGTGAGTAGGACGAGCTGAATTACTCTTACAGAGGATCAGCACAGACCTGAAGTGCAGTTCTTCTGAACTGTAATCATTCCTTGCTCTGTGCTTCCAGTTCTAGGCTCACCACCATCAACAACTTGCATTTATATAGCGCCTTTAATGTAGTAAAAAATCCCAAGTTGCTTCACAGGAGTGTTATGAAACAGAATTTAACACTGCTGTATAAATGTAAGTTGCTGTTCAAAGATTCACACTGCACTTTCAGTGGAATATATACCTCATACCAGCTCCCGGTCAATAAGTTCACCTTAATCATATCTGGCTCATTGGGAATCCAGGTGTAATTAAATGTATTTGTAATTAGTGCATAACGAATGAGTATTAGACATTTTTGGTCATCTGATCTTAGTATTCATTCAGAGAGTGAGTATGTGTGAGTGTGTACTGAGGGTGTGCTGCACTGTCAGAGGGTCAGTACTGAGGGAGTGCTGCATTGTCAGAGGGTCAGTACTGAGGGAGTGCTGCACTGTCAGAGGGTCAGTACTGAGGGAGTGCTGCACTGTCAGAGGGTCAGTGCCGAGTGAGTGCTGCACTGTCAGAGGGTCAGTACTGAGGGAGTGCTGCACTGTCAGAGGGTCAGTACTGAGGGAGTGCTGCATTGTCAGAGGGTCAGTACTGAGGGAGTGCTGCACTGTCAGAGGGTCAGTACTGAGAGAGTGCTGCACTGTCAGAGGGTCAGTACTGAGTGAGTGCTGCATTGTCAGAGGGTCAGTACTGAGGGAGTGCTGCACTGTCTAAGGGTCAGTGCTGAGTGAGTGCTGCATTGTCAGAGGGTCAGTACTGAGGGAGTGCTGCACTGTCTAAGGGTCAGTGCTGAGTGAGTGCTGCATTATCAGAGGGTCAGTACTGAGGGAGTGCTGCACTGTCTAAGGGTCAGTGCTGAGTGAGTGCTGCATTGTCAGAGGGTCAGTACTGAGGGAGTGCTGCACTGTCAGAGGGTCAGTACTGAGGGAGTGCTGCACTGTCAGAGGGTCAGTACTGAGAGAGTGCTGCATTGTCAGAGGGTCAGTACTGAGTGAGTGCTGCATTGTCAGAGGGTCAGTACTGAGGGAGTGCTGCACTGTCTAAGGGTCAGTGCTGAGTGAGTGCTGCATTATCAGAGGGTCAGTACTGAGGGAGTGCTACACTGTCTAAGGGTCAGTGCTGAGTGAGTGCTGCATTATCAGAGGGTCAGTACTGAGGGAGTGCTGCACTGTCTAAGGGTCAGTGCTGAGTGAGTGCTGCATTGTCAGAGGGTCAGTACTGAGGGAGTGCTGCATTATCAGAGGGTCAGTACTGAGGGAGTGCTGCACTGTCAGAAGGTCAGTACTGAGGGAGTGCTGCATTATCAGAGGGTCAGAACTGAGGGAGTGCCGCACTGTCAGAGGGTCAGTACTGAGGGAGTGCCGCACTGTCAGAGGGTCAGTACTGAGGGAGTGCCGCACTGTCAGAGGGTCAGTACTGAGGGAGTGCTGCACTGTCAGTGGGTCAGTACTGAGGGAGTGCTGCACTGTCAGAGCGTCAGTCCTGAGGGAGTGCTGCACTGTCAGAGGGTCAGTCCTGAGGGAGTGCTGCACTGTCAGAGGGTCAGTACTGAGGGAGTGCTGCACTGTCAGAGGGTCAGTACTGAGGGAGTGCTGCACTGTCAGAGGGTCAGTACTGAGGGAGTGCTGCACTGTCAGAGGGTCAGTACTGAGGGAGTGCTGCACTGTCAGAGGGTCAGTACTGAGGGAGTGCTGCACTGTCAGAGGGTCAGTACTGAGGGAGTGCTGCACTGTCAGAGGGTCAGTACTGAGGGAGGGCTGCACTGTCAGAGGGTCAGTACTGAGGGAGTGCTGCACTGTCAGAGGGTCAGTACTGAGGGAGTGCTGCACTGTCAGAGGGTCAGTACTGAGGGAGGGCTGCACTGTCAGAGGGTCAGTACTGAGGGAGTGCTGCACTGTCAGAGGGTCAGTACTGAGGGAGTGCTGCACTGTCAGAGGGTCAGTACTGAGGGAGTGCTGCACTGTCAGAGGGTCAGTACTGAGGGAGTGCTGCACTGTCAGAGGGTCAGTACTGAGGGAGTGCTGCACTGTCAGAGGGTCAGTACTGAGGGAGTGCTGCACTTTGGAAGTACCGTCTTTCCAATTAAACATGAAATTAAGTGGCTGCCGCTGAGGCTGCCAATCAGAGGGCCGGCAGCTCAGTAGTGCCAGCCCTTGTGGTGACCATGGCTGGGACCGCACCTGGAGGATGAGGGCGCATCAATGGCTGTGCCCCCTTGAAGGCAGAGAATTGGAGTTAGGGGACTCCAGGGGCCAGGCAGTCATGTGGGACTTGGCAAGCAGTTAGGAGGGCAGGTCTTTGAGGGTAGGTGGTGCCCTTGCCACAGGGGCGGTCACTGTTGTCAAAGAGTGTCAAAAAAAAAAGGCCCACTGGGAGGCTGCGAGGGTTTACCGGGTACTCTCCCCGCCTGGTCAAGGTCTCCCCAGCCCCAGGGAAGTGCTGGTGGAGGCAGGAAGAGGCCCTTAAATGACCACTTAAGCAGCTCACTTGGGCTCTGGGCTGGCGAAATGACATCAGCCCCACCCCGAACGCCATCCAGAGACATTTTGCCGGCCCTTCCATTTCCCAGTCCGTCCTGCTCAAAGGGGGCTGGTAAAATACAGCTCAAAGCTCTCAATGCACATTGAAGAAATGGAAGTGAGTCACAGGCACGACTGCTGATTGAATTAAATCTCTCAGTCACCTTGTGCCAAAGAGAGATCAACAGGGTTAAAATTTAAAAAAAAAAAATTCACAGGCAAGTTTTTCCTTTACTTTAAATCGATCCCCTAAATGTCATCGCAATTGACACACAAAAAAATAATTTGTCAAAACGCAGTTGGTAGGAAAAGCCTTGATGATTGTTTTAAATGCCTCCCAATTGCCTGAACAGGAATACTTGTCTGATTGTGAAGTGGCAGACATTGTACAGAATGATGAAGCAATTTCTAGAGAGTTCTCTGATTTCTCCCAGCTATCAGCTGCTGCGCTGTACGGCACTGCATGTAATCAGAAGTCTGTTGCAGCATGTCTGAGGCAGAGTGCGGCGTTCTGTCGACTGGCTGGATGCGATACTGAAATCTCAGGCTTGCAGAGAGTGGGGGTGGGGAGGGGTGTGGGTGCAGAGTTGGGTGGGGCGGGGGCTGGGATCTGCCTTTATATCTTGCACGAAGGAGGGAGAGGGAAACAGGTAAAGTTTTACCGTCACACCGCATCATTGAAACACACTCACTGAGTCTCTTATAGTGGGCAGTTCGGGGGATTTGTTCCTCCAAACATTCAACACAGTTCATGACACTTGACCCAAGAGTTGACCAATGAAAACCACCTTCAGACATCTCGAAGTAGTACTTATCTAATCAAGAACGATAACTGATCTCGATATTTACAGACTTCTCGACATAGGCCAGGATATTGAGGTCAGCGAGCGGGGGGCGGGTCCCACTCGCCGACGCATAAAATGAGGCGGGATGACGTTGGGTGGACCTCCCGACCTCACCCTGCTTCATTTCAATCCTCAGGTTGGTGGGGGGGCAGTCGAATCAGCTGTGCGCCCACCGACCTGTCAACGGCCTATTGAGGCCATTGAAAAAGTAATTCAACTAGTTAATGGACCTGCCCGTCGAACCTTAAGGTTGGTGGGCAGGCCGGGAGCCCTGGTGGGATTTAGTAAAAGCATCAAACCTCATCCACGGGCAGGTTTTTAAAAAAATGTTTAAAGTTTGAATAAAAGTGATGGACATGTCCCAACTTGTGTGACAGTGTCACATGAGGAGGTATGTCAGGGAAATTTTATGTTTGTGCATTGAACATTTTTGAATTTGGTGTTGATCTCCCTGAGGCAGCACTTAGCCTCAGGGAGATGAGTGCACTCTTTCGCGTACATGTGTGAAAGAGCGCACTCCCGGCTTAGGGAATCCCGCCCCCACCTGCACCAGGAACGCATAGCGCTTCCTGACGGACGTCACGCTGGGCGGGCCTTAATTGGCCTGCCCACATAAAATGGCGGCGTGCCCCCAATTAGGGGCGCCGATTGAAAGCACGCTGCACACGCCCACTCCTGCACTCCCCCCCCCCACCACCCCACCACACCAATGGGGGCACAGTTCTTCCCTTAATGTTTTATTGACAGTTCAAACTGGCGTGGTACATAATAACAAAGCCATTCGGTCCCTCAAGCCTGCTGTGCCATTCAACAAGATCATGTCTGATCTCTTAACTCAACTCCATTTTCTTGTCCCACCCCCATGTCCCTTGATTCCCTTATTTACCAAAATCTATCGGTCTCAGTCATGAACGTACCCGATGATGGAGCAACCACAGCGCTCTGGGGTAGAGAATAGCAAAGGTCCACAACCCTTTGAGTGAAGAAATTTCTCCTTCTCTCAATCCAAAATGGCCGACTCCTCATCGTGAGGCCGTGAGCCCTCGTTCTAAACTCTCCTGCCAGGGAAAACAGTCTGCATGTAATCAAAGCTAAATGATTCCTTACGTTGGTCATGTAATCAAAATAGAGAGCCTCATAAAGCATTTAAAATGATCCCTCCTTTTGTTATAACATGTTATCACATCAAAACTTCTCAAAGAATCTCACACAATGAATTACTTTTGAGGATTCTGCTTGTCTGGCATACCCTCTTTACATGTGCATGAACTCTTTATGTAATTTATGGCCTTGGTCCTAAAATTCTGAGCTGTTTGAACCTTAATTCACGGGTAATTGACTATTTAAGGTTACTTTTGATCACCCAGCCCATATGTCAAGTCGCTGTGGATCCTATTACACCACTATTGGAGCTGTGACACTGAAATCTACTTCAACAAGATCATAAAAAGTCCTTCAAATCTGAAATATAAACAGGATTAAAAATGAGGAATCCTCAACAGGTCTGTCAACGTCTGGGGAAAAGAAGAAGAATGTTTCTACCCCCCCTATTCTCAATCTTGCAAAAGTCTTACGCCATCCCGTCACTCCCTCACATCCTTTTATGTGGCTTTCTTATTAATCTATTTCTGATAATCGCTGCTGTGAAGCGTCTTGGGCATTTACAGCCTTAAAGGTGCTATATAAATGCAAGTTCCTGTCGTACCTTTGTACTTGTCCATTTGAAGATTTGGTGTGGATAGCAGCAGAAGAATTCGCAGGCTGACAGGAAGTATGTGAGCACTTTCCGTGACCATTTTCATTCAGAGGATTTACTGATCAATTGCTATTACCAGTATTTTAAATTTGCTTTGGGAGCCCAGGAAAAGGAGGAGGCCACTCAGCCCCTCGAGCCTCTTCGTCATTCAGCCAAATCATGGTTGATCTGCACCTCAACTCCATTTACCCTCCTTTGCTGCATATCCCTTGAACCCTAACAATTTCTCCGTATCTACGCTATCAAACTCTTTTAACATTTTAAACACCTTGATCAGATTGCCCCTCGAATCTTAGAGGAATATAAATCAAGTTTATGCAACCTGTCCCCATATATAATCCTCTGGACCCCACTATTAGTTTGTAAGTTTTTGAACTTGAATTTAATGAGCGCCTTACATGTGGAATAGCCCCAAGGTGATTCAAAGCTGCATATGGAACAAATGGCCAGTTTATATCGCACATTTCACATAGTAAAACGTCACAAGGTGCTTTACAGGTGTGTTATCAAACAGAATTTGATACAAGGAGCCACATAAGGAGATACTAGGACAGGTGATCAAAAGCTTAGTCAAAGACGTAGGTTATAAGGAGGAGAGAGAGGTGAAGAGGTTAGGAAGGAGTTCATAAAGGAGGAGAGAGAGGTGGAGAGGTTAGGAAGGAGTTCAGAGAGGAAGAGAAAGAGGTGGAGAGGTTAGGAAGGAGTTCATAAAGGAGGAGAGAGAGGTGGAGAGGTTAAGAAGGAGTTCAGAGAGGAAGAGAGAGAGGTGGAGACGTTAGGAAGGAGTTCATAAAGGAGGAGAGGTGGAGAGGTTAGGAAGGAGTTCCTGAACTTAAGGCCCAGGAAGCTGAAGACACAGGCGCCAATGATGGAATGAAGGAACGGGGGGTAAATCAGAGGAACTGAGATCTCCAATGCAGTTGGGGAGTGCTATACAGTCAGAAGAGACATTAAACTGAGGCTCCGTCTGCCCTCTCAGGTGGAAATTAAAGATCCAATTTCAAAGAAGAGCAGGGGGAGCTCTCTCCAGGACCTGGCCAATGGTTACCCCTGAAACAACACCACTAAAACAGATGGTCTGGTCATTATCACATTGATGTTTGTGGGATCTTGCTGTGTGCAAATTGTCTGCCCTGTTTCCTACATTGCGACAGTGAGTACATTTCAAAAGTACTTGTAAAAGCCTTGGGATGTCCTGATGTTATGAAAGGTGTGATATAAAGGCAAGTTCTTTGTTTTAGATGCAAATTCAAGTTGAAATGCAAAGTAAAAGATGTTGGTTTTCAAATGGTTTCTGTAGCTTTAACCTCAACCATGGCAAACTCTTTGACAAACCTGATTCAACTGGCCAGGCTCTGCGTCTCACTCAGCTGCAGTGTTTCTGATTATGGGGTTGCATATTGAATTTCATTTCCTCAGTATAACCCGAATGCCGGAAAAATGGAATTAAGGTGATTCGCTTCTCTGAACGACTTCTCTGGGCACACAGTGGATGTTGAGTTTCACTCTGTTTCTTCTCACTACAGCCAGACTTGACACGGATCAAGTTTAACATCTTGGCGCTGCATTTTGTCTTTGTGGAACCACTCAGACCCTCAGTGCCTGGCACATGGTCACCACAGTGTGAGCACCACTCTGTCCTCAGCCTGCTGGACTTTTATTGCTAAGGTACTGGAGTATTAGAGTAAAAAAGACTTACTAGGTTATACAGGCCCTTGGCGAGGCCACATCCTAGGCCAGGGAGAGAAATCATGGACTCTGGTGCTTCTCCTGTCTCCCGTCCCCCTAACCCCACACCCCAATCCTCGACAGTTCCCTTTGAGCACCTTCATAATACATTTTGAGTCCTATAGAACGGAGTAATGCAACACAGACAGAGGCCATTCAGCCCATCGAGTCAAACAGAAATCCAGTCATTCG
Organism: Cetorhinus maximus; assembly: GCF_964194155.1. Taxonomy (NCBI): domain Eukaryota; kingdom Metazoa; phylum Chordata; class Chondrichthyes; order Lamniformes; family Cetorhinidae; genus Cetorhinus; species Cetorhinus maximus. The sequence continues at coordinate 3,443,671 of NC_135895.1, forward strand.
TATTGCACCACACCCCCCACCCACTCTTTCCTTACAATTTTATCCTCCAGTATTTATCCAATTTCCTTTTGAATACTAATTTGAATCTGCATCCACCACAATATCAGGGAGGGAGTGCATTCCAAATCCTAAACACTCTTCATGTCAAAGTTTTTCCTTGTGTTGCCTCTGGTTCTTTTGCCAATCAATGTAATGAAGTTAAATCTGGGCCATCTGATTATTGATCCTTTAGCCATTGGAAACAGTTTCTATTTATTCTATCTAGTCCTTTATAATTTTATTCACCTCCATCAAATCCCCTCTGGCTTCTTGGCTCTAAGGAGAGCACTTCCAGCTTCTCTGTAATCCCTGATCCCTGGAGTCATTCTATGAATTTCTTTTGAACCCTCTGCACAGACTTTACATTCTTTGGGTGCCCAGTGTCACAGTGGGGTCAAACTGTTTTATATAGGTTCAGCAAAACTTCTTGGCTTTTGTGCTCTATGCCTCCATTTATAAAGCCCAGCTGTTTGTTAACAGCAAAATTACACTTTGCATTGAGTGATAAATATTTTCTCATTTTAAATTGAAGGGCTTCAGCATGAAACACTTGACCACCATGGCTTTGTCAGACAATTACACACAACTTGGTCGTTCATATTATTCAACCAGCTCAGCTTCTTTAAACCTGGCCCAATGCAACATCCAGACAGCAACATCCAACAGACTTGAACCTCACAAGCACCGCAAACGACAATCCCGTGTACAATTGAAAATATCTTGAACTAACAGTGACATATTCTACCGGCGCATGACTCCTGGTTTCATTTCCAAGTTTAAAAATGACAAAAAAAAATTAGCACCAACCAATTGGCCTGCAATAATGTGCTATTTCTCCCCACACAAGTGGGCTTTGTTAACAGAAAAAATATGCTTTGCATTGAGTGAGAGACAGTTTCTTATTTTAAATTGAAACTAACCACACTTACTAATGCCCAGCATGGAGCATATAATAGGAGAGCAAAGTACTGCAGATGCTGGAAATCTGAAATATGAATAGAAACTGCTGGAAACACTCAGCAGGCCAGTCAGTATCTGTAGAGAGACAGAGTCAACACTTCAAATCCACAATCTGCACTCGTTCTGAGAGGGGACACTGACTTTTCTTCCTCTCTGCAAAGATGCTGCCAGACATGCCGAGCATTTCCAACACTCCCTGTTTCTATTCTCAGTCCCCTTCAGCAAGAAAGCCAGCAGCAGCCCCAAGATCTGGTTTGGCACAACATTAAAGATGAATTTCAAAAAAAAAGTTAAGGTATAAAGAAAACATAAACATCTTGCTGAACAAAAATAAATAATAAAAATGACAATTAAAAAGTGCCTAGCAGCAGAGCCAATGATAAAACCTTTTTTTTTTCTGTCTTTTCACTTAAGAAGCAGAGCTAGAGAGACAGACTAACCGCACCCCCCAAGCCCTGGTCACCAGAGAAGTGGGGAGGGGACTGCGGCCGAGTTAAGGAGTTGGGTCTAACTAACCCCGACCTTGCGTTCTCCTCCGGTGGCTCACGCTCCAATCTGGCCCCAGCGGAATTCAGACTGAAGTGGGCGTGGGGAGCGGGTTGCTCCTCAGTCTGGGTTTTCCTTCTCTCCCGGAACTAGGAAATAATTGCGAGCCGGGACCATCTCCGGGTACTGGCTCCACTCAAGTTGCCGGTGACTTGGAAACTATTCTACCCAAACTGTAACATTGAACAACAAGCTTTGAGGAGAAAGTAGCTGATTTTTCCACCCTCTCCTGTGGCTTGTGCAGGAGCCTGTATAAGTATTTTTTTTTTCGTTTCCCAGTCTCAAACATCTCCTTTCCCACGTTCTCCGGTACTCAGTCAATACAACTTATGCACTTGTCAACCATCAGCATTTTACAGCCTTAGAACACATTATAATATAAAAAAAACTTCTACTTGAAGAACTAAACTAAATCTTTGCAAGTCATCTTTAAATGATGAAGCAATTCCTGCCTTTCAATTTCTTCCCATCCTTGGAGTCTAATTCATCTACACTTTTTGGAAATTCAAGCTGATTTTTCTCCCTTTCCGCAGTTTCAAACTGGCCAATCCCTTTTCAGTTTGGTTCCTCCAACACGTTGGGCTAAAATGGGGGGGTTTTGCAGTTTTTCTGACTGTGGGGGGTGTGTGGGTATTTTATTTGTGACCTACCTGCACCCATGCAGGTTCAGGTGGATGAGGCTATGCAATTTTCATGTAACCACTTCATCAGAATCACTGTAGTGTTGGCCCATGGCAGTTCCAACACTGCATCCCTCTTGGTCGGAGCTGTTTGTGGGCTCCACACACAGCAGGGGGGGGCTGGCCAAGGCTCGGGAGAGGGAGACGCACAGGCACTGTTGTTCCTGTCGGGTAGATCTCCCTGGAGGCAGCCAGTTAAGATGCTGTGTCTAGGAGATCTGTCGAATTAGGGACTGCGGCTGAGTTTCAGAATCGAGGCATCCATTCCTGTGGATATGGCGATCTGCTGCCCGCTCAGAGGGGCAGCGCTGCTGGTAAAGCAAGAGCTGCAAGTTGGGCCCCCCTAGGGCACAGGCCCCCCCGAGGGCACAGGCCCCCCCGAGGGCACAGGCCCCCCCGAGGGCACAGGCCCCAGTGTTTTGCACCTTGTGCACCCACTTCTCCCGGTCCTTGGCCACACCTGGAGGGGTCTGTACAGTCTTAGTCACGTTACCTGAGCCAGGACATACTTACCCTAGAGGAAGTGCGACAAAGGTTCACTCGAGTGATCCCTAGGATGATGGGAGTGTCCAATGAGGAGAGATGGAGTAGATTAGGCCTATATCGAGTTTCACAGAACGAGAGATCTCACTGTAACATGAAATTCTTAAGGGGTTTGACAGAGATGCTGGGAGTGTGTTCCCCCTGACTAGAGAATCTAAAACACGGGGTCACAGCTTCAGAATAAAGAGTCGGCTATTTAGGACTGAGATAAGGAGAAATTTCTTCACAGAATCACTGAATCTTTACAGTGCAGAAGGAGGCCATTAGGCCCATCGAGTCTGCACGGGCTCACTGAGAGAGCATTCAACCTAGTCCTGTCATATCTCTGTAACCTTGCACATTCTCTCTTTTCAGGGAGCAATCCACCACCTTCTGAAGGGCAATTAGGGATTGGCAATAAATGTTGACCCAACCAGCGAATCCCAAATCCCATGAATGAATAAAATAAAATTATACTGTCTCTCCATATTCTTCCTGCCAAAGTGAATCACCTCACACTTCTCTGTATTGAACTTCATCTGCCACTTGTCTGCCCAATCCACCAACATGTCTATGACCTTTTGAAGTTCAAGACTATCTTCATCACAAATGGCAACGTTTCCAATCTTTGTATCATCTGCAAATTTTGAAATCATGCCCTGAACACCACAGTCTAGGTCATTAATATAAATCAGGAAGAGCAAGGGTTCCAACACTGACCCCTGAGGAACTCCACTACAAACCTCTCTCCAATCTGAAAAACAACCATTTATCACTACTCTCTGGGCAGAATTTTGCCCTTGGTGGGCGGGTGGGCGGACTGAAACGGGCCCCGCCTCCATTTTGAGTGGGTGGGCCAATTAAGGCCCATCCAGTGGCCTGCCCGACAGGAAGCGCTTCCTGTGCGGGGGTGGGGGGGTGGGGAGGGAATCCCCATCTGTCAGAGTGCGCACTGCTCCCTGAGGCTAAGTGCTGTCTCAGGGAGGTCAGTGACAGTGTACAAAACTTAAAAAATAGAAAAATAAAAATATTATTAACATGTCCCCCTCATGTGACAATGTCCCACGAGATGGGACATGTTAATAAATATCACATTACATTTATTAAAAATTTTAAAAACGGACATGGAACCCCATCCCGCCAGTGGATGAGGTTTCCTGTATAATCAGGAGCTGCTGGGGCTCCTGGCCTGCCCGCCAGCCTTAAGCTTGGACGGGCAGGGCCTTTAATTACTTTAATTACCCTGTCAAGGGCCTCAATTGGCCATTGACAGGTCGGCGGGCCCACAGCTGATTTCTCTGTCTGCCCGCCTTCCTAAAAATTTAAGGGGACCGGGATGACGTCAGGGGTTCCTCCCGACATCATCCCGCGTCATTTTCCTGTCGGCAAGCGGGTCCCGCCCCCAAATCGCCAACGGGAAAATTCTGGCCTCTGTTTCCTGTCACTCGGCCAATTTCTTATCCAAGTGCCTACTTTCCCTTTTATTCCATGAGCTAGAATTTTGCTCACAAGTCTGTTGTGTGACAATGTATCAAATGCCTTTTGAAAATCCATATGCACCACATCAACAGCGTTTTCCTTATCAACCTTCTCTGTTACCTCCTCAAAAAAACTCCAGCAAGGTAGTTAAACATGATTTTCCCTTAATGAGTCCATGCTGGCTTTCCTTAATTATCCTGCACTTGTCTAAATAACTATTGATTTTGTCTCGAGCTATAGTTTCCAGAAATTTCCTTACCACTGAAGTCAAACTGACTGGTCTGTAGTTGCCGGCTTTATCCTTGACCCCCTTTTCAAACAGGGGTGTAACATTCACAATTCCCCAGTCCTCTGACACCACCCCTGTGTTTAAGGAAGACTGGAAGATTATCATTATTGCTTCTGCAATTTCCACTCTCACTTTCCTCTCTCCAGTACTGTAATATCATCTTTAATCAATACCTCCACTCCCCCCCCACTTTTCTCCCTTTCCTGTCTCTCCTAAACACTTTGTACCCAGGAATATTTAACGCCCAGTCCTGACCTTCTTTGAGCCAGGCCTCTGTTATAGCAATAATATCATCATTCCGTTTGTCAACCTGTGCCTGCAGTTCACCAATCTTATTAACCACACTCCGTGCATTCACATACATGCACATTAGTCCTGATTTAGGCTTCACTGTCCCACCTATTCTGATCCCATCTAATGACTTACTATTGCCTACTCTAATTCTATCAAACTCTCCAAGTATTCCATCTACCTTGACACTACTCTCTGATATATCCTCCTTTTCAGTTAATACCTCTCTATTTCCCACTGCCAGTGTTTCTCCTCTTCTCTCTGAATTTCCCCTCAGGTTCCCATCCCCCGGCAATCTAGTTTAAAGCCTCCCCTACAGCACCAGCAAACCTCCCCACGAGGATACTAGTCCCAGTCCTGTTAAGGTGTGACCCGTCCTTCTTGTACAGGTCCCACCTGCCCCAGAACCGGTCCCAATGCCTCAGAAATCTAAAGCCCTCCATCTTGCCCCATTTCTCCAGCCACATATTGAACTGCTCAATCTTCCTATTCTGATACTCACTAGCCTGTGGCACTGGGAGTAATCCTGAGATTACTGCTCTTGAGGTCCTGCTTTTTAATTCCCTTCCTAACTCCCTAAAATCTGCTTTCAGGGTCTCATCCCTTTTCCTACCTATGTTATTGGTCCCAATGTGGGCCATGACCTCTGGTAGATCACCCTCCCCCAGAAGAATGTCCTGCAGCCACCCTGAAGCATCCTTAACCCTGGCACCAGGAAGGCAACATACCATCCTGGAGTCACATCTACGGCTACAGAAACACCTGTCTGCCCCTCTAACTATGGAATCCCCTACTACTGTAGCACTTCCACTCTTCCTCCTCCCATCCAGTGCAGCTAAGCCACCTGTGGTGCCATGGGTTGTAGCAAGAGCCACAAGGGAGCCTCAGAGGGTTGTGAATCTTTGGATTTCTCTATCCCAGAGAGCTGTGGATACTCAGTCATTGAGTATATTCAGATCAGAGTTTGATAGATTTTTGTATACTAAGGGAATTAAAGGATATGGGGTGGTGCAGGAAGGTAGAGTTATGGTAGAAGATCAGCTATGATCTTTTTTATTGATGGAACAGTCTTGAGGGATGGTGTGGCCCACTCCTGCTCCTATTTCTCATGTTCCTATATTGTTCCTGTGAAACTCAAGAAGCAGCTCTTCATCTTTCACTTAAGCATTATCCAGCCTTCCAGAAACAAATCTGATTTCAATAATTTTCAGTCTTAATCACTTTTCTCAATTTTTTGGACAATGGGTACTTGTAATGGTGTTTTTTTTATTCATTCACGGGATGTGAGCTTCACTGGCTAGGCCAGCATTTATTGCCCATCCCTAATTGGCCTTGAGAAGGCGGTGGTGAGCTGCCTTCTTGAACCGCTGCAGTCCATGTGGTGTAGGTACACCCACAGTGCTGTTAGGGAGGGAGTTCCAGGATTTTGACCCAGCGACAGTGAAGGAACGGCAATATATTTCCAAGTCAGGATGGTGTGTGGCTTGGAGGGGAACTTCCAGGTGGTGGTGCTGATACTGGCTACGTTCCTCGAAACCCATCATTTTTTTCTTGGTTTGTCCCATGGTTTCTCTTGTCTTCCATTCTGTTACAGGCCTTCCCAAAATGTTTGTTCTCCTCCCTTTTTCCCTGGCTTTATACTTAAAGCCTGTTGCATTTCTATTTTTTTCCAGTTCTGATGAAAGATCATTGACCTGAAATGTTAACTCTGTTTCTCTCTCCACAGATACTGCCAGACCGGCTGAGTATTTCTGGCATTTTCTGTTTTATTTAACTTCCGATTTCCAGCATGCGCAGTGTTTTTGCTTCAGGCAATTTGTGTACACCCTCTGATCAGTAATCTGATAAAGCCTATTGAATGCCAAAGGCTGGAACGAGACACACAGTTATTTACGCACGACATTCTCTTTATGTTTGCGATGTGTCTGTGTGTTAGCAACCAAAGCCTTGAGGAAAGATATCTGTCGTGTCAGTGCAAGCCAGGACTATGAAACTGTTCACCAACATCACCTCCCACCAGCCCTGGACAATGCAGAACGTTTTTCCTAGCTTAAAGAGTGTGTACTTTTATCATTAACCCCTCAGCACCCACGTAGATGCAATTCGAGTGGAAGAAATTTTTCCTCATCTCAGGTTTCAATGGTCAATCTCTTGGCTTTTTAAAAATTAATTCACAGGATGTGGGCTTCGCTGGCTGGGCCAACATTTATTGCCCATCCCTAATTGCCCTTGAGAAGGTGGTGGTGAGCTGCCTTCTTGAACTGCTGCAGTCCATGTGGTGTAGGTACACCCACAGTGCTGTTAGGGATGGAGTTCCAAGATTTTGACCCAGTGACAGTGAAGGAACAGCAATATATTTCCAAGTCAGGATGGTGTGTGGCTTGGAGGGGAACTTCTAGGTGGCGGTGCTCCCATGTGTCTGCTGCCCTTGTCCGTCTAGATGGTGGAGGTCATAGGTTTGGAAGGTGCCTTGGTGAGTTGTTGCAGTGCATCTTGTAGATGGTACACACTGTAACCAGGATGTACCAGTGATGGAGGGAATGAATGTTTAAGGTGATGGATGGGGTGCCAATCAAACAGGCTGCTTTTCCCTCGATAGCTTCGAGCTTCTTGAGTGTTGTTGGAGCTGCACTCAACCATGCAAGTGGAGATTATTCTACCACATTCCTGACTTGAACTTCATTGATGATGGACAGGCTTTGGGGAGTCAGAATGTGAGATATTCACCACAGAATTCCCAAGCTCTGACCTGCTTTTGTGGTCTTAATTTTAGCTCTGCACTCTCCAGGGGAAATAGCCTCTTGTATCTACCCTGTCAAGCCCTTTAAGAATTTTAAACATTTCAATGAGATTGCTTCTCATTCTTCCAAACTCCAGAGAATAGAGGCCCATTCTACTCGAGCTCTCCTCATAGGGACAACCCTTTCATCCCAGTAATCAATCTACTCAATCAAATGAAGCCCTATGGGTAGAAGTAAAAAACACAAAAGGGGCAAACAAGCTGTTGAGTGTGTACTATAGGCCCCCAAACAGTCAGGGAGAGATAGAGGATCAAATATGTAATCACATTTCAGAGAAGTGTAAGAATAATAAGGCAGTAATAGTAAGGGATTTTAACTACCCAAATATTAACTGGGATAGTTTTAGTGTGCAAGGTAGAGAGGGAGTAAAATTCTTAAGTTGCATCCAGGAGAACTTTTTTTATCCAGTATGTAGAAAGCCCAAGAAGGGAGGGGGCAGTTCTGGACCTAATATTCAGAAATGAGCCCGGGCAGGTGGAAGGTGTATCAGTAGGGAAAAATTTTGGAAATAGTGACCATAACTCAGTTAAATTTAGGATAGTTATGGAAAAGGATAAGGTTGGGCTGGGAATAAAAGTTCTCAACTGGGGAAAGACTAATTTTACTAAGATGAGATACGATTTGGCCCAAGTGGACTGGGAGCAGCTACTTACAGATAAAACTATGTTAGAGCAGTGGGAGGCATTCAAGGAGGAAATAGCGAGAGTACAGGGAAAAAATGTTCCCGTAAAGACAAAGGGGAACCAAGCCCAGAGAACCTTGGATGTCAAGGAATAAAGGTTAGGATTAAGGAAAAAAGAGAAGCTTATGGCAGATACCGAGGGCTCAATATGGCAGAGTCCCTAGAGAAGTATAAAAAGCGCAGAGGGGAACTTAAAAAGGAAATTAAGAACACTAAGAGACTGCATGAGAAAGCATTGGTGGGTAGAATAAAGAAAAACCCAAAGAGTTTTTAAAAAATACATAAAGAGCAAGAGAATAACTAGGGAAAGAGTAGGGCCAATTAGAGACCATAGAAGTAATGTGTGTGTGGACCCGGAAGATGTGGGTACAGTCCTCAATGAATACTTTGCTTGGTCTTCACAATGGAAAAGGACAACACAGATATAGACATCAGGATGGAGGGTTGTGAAATATTAGAGGAAATTAACATAGAGAGAGAGAGGAGGCACTAGCAGGTTTAGTGGCCTTAAAAGTGGATAAATCCACAGGCCCGGATGAGATGTATCCCAGGCTGTTGAGGGAGGAAAGGGAAGAGATATCAGGGGCCCTGACAGTAATTTTCAAATCCTCTCTGGCCATAGGGTGAGGTGCCAGAGGACTGGAGGACTGCTAACGTTGTCCCATTATTCAAAAAGGAAAGAAGGGGTAGACCAGGAAATTACAGGCCAGTCAGTCTAACCTCGGTGGTGGGGAAGTTACTAGGAAGAATTCTGAGGGACAGAATATATCTGCACTTGGAGAGTCATGGATTAATCAGGGATATTCAGCATGGATTTGTTAAGCAAAGGTCGTGTTTGACAAATTTGACTGAATTTTTTGAGGACTGTTGATGAGAGTACTGCATTTGATGTGGTCTACATGGACTTTAGCAAGGCTTTTGACAAGGCCCCTCATGGCAGGTCGGTCAAGAAAGTAAGAGCCCATGGGATCCAAGGCAAAGTGGTAAGTTGGATCCAAAATTGGCTGAGAGGCAGGAAGCAGAGGGTGATGGTAAAGGGATGTTTCTGTGACTGGAAGTCTGTTTCCAGTGGGGTTCCGCAGGGCTCGGTGCTGGGGCCCTTGCTGTTTGTGGTGTACATAAATGATTTGGACTTAAATTTAGGGGATATGATCAAGAACTTTGTGGATGACACAAAAATTGGTAGGGTGGTAAATAGTGAGGAGGATAACTGTAAACTGCAGGAGGATATCAATGGACTGTTCAGGTGGGCAGAGCAGTGGCAAATGGAATTCAACGTGGAAAAGTGTGAGGTAATGCAATTGGGGAGGGCTAACAAGGCAAGAGATCACACCATAAATGGTAGGACCCTGGAAAGTACTGGAGACCAGGGGGACTTTGGTGTGCATATCCACAGATCCCTGAAGGTAGCAGGACAGGTAGATAAGGTGATTAAGAAGGCATACAGGATACTTGCCTTTATTAGCCAAGGCATAGAATACAAGAGCAGGGAGGTTATGCTGGAACTGTATAAAATGTTGGTTAGGCCACAACTGGAGTACTGTGTGCAGTTCTGGTCGCCACATTATAGGAAGGATGTGATTGCACTGGAGAGGGTGCAGAGGAGATTCACCAGGATGCTGCCTGGGCTGGAGGGTCTGAGCTATGAGGAGAGATTGGATAGGCTGGGGTTGTTTTCCTTGGAGCAGCGAAGGTTGACAGGGGACCTGATAGAGGTGGATATGATTATGAGGGGCATAGATAGGGTGGATAGGAAGGCATTTTTCCATTAGTAGAGAGGTCAATGACCGGGGGCATAGATTTAAGGGAAGAGGTAGAAGGCTAAGAGGGGAGTTGAGGAGAAAGTTTTGGGAGTCAAAGTTTTGAGAAAGTGGTGGGAGTCTGGAACTCACTGCCTGAAAGGGTGGTTGAGTCAGAAACTCTCGTAACATTTAAGGCGTATTTAGATATTCACTTGCATTGCCATAGCCTCCATGGCTATGGGCCAAGCGCTGGAAAATGGGATTAGTGTAGTCAGGTCTTTGTTGACCGGCACGGACACAATGGGCCAAATGGCCTCCTTCTCTGCTGTAAATGCCTATGGGCAGAATTTTCTGCCTGTCAGGCGGGCGGGCCCAACCCAACCTCCGGCGGGCGGGGAGCTGATCCCCGCTGGAGAAGTGGGCCCCGCTGCGGGCGGGGGGATTCCCCAAAAGCGAGAGTGCGCTCTTTCACGCATGCGCACGAAAGAGCGCACGTCTCCCTGAGGCTAAGTGCTGCCTCAGGGAGATCACTGACACTTTTCAAAAGATTAAAAATAGAAAATAAAAATTCCCTAACATGTCCCCCTCATGATGGGACATGTTCATAATTTGCAGATTAACTTTATTAAACTGTTTAACACCCTGCATCAAACCTCATCCTGCCGCTGGATGAGGTTTCATGTTATCTCTATTTGCCGCCGGGGCTCCTGGCCGACCCACCAACATTAAGGTTGGACGGGCAGGTCCTTTAACTGTATAATTGATCCTGTCAATGGCCTCAATTGGCCATTGACAGGTCAGTGGGCCCACAGCTGAATTTTGCTGCACCCCCGCCTTCCTGAAAATTTAAATAGGGCGGGATGACATCGGGGGTTCCGCCTGATATCATCCCGCGTCGGCGAGCGGGCCCCGCCCCCTGCTCACCGACGTCAAAACTCTGCCCTATGAATTTATCTATGAATAAATCTTCATTGCACTTGCTATAAAGCAAGTATGTCCTTTTTCAGATAAGGAGACCAAAACTGCATAGCCTCACTATATAAGTCCTATATAATTGCAGTAAGGTGTCTTTACTCTTCTATGCCAACACCCTCATAATAAAGACTAACATACCACTTGCCTTCGTAATTACTTGCTGTAGCTACATGTTAACTTTCTATGATTCATGAACAAGGACCCCCAGGTCCCTCTGAATACCAACACTTTTAAAAACGATCCTGCTTTTTCATTCTTCCTACCAAAGTGAATATTTTCACACATCCCACATTATGCTCCATCTGTCACCTTCTTGTCCATTGTTATGATCCCAGCTGAGGGGTTACCCCTGGGCAAGCCTCAACACAGAGTGGAACCCAGCTTGGTAGATAATAACTTTTATTCATTTGTTGAGATACGTGGACAGATACATGGCTACTGAACAGAGTCACAGGAGTTCGCTGATGAACTTGTAACAAAAAAAAATATTTATTAAACAAGAAAAAATGAACTATATACTTCACCCACAACTGTATCTTTACAGATATATATATAGATTTGTACGGATAACACAAGTTACAAAAGCTATCTTATGCTCGAATATCCACAGTAAGTACACAGTCCATGTACCAGTAGGCACCCTGTGGTCAAACACCCCACACTCTGAAACCAAATGACAAATGCCACCTCAACCAGATGCTACGGATCCCTCATCAACTCCCCCCAGATGTTTGTCACACCATGAGCCAGTCAGTCTCACTGAACTCCGTCTTTCACATGAGGGTTTCCAATCTCCACTCTCCAAGAACTCGCTTTGGGATCTTCTCCAAAATCGATGCTTTTTCTCAGACGCCTTCTGCAAGGGCTCTTCTCCAGGATTTCGAATTCTCCTTCTGATGTTCCTCTCCCTTGGGTCAGCACATGCATTCAAACTGTCTTCCACACACTCTCTCTCACACACTCAGCTGTCAACAGTGCACCACTGCTTCACATGCCCATAGCACGTCTCTTTGGACCTTCTTGTCTCTTACAAGCTGTTCTCACTTTAAATCTGCTTTCTGCAGCTTTTGTCTCTTTAAATCTTTTAAAGCTTTTCTCTTTGATCTCACTCTTAACTTACAGAGGGGGTGCAGGAGCAGAAAGACTTGGGTGTATAGATGCATATATCATTGAAAGTGGCAGGACAGGTGGAGAGAGCAGTTAATAAAGCATATAGTATCCTGGGCTTTATTAATAGGGACATAGAGTACAAGAGCAGGGAGGTTATGCTGAATCTATATAAGACACTCAGTAGACCTCAGCTGGAGCATTGTGTACAGTTCTGGGCATCATATTATAGGAAGGATGTGAACACATTGGAGAGGGTGCAGGTTTACAAGAATGGTTCCAGGGATGAGAAACTTCAGCTATGAGGATAGATTGGAGAGGTTGGGACTGTTCTCCTTGGAGAGAAGAAGGCCAAGAGGAGATTTGATCGAGATGTTCAAAATCATGAGGGGGCTGGACAGAGTAGATAAGGGGAAGCTGTTCCTGCTCGTCAAAGGATCAAGAACGAGAGGGCGCAGATTTAAAGTGATTTGCAAAAGAAGCAAATGTGACGTGAGAAAAAACTTTTTCACACAGCGAGTGGTTCGGGTCTGGAATGCACTGCCTGGGAGTGTGGTGGAGGCAGGTTCAATTGAGGCATTCAAGAGGGCATTAGATGATTATTTGAATAGAAACAATGTGCAAGGGTATGGGGAAAAGGCAGGGCAATGGCACTGAGTCATAATGCTCATTTGGAGAGTCAGTGCAGACACGATGGGCAGAATGGACTCCCTTTGTGCCGTTAAGATTCTGTGATTCACTTAACAGGACCTTTTTCAGGTTCCCGTCATTCCTTTGACTAGAAGATCTTCTTAGGACTTACCCCTGTTCCTCTCCCCTGGATTTTTGGGGTTTTTCCCTTAGTTTGGGACTGGCTATCTTTCCCTTTTGCTCCAGTATCTCTCTCTGGCAGCTACTTCCAACCAACTTTAGCTTGGAGCTGGCTGTCTGCCCCCTGCCAGGCTGCTTCTGCCAGCAGCTGTCTTCACAATCAGCTAAACTCCAACAGCTTCCAAAACAAACTGCTGTTTTGAGCTTTTCTGTGTGTGTCTGTGGGAGGGACCTGCCTCTCTGGACCCCTGATGCTAGACAACAGCCAGCCCAATTTTTCCATCCTTGTTTGTTTACTTTAGCTGCAACAGTTGTAAAAAGCCTCATTAGACATGCAAGCACCTTTTAGAAGTGAAACTAAAACTCAATTTGACCTCTTTTAACACACACATACAGAAATACAAATCAAACTTAAACATTAAAGTTAAAACTCATTCCACAAATACCAACATGACTTGCTTAAACTATCTCTATTTCCTAATGCCAATCAGTTAATTTATCTATATTCTTTTGCAGTTTCTTTGTATCCTCCTCGCAGCTTACTCTCCTACCTAGCTTTCATTAGCAAACTGGAATACATTACAATCAGTCTCATAATCTCATTAATATAGACAACATAGGAACATGGGAGCAGGAATAGGCCATTCTGCCCATCGAGCCTGCTCCACCATTCAATACAATCATTGTTGATCATCCACTTCAATGCCTTTATCCCACATTTTATCCATATCCCTTTATGTCATTGGGATTTAGAAATCTGTCAATCTCTGCTTTAAACATGCTCAATTTCCACAGCCCTCTGGGGTAGAGAATTCCAAACATTCACAACCCTCTGAGTAAAAAAAAGTTCTCCTCATCTCAATCCTAAGTGACTTCCCCCTTATTTTGAAATTGTGTCCCCTTGTTCTAGGCTCCCTAACCAGGGGAAACATCTTACCTGCATCACCCTGTCTATTACTTTAAGTATTTTGTAAGTTTCAATGAGATCACTCTCATTCTTCGAAACTCTAGGGAATACAGGCCCAGTTTCCCCAATCTCTCCTCACTAGGACAGTCCCGCCATCCTAGAAACAAGTCTGGTGAACATTCGTTGCACTCCTTCTATGGCAATAATATCCTTCCTCAGGTAAGGGGACCAAAACTGCACACAGTACTCCAGGTACAGTCTAACCAAGGTTCTATACAATTGAAGCAAGACTTCGCTATTCCATTATTCAAATCCTCTTGCGATAAAGGCCAACATACCATTTGTCTTCCTAATCGCCTGCTGTGCTTGCATGTCAGCTTTCAGTGACTTATAAACAAGGATACCCAGGCCCCTTTGTACATCTACACTTTCTAATCTCTTACCATTTAAGAAATACTCTGCACATCTGTTCCTCTTAACAAAGTGGATAACCTCCCATTTTCCCTCATTATATTCCATCTGCCATGTTCTTACCCACTCACTAAGTCTGTCCAAATCCTCTTGAAGTCGCTTTGCATCTTCCTCACAGCACACATTCCCACCTAGCTTTGTGTCATCCGTGAACTTGGAAATATTACATTTGGTCCCTACATCCAAATCATTGATGTATGTTGTGAACAGCTGGGGTCCAAGTACTGATCCTCGTGGTACCCCACTAGTCACAGCCTCCCAACGCGAGAATGACCCGTTTATTCCTACTCTCTGTTTTCTGTCTGTTAACCTATCCTTAATCCATGCCAGGATATTATCTCCTATCCCACGTGCTTTAATTTTGACAACCAACCTCCTGTGGGGGACTTTATCAAAATCCTTCTGAAAACCCAGGCACATTACATCCACCAGCTCCCCTCTATCAATTCTGTTAGAAACAGCCTCAAAAAAATCTTCAACAGGTTGGTCAAACTCGATTTTCCATCATAAATCCATGTTGACGATGCCCAATCAGATCATTATTATCCAAGTGTCCATTTATCACACCCTTTATAACAGATTACAGCATTTTCCCTACTAATGTAAGGCTAATAGGCCTGTAGTTCCTCGTGTTGTCTCTCCCTCCCTCCTTAAATAGTGGAGTGACATTTGCTACCTTCCAATCTGCAGGACCTGTTCCAGAATCTGTAGAATAGAGGGTCTATCAGCAGCAAATTTAGGAGAGTCTTTGATTGGAGGAGCAGCAAGCAGTGTGAAGGTGAGTGTTTACTCTGTGTTTCCACAGCGTGCGCTCTCCCTACCATTGGCCGCACTCTCTCCAGGAATCCATGTGAGTGAATCTTGAGCGAGTCTGTGTGAGTGAGTGAGTCAGTATGAGTGAGTGAGTCAGTGTGTGAGTGAGTGAGTCTGTGTGAGTGAGTGAGTCAGTATGAGTGAGTCTGTGTGAGTCTGTGTGAGTGAGTGAGTCAGTATGAGTGAGTGAGTGGGTCTGTGTGAGTGAGTGAGTCAGTGTGAGTGAGTGAGTGAGTCTGTGTGAGTGAGTGAGTCAGTGTGAGTGAATGAGTGAGTCTGTGTGAGTGAGTGAGTCAGTGTGAGTGAGTGAGTCTTTGTGGGTGAGTGAGTCTGTGTGTGAGTGAGTCAGTGTGAGTGAGTGAGTCTTTGTGGGTGAGTGAGTCTGTGTGAGTGAGTGAGCCTGTGTGAGTCTATGTGTGAGTGAGTGAGTCTGTGTGTGAGTGAGTGAATCTGTGTGGGTGAGTCTATGTGAGTGAGTGAGTCTGTGTGAGTGAGTGAGTCTGTGTGTATGAGTGAGTCTGTGTGAGAGTGAGTCTGCGTGGGTGAGTGAGTCTGTGCGAGAGAGTGAGTCTGTGTGTATGAGTGAGTCTGTGTGAGAGTGAGTCTGCGTGGGTGAGTGAGTCTGTGTGAGTGTGAGTCTGTGAGTGAGTGAGTCTGTGTGAGTGTGAGTCTGTGTGAGTGAGTGAATCTGTGTGAGTGTGAGTCTGTGTGAGTGAGTGAGTCTGTGTGAGTGAGTGAGTCTGTGTGAGTGTGAGTCTGTGTGAGTGAGTGAGTCTGTGTGAGTGAGTGAGTCTGTCTGAGTGTGAGTCTGTGTGAGTGAGTGAGTCTGTGTGAGTGAGTGAGTCTGTGTGAGTGTGAGTCTGTGTGAGTAAGTGAGTCTGTGTGAGTGAGTGAGTCTGTCTGAGTGTGTGAGTGAGTCTGTGAGTGAGTGAGTCTGCGTGAGTGAGTCTGTGAGTGAGTGAGTGAGTGAGAATGAGTACCTTAAGACTGGGAATAAGTTGGACAGACAAACACCCTTCCCTCTTCTTCCTCCCTCTCCAAAAACCTCCCAGCTGATTGGTGAGTAGGATCGGTGAGTATTCCTAATCTTTAAAGTAAAAGTAAGGTCTTTAATTTGTGTTTAGGCCTCTAGTCTTTTATTCTCTCTTTTTCTTAAAAATAGCTTGTTAAGTATAAGGTTGATAATGATGGAAAAACAACTACAATAAAGTGTAATGAGCGGGGGATTCCTCGAGTGTAAAGAGCAAGGATACTAGAGTAATTAATTAAGTAATTAAATAAAATACGATAGTGATGGCAGGATAGGTGATGTGTTGCTGCTGCAGCATGTGGGAGCTGCTGGACACCAAGATGATCCAGAGTGAACACATCTGCAGTAAGTGTTTGCAGCTCGAGGAACTTTGGATCTGAGTTAAGGAGCTGGAGTCCAGGCTGCAGACATTGCACCACATCAGGGAGGGGGAAAGTTACCCAGACACTTTGCTTCAGGAGGTGGTCAAAACCCTCAGATTAGGAAATTCAAATTTGGTCAGCGATCAGGGACAGGAGGGTGTGACTGCAGGTGAGGCAGGTATGAGGGCCCAGGGGGTAGTATTCGAGGAGGCTTGGCCCCTGCAATTGTCCAACAGTTAAAGGTTCTTGCAAACTGTGTGGGTGAGAGCGGGGATGACAGGAGGATGAGCAAACTGACCACAGCACCATGATACAAGGTGCCATTCAAGTGGGGCAGGGGGGGAATAGGAATGTAGTAGCGGTAGGGGACAGCATAATTAGGGGGATAGATACTTTTCTCTGCAGCCGTGAGTGTAAGTCCCAAAAACTGTGTTGCCTGCCCGGTGCCAGGGTTAAGGGCATCTCCTCACGGCTGGAGAGGAAGTGGGAGGGGAGGGATCCAGCTGTCGTCGTCCACGTTGGTACCAACGACATTGATAGGACTGGAAAGGAGGCTTTGCTGAAAGAATTTGAACAGTTAGGAGCTAAATTAAAAAGCAGAACCTCCAAGGTAATAATCTTGGGATTATTACCTGAGCCCCAATAGGGCAATAGGGTAAATAAAGTCAATGAGTTAAATGTGTGACTCAGAGATTGGTGTGGGAGGAATGGGTTTGAGTTCATGGGGCACTGGCACCAGTACTGGGGTAGAAGGGAGCTGTTCCAGTGGGGCGAGCTTCACTTGAACCGTGCTGGGACCATTGTCCTGGTGAATCGAATAACTAGGGCTGTAGAGAGGGCTTTAAGCTAAAAAGAGTGTTGGAGGGAGGGTTCTGGAAAGGGGATACATAGGTTTGCAAAGCAAAAGGATTTGGCAGCATTGACAGAAAGCTATTTAGGTAATGATACCCAGAGTGTGACAGGAAGGGACAGAGTGTACAAACATTAAAAAAAAAGCAAATAGGGTCAAAGGGGGAAGAAATGGTAAAAATGCAAAATCAATGGCTCTTTACTTAAATGCACATAGTATACAGAACAAGATAAATTAATTAACGGAACAAATAGAGGTTAATGGGTATGACCCTATAGCTATTATAGAGATGTAGTTACAAGGAGATCAAAGTTGGGAACTAAATATTCAGGGTTATGTGACTTTTCAAAAGGACAGCCAGGGAGGAAGGGTGGTGGGGTAGCTTTGTTATTACGAGAGGGAAATGATCTTGGATTGGAAGATATAGAATCCATATGGGTGGAGGTAAGAAATAACAAGGGGAAGAAGTCACTGGTGGGAGTAGTCTATAGGCCCCCTAACAGTAGCTAAATTGTAGGGCAGAGAATAAATCAGGAGATAATGAGGACAAGTAAAACAAGGCAGTACATTAATCATGGGTGACTTTAACCTTCATGTAGATTGGGAAAATCAAACTGGCAGAGGTAGCCAATTCACCAAGGCTCTTCCGACAGCACCTTCCAAACCCACAACCACTATCATCTAGGAAGACAAGGGCAACAGATAGATGGGAACACCCCTCCAAATCACTCACCATCCTGACTTGGAAATATATCGCTGTTCCTTCACTGTCACTGGGTCAAAATCCTGGAACTCCCTCCCTAACAGCACTGTGGGTGTACCTACACCACATGGACTGCAGCGGGTCAAGAAGGCAACTCATCACCATCTTCTCAAGGGCAATTAGGGATGGGTAATAAATGCTGGCCCAGCCAGCGAAGCCCATATCCCATGAATGAATTTTAAAAAAACCATGAGCAAGAATTCATAGAGTGTATTCGGGACAGTTTCCTAGAACAATGTGTTGTGGATCCAACCAGGGATCAGGCTATTTTGGATCTAGTAATGTGTAATGAGGCAGGTTTAATAAATGATCTCAGAGTAAAAGATCCTCTAGGAAACAGTGACTATAACCTGGTAAAATTTAGCATTCAGTTTGAGAGTGAGAAACTTGGGTTGGAAACAACTGTGCTAAACTTAAATAAGGGTAATTCCAAAGGAATGAGGGCAGAGTTGGCTGGAGTGGACTGGGAAAGGGGTTTAGCAGAAAAGATGATTGTTGAACAATGGCAGACGTTTAAGAAAATAGCTCATGACTCACAACAAAGATATATCCCAGTGAGGAGGAAGGATTCTAGGAAGGGGAGAAACCAACCACGGTTAACCAAAAGAACATAAGGACAGAAGAAATGGGAGCAGGAGTAGGCCATTAGGCTCCTCAAGCCTGCCCCGTCATTCAATAAGATCATGGCTGATCTGCCCCAGTGCCAATTCCTCTTTTGCGCCAGCTCCTCATAGCCCTCAACTCCCCGATATTTAAAAATCTATCTACCTCCTCTTTAAATACTTTCAGTGATCTAGCCTCCACAATTCTCTGGGGTAAAGAATTCCAAACATTCACTACCCTCTGAGAGAAGAAATTCCTTCGCATCTCAGTTTTAAATGAGTGTCCCTTTATTCTGTAACTATGTCCCCTAGTTCGAGATTCCTCCAATCGTGGAAACATCTTCTCAACATCTACCCTGTCAAGCCCCCTCAGAATCATGTACGTTTCAATAAGATCACCCCTCATTCTTCTAAACTCTAATGAATAAAGGCCTAACCTGTTTAGCCGTTCTTGATAAGTCAACTCCTTCATCCCAGGAATCAGCCAAGTGAATCTCTTTTGAACTGCCTCCATTGCCGGTATATCCTTTCTTAAATATGGGGACCAAAACTGCACACAGTACTCCAGGTGAGGCCTCACCAACACCCTGTACAGTTGTAACAAGACTTCCCTATTTTTAACCTCCAACCTCCTAGCAATACAGGCCAAAATTTCATTTACCTTCTTAATTATTTGCTGCACCTGCATGTTAACCTTTTTGTGTTTCATGCACAAAAACACCCAGATCAAGGAAGTTGTAGTATCAAATTGAAAGAAAAGACATACAATGTGGCAAAGATTAATGGTAAAGTTTGGGAAAATTTTAAAAACCAACAAAAGATGACCAAAAAAATAAAAGGGAGAAAATAAACTTTGAGGGTAAACTAGCAAGAAATATAAAAACGACGGTAAGAGCTTCTTTAAATATATAGAAAGGAAGAGAGAGGCCAAAGTGAACATAGGCCCCTTAGAGCATGAGGCTGGGGAAATAATAATGGGGAACCAGGAAATGGCAGAGAAGTTGAATAAATACTTTGAATCATCTTCATGGTAGAAGATACTAATAGCATTCCAAAATTACTAAATAATCAAGGGGCAAAAGTGGGGAGAGGAAATAAATACAATAACTATCACTAGAGAATAAGTACTAGGGAAACTAATGGGATTAACGGCCGATAGGTCACCTGGACCTGATGGGTCGCATCCTAGGATATTAAAGGAAGTAGCTGCAGAGATAGTGGATGCACTGGTAGTAATCTTCCAAGAATCCTGAGATTCTGGAAAAGTCCCAGAGGATTGGAAAACTGCCAATGTAACACCCTTATTCAAAAAGGGAGGGAGGCAAAGAACAGGGAACCATAGGCCAGTTAGCTTAACATCTGTCATTGGGAAAATGTTGGAGTCTGTTATAAAGGATGCAATAGCAGAACATTTAGAAATGCATAATATAATCAAGCAGAGTCAGCATGGCTTCATGAAGGGGGAAATCATGCCTGACAAATTTATTAGAATTCTTTGAGGAGGTAACAAACAGGATAGATAAAGGGGAACCACTAGATGTAACATATTTGGATTTCCATAAGTCATTCGATAAGGTACCGCACATAAGGCTACCTAATAAGATGAGCCCATGGTGTTGGGGGTAGTATATTAGTATGGATAGAGGATTGGCTAGAATTGACAGAATTGGGATAAGGGGGGCATTTTCAGGATGGCAACCTTTAATTGGTGGATTGCCACAAGGATCAGTACTAGGGCCACAATTATTTACAATATATATTAATGACATGGATGAGGGAAGTAAATGTACTATCACCAAGTTTGCGGATGACACAAAAATAGATGAGAGGGCAAGTGGTGAGGATGACACGAGGAGTCTAAAAAGGGATATAGACAGGTTAAGTGAGTGGGTAAAAACTTGGCAGATGGAATAAAATGTGGTAAAATGTGAGGTTATGCATTTTGGTAGGAAGAATAGAGGAGCTGAATATTATTTAAATGGAGAAAGACTGCAGAAAGCTGCAGCACAGAGGGATTTGGGGGTCCTCGTGCATGAATCACAAAAAGCTAACATACAGGTTCAGCAGGTAATAGGTAAGGCACATGGAATGTTGGCCTTTATTTCAAAGGGAAGGGAGTATAAAAATAGGGAAGTCTTGCTAAAACTATACAAGGCACTAATTAGACCACACCTAAAATGCTGTGAACAGTTTTGGTCCCCTTATCTAAGGAAAGATATCCTGCATTGGAGGCAGTCCAGAGAAGGTTCACTAGGTTGATCCTGGGTATGGAGGGATTTTCTTGTGAGGAGAGGTTGAGTAGGTTGGGCCTGTACTCATTGGAGTTTAGAAGAATGAGGCGACCTTATTGAAACATATAAGATTCTTAGGGGGCTTGACAGGGTAGATGGTGAGAGGTTGTTTTCCCTAAAGGGAGAGTCTAGGGCCAGAGGGAATAATCTCAGAGTAAGGAATCACCCATTTAAAACAGAGATGAGGAGGAATTTCTCAGAGGATAGTCAATCTGTGGAATTCTTCACCACAGAGGGCTGTAAAGGCTGGATCGTTAAATATACTCAAGGCTGAGATGGACAGATTTTTAATCAGTAAGGGAATCAAGAGTTTTGGGGAAAAGGCAGGAAAGTAGAATGGAGGATTATCAGATCAGCCATGATCTCATTGAATGGTGGAGCAGACTTGATGGGCCGAATGGCCTACTTCTGGTCCTATGCCTTATGGTCTGTCCACAAAGCAGGCTGGGAGAGGAAGAAATCCTAGGCTGAATAACAACCTGCTTCCCAACCCCCGCTTTTGTATAATTCTGCCAAGACCAGCACAGAGTGTGTGACACCAGAGCCGAACACAAGGTCAGTGTTAGTCAGACCCAACTCCATACCTCAGCTCCAGTCCCAGGCTCACTCACACAGACTCACTCACTCACACAGACTCACTCACTCACTCACACACTCACTCACTCACTCACTCACACACTCACTCACTCACACACTCACTCACTCACTCACTCACACACTCACTCACTCACTCACACAGACTCACTCACTCACTCACACAGACTCACTCACTCACTCACTCACACACTCACTCACTCACACAGACTCACTCACTCACTCACTCACACACACTCACTCACACACAGACTCACTCACTCACACAGACTCACTCACACAGACTCACTCACTCACTCACTCACTCACTCACTCACACAGACTCACTCACTCACTCACTCACTCACTCACTCACTCACACAGACTCACTCACACACAGACTCATTCACTCACTCACACACACAGACTCACTCACACTCACACACTCACTCACTCACACAGACTTACTCACTCACTCACACAGACTCACTCACTCATACAGACTCACTCACTCACTCACTCACTCACTCACACAGACTCACGCACTCACACAGACTCACTCACTCACCGACACAGACTCACTCACACACACACAGACTCACTCACTCACTCACACACTCACTCACTCACACAGACTCACTCACTCACTCATACAGACTCACTCACTCACACAGACTCACTCACTCACTCACACAGACTCACTCACACAGACTCACTCACTCACTCACTCACTCACTCACTCACACAGACTCACTCACTCACTCACACAGACTCTCACTCACACACAGACTCACTCACTCCCTCACACACTCACTCACTCACACAGACTCACTCACTCACTCACTCACACACAGACTCACTCACTCACACAGACTCACTCACTCACACAGACTCACTCACTCACTCACACAGACTCACTCAGTCACACACACAGACTCACACTGACTCACTCACTCACACACTCACTCACTCACACACACACTCACTCACACAGACACTCACTCACTCACTCACACACACACACTCACTCACACAGACTCACTCACTCACTCACACACACTCACTCACTCTCTCACACAGACTCACTCACTCACACAGACTCACTCACTCACTCACTCACACAGACTCACTCACTCACACAGACTCACACTCACACAGACTCACTCACTCACTCACACAGACTCACTCACTCACTCACTCACTCACACAGACTCACTCACTCACACAGACTCACTCACTCATACAGTCTCACTCAGTCACTCACTCACTCACTCACTCACTCACTCACTCACTCACACAGACTCACACACACAGACTCACTCACTCACTCATACAGACTCACTCACTCACGCACTCACTCACACAGACTCACTCACTCACTCATACAGACTCACTCACTCACACAGACTCACTGACTCACACAGACTCACACAGACTCACTCACTCACTCACACAGACTCAGTCAGTCACTCACTCACTCACTCACTCACTCACACAGACACACACACAGACTCACTCACTCATTCACTCACACAGACTCACACACACAGACTCACTCACTCACTCACACAGACTCACTCACTCACACACTCACTCACTCACACAGACTCACTCACTCACTCACACACTCACACACACAGACTCACTCACTCACTCACTCACACACTCACTCACTCACACAGACTCACTCACTCACTCACACAGACTCACTCACTCACTCACTCACACACTCACTCACTCACACAGACTCACTCACTCACTCACTCACACACACTCACTCACACACAGACTCACTCACTCACACAGACTCACTCACACAGTCTCACTCACTCACTCACTCACTCACTCACTCACACAGACTCACTCACTCACTCACTCACTCACTCACTCACTCACACAGACTCACTCACACACAGACTCATTCACTCACTCACACACACAGACTCACTCACACTCACACACTCACTCACTCACACAGACTTACTCACTCACTCACACAGACTCACTCACTCATACAGACTCACTCACTCACTCACTCACTCACTCACTCACTCACACAGACTCACTCACTCACACAGACTCACTCACTCACCGACACAGACTCACTCACACACACACAGACTCACTCACTCACTCACACACTCACTCACTCACACAGACTCACTCACTCACTCATACAGACTCACTCACTCACACAGACTCACTCACTCACTCACACAGACTCACTCACACAGACTCACTCACTCACTCACTCACTCACACAGACTCACTCACTCACTCACACAGACTCTCACTCACACACAGACTCACTCACTCCCTCACACACTCACTCACTCACACAGACTCACTCACTCACTCACTCACACACAGACTCACTCACTCACACAGACTCACTCACTCACACAGACTCACTCACTCACTCACACAGACTCACTCAGTCACACACACAGACTCACACTGACTCACTCACTCACACACTCACTCACTCACACACACACTCACTCACACAGACACTCACTCACTCACTCACACACACACACTCACTCACACAGACTCACTCACTCACTCACACACACTCACTTACTCTCTCACACAGACTCACTCACTCACACAGACTCACTCACTCACTCACTCACACAGACTCACTCACTCACACAGACTCACACTCACACAGACTCACTCACTCACTCACACAGACTCACTCACTCACTCACTCACTCACTCACACAGACTCACTCACTCACACAGACTCACTCACTCATACAGTCTCACTCAGTCACTCACTCACTCACTCACTCACTCACTCACACAGACTCACACACACAGACTCACTCACTCACTCATACAGACTCACTCACTCACGCACTCACTCACACAGACTCACTCACTCACTCATACAGACTCACTCACTCACTCACACAGACTCACTGACTCACACAGACTCACACAGACTCACTCACTCACTCACACAGACTCAGTCAGTCACTCACTCACTCACTCACTCACTCACTCACTCACACAGACACACACACAGACTCACTCACTCATTCACTCACACAGACTCACACACACAGACTCACTCACTCACTCACTCACACAGACTCACTCACACAGACTCACTCACTCACACAGACTCACACAGACTCACTCACTCACTCACACAGACTCACTCACTCACACAGACTCACTCACACAGATTCATTCACTCACAAAGACTCACTCACTCATACACACTCACTCACTCACTCACTCACTCACTCACACAGACTCACTCACTCACGCAGACTCACTCACTCACTCACTCACACAGACTCACTCACTCACACAGACTCACTCACTCACTCACTCACACAGACTCACTCACTCACTCACACAGACTCACTCACACAGACTCACTCACTCACTCACTCACTCACACAGACTCACTCACTCACTCACACAGACTCACACACTCACACACACAGACTCACTCACTCACTCACACAGACTCACTCACTCACTCACTCACACAGACTCACTCACACACACAGACTCACACAGACTCACTCACTCACACAGACTCATTCACTCACACAGACTCACTCACTCACTCACACAGACTCACTCACTCATACACACAGACTCACTCACTCACACAGACTCACTCACTCACTCACTCACACAGACTCACTCACTCACACAGACTCACTCACTCACTCATACAGACTCACTCACTCACTCACACAGACTCACTCACTCACACAGACTCACTCACTCACTCACACAGACTCAGTCAGTCAGTCAGTCAGTCACTCACTCACTCACACAGACACACACAAAGACTTACTCACTCATTCACTCACACAGACTCACACACACAGACTCACTCACTCACTCACACAGACTCACACACACAGACTCACTCACTCACTCACTCACACAGACTCACTCACACAGACTCACTCACTCACTCACACAGACTCACTCACTCACACAGACTCACTCACACAGATTCATTCACTCACAAAGACTCACTCACTCATACACACTCACTTACTCACTCACGCAGACTCACTCACAAAGACTCACTCACACAGATTCATTCACTCATACAGACTCACACTCACACATAGACACAATCAGACAGATTCACTCATTCACTCGCTTTCCTGGTGACCAGGTCTTGGGGCCTAGTCTGTCTCTCTGTAGATCTGCTTCTTAAGCGAAAAGGCAAGTAAGGTTTTATTGGTTAACCCTGCTACCCGGCACTTTTTAATGGTCATTTTTATTAATTACTCTTTTTTAAGTTATCAATTTATTGTTTTGACATTGTTTTGTTTTAAATTCACATTTAATGTTGTGCCAAAGATTATCTTGCCTAAATTTGCTCAATGGCCCCTTGAGTGAGAAGAAAATTAAATGTGTCCCCCCCACCACCCAACAAGGGTAAAGGTCGGACAAGCCTGATATAGATTGTAAATCTGCGAGACTCAAACACTCATCTTTGTGGTACTCCTCTTGTTACAACCTGTCAGCTGAAAATGACACATTTATTCCTACTCTCTATTTTTGGTCCATTAACAAATCCTGAATCCCTGCTCTAATCCCGTGAGCCTGGTAGACTATATCTACTGGTTCCCCCTTAGATACCCTGCCAGTTACATCCTCAAAACACCCTAATATATTTGTCAAATATGATTTCCTTTTCATAGTTCCATGTTGAATCTGCCTAATCGTATTGTGATTTTCCAAGTGCTGGACTAGGAAACAAATATATAAGTATTTAAGTCCCAGCCGGACACTGTGTAGCAGTAAATGCCACCTGTCCACAAACTATTTGGCTCCATTTCTTTTGCATCGTGACCATTCTCAGTTTTGTTTTGTTCACTGCCTTTTGCTGCTCATCACTGGAGGCCAATTGCTCTGCACACTGACCCTAGTGGCTTCTCCCAAAAGTATGGCAGCTCGATACCTCCCTCAAAATCCTGCCCAACCATTGGCTTTGATTGCACCTTCTGTTTCTCCATTAAACTTCCTCATTTTCCTGCTCGCTCCTGATGTTTCAGCAACCCTTTTGCTATAGACGCTGCTACCTTTCTAAAGGTACAAAACCCCCCCCCAAAAGAATGGAACTTAATGTGAGATCTCTGCGCTCCTCTATTCCAGACCTCTTGAACATCCCCCAATTTTAATGGCTCCACCATTGGCAGCCACATCTTCAGTTGCCTGGACCCTAAGCTCTGGAATACCATCCCTTCTCCACCTCTCTACCTTGCTTTCCTCCCTTACGACATTCCTTAAAACCTAGCTCTTTGATCAAGCTTTTTGTCATCTCACCTAGTATCTCCCTTCTTGTTTTATAATGCTCTCCTGAAGCAGCCTGACATGTTTTATTACGGCGAAGGTGCGATATAAATATAAGTTGTAATTGTTTTGGGACCTTGGATGGACCCCAGATTTGAGCACAGCTCCAGTTTCCATATCACATTTTGGAATATCGTCCACTGTTCCGATCTCCATATTATAAAATGGATGTGGCTGCAACTGGACAACGTGAAACATAGATTTACAAGGGTGTACCAGAAAGGAGAGGTTACAACCATAGAACCATAGAAACATTATGGCGCAGAAGAGGCCATTCAGCCCGTCCGGTCTGTGCCGGCCAAAAAATAGAGGAAAAAAGAAACTAGCCGCTCATTTTTAGGTTACATCTGTCAGGAAAGATTAAACAGGCTGGGGCTCTTTTTATCTAGAAAAGAGAAGGTTGTCAGGTGACCTGATTGGGGTCTTTGAGATTTAAAGATGTTCGATAGGGTCACAATGTTTCCATTCATGAGCAAGAGCAGGACAAGGGGCCTTAACTACAGGATAATGACTAATAAACCCGATCGGGAATTCAGGAGAAACCTCTTTACCCCAGAGTGTGGTGAGAATGTGGAACTCGCTCCCACGGGGAGTGGTTGAGTTGAATAGTATCGATACGTTTAAGGGGAAGTTGGATAAACACAGGGAGGGAGAGGGGAGCAGAAGGATATGTCGAGGAGGTGGATTTTGAGGAGGTTCGGGTGGAGCAGAAACGTCAGTCCAGACCAGAATGGCCTGTTTCTGAGGAGCACGTTCCTGTGCAAATCCCTGCAACAGACTTTGCTGAACTGAATCCCTCAGCAACCTCCTTCCACATGGAAAAATAACTGGGATTAATCTGGAAGCTGATGCAATAAATACTAACCAGCTGCAGACCAAACAACTCAAACTCACTGTAGTTTACACTTCCCTTCAGGCAAGAACCAGCAACAAGATACCTACCAGAAATACTACACTGGCAAGTAATATAATTGGCTTGTTTGCCCCTTAACCTCCTTCCTTCAGAAATGTCTCCTACATTCCTGTGACTATCCACACTGGACGCTTTGGGTGGGAGAGGTTAGAGTTTATTGGAGGTCAGAGGTTATGCATTAGGCTGATTAAAAGTCTCCTCCAATTTAGTTTGATTTGCGAGTGAGGTATTTTTCCTGGAATTGGGACAGCTGGATTCAGTATGAGAGGAGGGGGGTAGGGGAGTCAGGGTGGGGGGCGGTTGGGGGGCATCAAGAGCTGCAGGCGGTTCTGAAAGAGTCTGGGGTTAACGTCCATCCAGAGCAGCGACATTGCTAAAACAAACGTGGCAAAAGAAAGGAGGGCACATCTCGAAGGACATAGGCTCCACACCCCTGACTGAGCCCGAACACAATGGTGAACACAAAGGGCGGGATTTTCCAGACCCGCCCGGCGCCGGGAATGCCCGGTCGTACCGGAAGCTAATAGGCCTCTGGCTGGACTGCGGAATGTTCCGCGGTGGGTCCCACCACAACCGGCTGGAAAATCCCAGCCAAAGTCTTCCATGAACCAGAACTGACTGCAAAGCAGTCACCGCCGCAATAAAAGAAAACAAAAGAAAGGTTTTCATTTCTATAGCGCCTTTCACAGAATCTGTGACCTCAGGATGCTCAGAGTGCATCACAGCCAATGAGATTCTTCAGAAGTGTCAATGTTATAGCGTGTTGAAACAGCAAAAAGTCCCACAAACACAGCGTGACAGCCTCTCATCTGGATGGTTTGCGCTGTGATGGTCAATTCTGTGTTAAACATTGCCTGGTGCAGTTCAGGAGCCCCACACTGCCATGGGGGGCGGTATCTGCCATATTTCCTGCAGAGGAAGATAATGGGCTGAGAAGCCACACGACTCACTGGCCTCTGTTTTCTCTGGGCCCTCTTCTTGGCCAGCTGAGTTTTTTTTAATCTGTTCGCCTCGTCCAATGACCTCCCAAACAGTCAGCCTCCAGAAGTCACGGCCATCAGTGACTGTCTCCCAGTTGTCAGTGTCAATGTCGCCATCTTCATATCTCGCTTGCAGGTGTCCTTGTCGCTGAGTTATTGACTCCCAGGAGGCCAGGGCCAGTGGTCAGTTCACCGTACAGAAAGGTCTTTGGGTATACGGCCATCATCTATCTGGTGAATGTGGCCAAGACAGTGCCGACATCATTGGCTTAGCAATGAGTATACGCTGATGGCATTGGCACGCTCCATGACCTCTGAGTTGGTGACCTTGTCCTGCAAAAAGATGCCGAGAATGCGTCTGAGACAGGGAAGGTGGAAACTGTTCAGCCTTTTCTCCTGCCGAGGTTATGTTGTCCAGGTCTCGCCACTGTAGAGGAGAGCACTGAGGACACAGGATCAGTAGACTCGGCGTTTAGTGTTCTTAGTCAGGTTACTGTTGTTCCACACTCTCTTCCTCAGCTTGGACACAACAACTGCAGCTTTTGTGATGTTAGTGTTGATTTCAGCATCAAGTGACAGATTGCTGGTGATTGTGGAGCCTGGATATGTGGAGCTATGAACAACCTCCAGTGTCACATTGTCAATGCTGATAGAAATATAGAAACATAGAGAATAGGAGCAGGAGTAGGTCATTCAGCCCTTCTAGCCTGCTCCACCATTCAATATGATCATGGCTGATCCTCTATCTCAATGGCATACTCCCACTCTCTCCCCATGTCCCTTGATACATTTAGAGTCCAGAAATCTGTCTATTTCCTTCTTAAATATATTCAGTGACTTGTCCTCCACAGCCTCTGTGGTAGAGAATTCCACAGATTCACCACCCTCTGAGTAATGAAATTTCTCCTCATCTCGGTCCTAAATGGCCTGCCCATATCCTGAGACTGTGGCCCCTGGTTCTAGACACCCCAGCCAGAGGAAACATCATCCCTGTATCCAGTCTGTCCATCCCTGTCAGAATTTTATATGTTTCAATGAGATCCTCTCTCATTCTTCTAAACCCCAGTGAATACAGAACTAGTTGGCCCAATCTTTCAAAATTTTGCTGCATTCCCTCTAAGGCAAGTATATCCTTTCTTAGGTAAGGAGACCAAAGCTGCACACAATAGTCCAGGTGTGGTCTCACCAAGGCCCTGTACAGCTGCAGTAAGACATCCTTGCTCCTGTATTCAAGTCCCCTCGCAATGAAGGCCAACACACCATTTGCCTTCTTAACTGCTTGCTGCACCTGCATGCTTGCTTTCAGTGATTGGTATACAAGGAAACTCCTTCCCTAACAGCACTGTAGGTATATCTACAACATATGAACTGCAGTGATTCAAGAAGGTAGCTCACCACCACCTTCTCAAGGGCAATTAAGGATGGCAATATGGAAACATCCTGGACCATGACATTTATCTCCCTGATGCTGATGTTCTGAAACTGAACTGGACTAGCCATATAAATGCTGTGGCTACAAGAGCAGGTCAGAGGCTAGGAATCCTGCAGTGAGTAACTCACCTCCTGACTCCCCAAAGCCTGTCCACCATCTACAAGGCACAAGCCAAGAGTGTGATGGAAGATTCTCCACTTGCCTGGATGAGTGCAGCTCCAACAACACTCAAGAAGCTTGACACCATCCAGGACAAAGCAGCCCCGCTTGATTGGCACCACATCCACAAACATTCACTCCCTCCACTACAGGCACAGTATCAGCAGTGTGTACCATCTACAAGATGCACTGCAGGAACTCACCAAGGCTCCTTAGACAGCACCTTCCAAACCCACGACCTTTACCATCTAGAAGGACGAGGGCAGCAGACACATGGGAACACCACCACCTGGAAGTTCCCCTGCAAGCCACTTACCATCCTGACTTGGAAATATATCGGCCGTTCCTTCACTGTTGCTGGGTCAAAATCCTGGAACTCCCTCCCTAACAGTGCTATGGGTGTACCTACTCCACATGGACTGCAGCGGTTCAAGAAGGCAGCTCACCACCACCTTCTTAAGGGCAATTGGTATGGGCAATAAATGCTGGCCCAGCCAGCGATGCCCACATCCTGTGTATGAACATAAAAACCCAAACTATTTACAGAACTGACTTTACCCATCATGTTGTTATGGAAAGAGGAGGTCACATTGAGCATCTTCAGTGGGCAGCCAATTTTCTTCAGCTGCTTCAATAGAGCGACTCTGCTCACATGGTCAAATGTCTTGGTGAGACTGATGAAGGAATATTTAGGGGTCTCCTTTGTTCACGGCATTAGTCTCGCAGCTCCTGGACTGAGAAGATCATATCAGCTGTGGATTTTCCAGCTCTGAAGCCACAATGGGATTCGGGGTAGATGTGTTCAGCCAGGATCTGCAGTCTGACACAGGCAACATGGGCACATACCCTTCCTATGATACTCAGCAAGGAGGTGCCTCGATACTTGTTGCCGTTGATGTGGTCGCCCTTATGCCTGACAGTCACAATCTTTGCATGGCACATATCCTGGGGCACTGTCCCCTCGCCCCAGCAGAGAAGGAGAAATTGGTGCAGATGATGCAGGAGTGCCCGTTTTCCCTGCGCTTGGTGAGTTCAGGTGGTATAGCATCAGCACCTGGAGCTCTGCCCATGGCAAGTAGGTCAATAGCTTTGCTAAGCTCCTCCACTGTGGGTTCGATGTCCAGCTGTGCCATGACAGGAAGGTTTTCTCTGGAACTTCCTCGGTGGCAGTGTTCTCCCTAGAGTACAAGTCAAGATAGTGTTCCGCCCATCTCTCTAACCGTTTATTACAGTCAGTGATCACATCCCCTGCCCTTCTTTTTCATGCTGACGGACCTGTTATCTTTTTGACCCCTTCATACATGCCCCTAGCATTCCCTGTGTTAAAGCACATCAGGATATTCCAGCAGTAGTCACTGGCACACAGCCTAGCAGTCTGTTGGACTTCAAGCAGCTCTTAATGCATTCAGAGTCTTTTCGATCGGATCCCTTTGCAATGAGATCAGACCGCTTGACTTCAATGACAGGTTCCAGCCCAGTGATGTCAGCCTCGAACCAGTCAGCACTTTCTGCTCTTGCTTCCCACATGTCGAGTGTAAATGGTGTATCGAGGTATGTTCCATTTTGCTTCTGCACTCTGTGTGGGTGTGTCAGAGATCGCCTGTTCAATTGAGTTGAGGAGCTGTTGGTTTTACTGGGTGGGCAGAATGGCTGACGTTGATACGAGGACGGCATTTCTGCTTTGAGTGAGAAAGCGTCTAGGATTGCATCCTGATGCCAGGGAGTGATCTGTATCACAGTCAGTGCTGTGTGACTGTGTGTTGGGAAATGCTGTCACATCTGGTGATGATCAGATCCAGCTGATGCCAATATCCTGACCTTGGATGTCTCCAGGACACCTCGTGTCATGGTTTATTCTGAAAGAAGGTTAGTTACACAAAGTTCATGTCTCTGTCCATTCTCGTTTGTCTTTCCCGGGCCATGATGTTCGAGGCATGAAGATCATGCATCATGATCCATGCCCACTCTTGCATTGAAATCCCTCAGTAGGTAAAGATGTTCTGACTTAGGGATTCTGCTGATAACAGCATCAAGCTCCTCATAGAACTGTTTTTTTTGCCTCTGTAGTGGAGCACAGTATTGGAGCATAGACACTCATGAGGTTAACCGACCCTGTTTGAGTTGAGAGGTGGACAGAAAGAACACATTCTGAACCATTTGTGGGGATTTGTAGCATTGAGAGTAGCGAGCTCCTCACAGCAAAGCCTACACCCTGATCACCTGTTTCCTCCAAACTCTTCCCCTCCCAGATGAATGGGTAATGTTTTTCTGTCTGTAAATGTGTACTTAGGTTTCCAGAAGGTATTTGACAAGGTGCCACATCAAAAGTTACTACATAAAATAAGAGTTCATGGTGTAGGAGGTAACATATCAGCATGGATAGAGTATATCAGCATTGATAGAGACAAAGAGTAGGCATAAATGGGTCATTTTCAGGTTGGCAGGATGTAACAAGTAGAGTGCCACAGGGGTCAATGTGGGGCCCTCAACTATTTACAATCTATATCAATGAATTGGATGAAAGGGCGGAATGTATGGCAGCTATATTTACTGATGACTGCAAAAGGA
Organism: Cetorhinus maximus; assembly: GCF_964194155.1. NCBI lineage: Eukaryota > Metazoa > Chordata > Chondrichthyes > Lamniformes > Cetorhinidae > Cetorhinus > Cetorhinus maximus. The sequence continues at coordinate 3,476,651 of NC_135895.1, forward strand.
CATGGCAGGAAGAATAAAAAAGCAGCATATTATTTAAATGGAGAGAGATTGCAGAACTCTGATGTACAGAGGGATCTGAGTGTCCTGGTACATGAATCAGGAAATGTTAGTATGTAGGTACAGCAAGTGATTAGGAAGGCAAATGGAATGCAGGTGTTTATTGCAAGGGGAATGGAATATAAAAGTAGGGAAGTTTTACTGCAGCTGTACAGGGCATTGGTGAGATCACATCTGGAGGACCATGTACAGTTTTAGTCTCCTTATTTAAGAAAGGATATAATTGCTTTGTCAGCGGTTCAGAGAAGGTTCACTCAACTGATGCCTGGGATAGGAGGATGGGGTTATCTTACGAGGAGAGGTTGGACAGGCTGGGCCTGTATCCATTGGAGTTTAGAAGAATGTGAGGTGATTTTCCAAAACTCTCTAGATTCAGGGAAGGTCCCATTGGATTGGAAGATAGCAAATGTAACTCCAATATTCAAAAAGGGAGGGAGACAGAAAGCGAGGAGCTATAGGCCAGTTAGCTTAACATCTGTTATAGGGAAAATGTTAGAAGCTATTATTAAAGAAGTTATAACAGGGCACTTGGATAAGTTCAAGGTCATCAGCCAGAGTCAACATGGTTTTCTGAAAGGGAAATCATGTTTAACCAACTTATTGGAGCTCCTAGAGGAAGTAACGTGCTGCAGATAAAGGGGAACTGGCGGATGTACTGTGCTTAGATTTCCAGAAGGCATTTGATAAAGTGCCACATCAAAGGTTATTGTAGAAAATAAAAGCTCATGGTATGGGGGTAATTTATTGGCATGGATAGAAGATTGGTTGGCTAACAGGAAGCAGAGAGTAGGCATAAATGGGTCTTTTTCAGGTTGGCAAGATGTAACGAGTGGTGTGCCACAGGGATCAGTGCTGAGACCTCAACTGTTTATAATTTATATGAATGACTTGGGTGAAGGGATGGATGGGATGGTTGCCAAATTTGCTGATGATATAAAGATAGGTAGGAAAGTAAGTTGTGGAGGACATGAACACTTCTCATCAGTATTCACCAAAGAGAAGGACTTAGCGGTCGATTTGTCTAGGGAAGAGTGTGTAGATATCCTGGATCATGTTGAGATCAAAAAAGAGGAGGTGTTAGGTGTCTTGAAGAATATTAAGGTGGATAAGTCTCCAGGGCCAGATGGGATCTACCCCAGAGTACTGAGGGAGGCAAGGGAGGAGATTGCTGGAGCTTTGACAGAAATCTTTGTATCCTCACTGGCTACGGGTGAGGTCCCAGAGGACTGGAGAATGGCCAATGTTGTTCCATTGTTTAAGAAGGGTAGCAGGGATAATCCAGGAAATTACAGGCTGGTGAGCCTTATGTCAGAGGTAGGAAAATTATTGGAAAAGATTCTTCATATAGATTTACTGCCATTTGGAAGCAAATGGGCGTATTAGTGAGAGGCAGCATGGTTTTGTGAAGAGGAGGTTGTGTCTCACTAACTAGATCGTGTTTTTCGAGGAAGTGACAAAGATGATCGACGATGGAAGGGCAGTGGATGTTAAATACATGGATTTCAGTAAGGCCTTTGACAAAGTCCCTCATGGCAGACTGGTACAGAAGGTTGCATGGGATCAGAGGTGAGCTGGCAAGATGGATATAGAATTGGCTTGGTCATAGAAGACAAAGGGTAGCAGTGGAAGGGTGCTTTTCTGAATGGAGAGCTGTGACTAGTGGAGTTCCGCAGGGATCAGTGCTGGGACCTTTGCTGTTTGTAGTATACGTAAATGATTTGGAGGAAAATGTAACTGGGCTAATTAGTAAGTTTGCGGATGACACTAAGGTTGGAGGAGTTGCAGATAGTGAAGAGGATTGTCAAAGGATACAACGGGATATAGATCGGTTGGAGACTTGGGCAGAGAAATGGCAGATGGAGTTTAATCCGGGCAAATGCGAGGTAATGCATTTTGGAAGGTCTAATACAGGTAGGAATTATACAGTAAATGGCAGAACACTTAAGTGCATCGACGGGCAGAGGGATCTGGGTGTACAGGTCCACAGGTCACTGAAAGTGGCAACGCAGGTGGATAAGGTAGTCAGGAAGGCATATGGCATGCTTGCCTTCATTGGCAGGGGTACTGAGTATAAAAGCTGGGAAGTCATGCTGCAGCTGTATAGAACCTTGGTTAGGCCACACTTGGAATATTGCGTGCAATTCTGGTCGCCACATTACCAGAAGGATATGGAGGCATTGGAGAGGGTGCAGAGGAGATTTACCAGGATGCTGCCTGGTCTGGAGGTTATTAGCTATGAGGAGAGGTTGGAGAAACTCAGATTGTTCTCACTAGAGCGATGGAGATTGAGGGGCGACTTGATAGAAGTTTACAAAATTATGAGTGGCATGGACAGAGTAGATAGTCAGAAGCTTTTTCCCAGGGTGGAAGAGTCAATTACTAGGGGACATAGATTTAAGGTGAGAGGAGAAAACTATAGAGGAGATGTGCGGGGTAAGTTTTTTACACAGAGGATAGTGAGTGTCTGGAATTCGCTACCAGAGGAGGTGGTGGAAGCAGGTACGATAGTGGTGTTTAAGAGGCAGCTTGACAAATACATGAATAGGATGGGAATAGAGGGATACGGACCCCGGAAGTGCAAAATGTTTTAGTTGACGGGCAATATGATCGGCGCAGGCTTGGAGGGCTGAAGGGCCTGTTCCTGTGCTGTACTTTTCTTTGTTCTTTGTTCTATAAGGAGGCTACAAAAAGATACAGACAGGGTAAGTGAGTGGGCAAAGGTCTGGCAAATGGAGTATTTTGTGGGAGAATTGAAATTGTCCATTTTGGCAGGAAGAATAAAAGAGAAGCATATTATCTAAATGGTGAGAGGTTGCAGAGCTCTGAGGTACAGAGGGATCTGGGTATCCTACTGTATGAATCACAAAAGGTTAGTAGGCAAGTGCAGCAAGTAATTAGGAAAGCTAATAGAATGTTATCATTTATTGTGAGGAAAATTGAATACAAAAGTAGGGAGGTTATGCTTCAGTTGTGAGACCACATTTGAAGTACTGTGTACAGTATTGGTCACCTCATTTAAGGAAGGATGTAAATGTGTTGGAAGCAGTTCAGAGAGGGCTACCAGACTAATACCTGGAATAGGTCTTATGAAGAAAGGTTGGACAGACTAGGCTTGTATCTGCTAGAGTTTAGAGTAAGAGGCGACTTGATTGAAACATATGAAATCCTGAGGGTTCTTGACAGGGTGGATGTGGAGAGGATGATTCCTTTTGTGGAAGAATCTAGAACTAGGGGTCACTGTTTAAATATAAGGGGTCGGCCATTTCAAACAGAGATGAGGCAAAATATTTTCACTCAGAGGGTCGTGAGTCTTTGGAACTCTCTTCCTGAAAAGGTGATGGAAACAGAGTCTTTGAATATTTTTAAGGCAGAGGTGGATAGGTTCTTGGTAAGCAAGGGGATGATAGGTTATCGGGGGCAGTTGGGATGTAGATTTCAGATTACTATCAGATCAGCCATGACCTTATTAAATGGCGGAGCAGGCTCGAGGAGCTGAATGGCCTACACCTGCTCCTCGTTCATATGTTCACTTGTTCATATGATCTTATTGAAAAATATAAGATCCTGAGGGGACTTGACAGGGGTGGCTGCTGAGAGGATGTTTCTCCCTTGTGGGAGAGACTAGAACTAGGGGACATGTTTTAAAAATAAGTGGTCTCCCAATTGAGAAGGAGATGAGGAGAGAGCGGTGGAGGCAAAGTCAATGAATATTCTGAAGGCTGAGGGTAGATATATTCTTTATTGACCAGGGAGATTGACCTGGCTGTAGACAGGAAAGTGGAGCTGAGACTACAATCAGGTCAGCCATGATCTTATTGAATGGTGGAGCAGGCTCAATGGGCCGGACGTCTCCTCATTTGTACTTTTTTTTGTTTCAGTGATCCGCACTTGGGGAGCCTCGAACCTTCGAGGGGAATAATGCCGATGTTTCACCTTATCAAGTTCCATATCAATCACTGTCTTGTGCGTGTTATTGACCAGCTGCAAATCGCCTGTCAATCCCATGCACATGGTCTTGACGTTCCAGTTTGTCAGTCAAAGAGTTGCCATCTTCTTTCTTTTCATTTGCTCATTTGTTTACCTGGTGTGATGGATTCCATTCACTAGCTGAGCAGATTGTGGTGGGTCAGCACCTCACTAGAAGGGGGCTGTCCAATTTGAGGTACGCAGTGGCTGACTGGTGAGGCATGATGGTCCCTCCCACTATCAGAGACGGCCTGTGGAATCCATTCCCTAAGCCAATCGATTTTGGGTTTATCACTCGTAATTGCTGCCCCCTGTGTTGTTTTAATGCTGTCAGTGAAACTGGAGTCTCCTCTCCAGGGCACAAGCCTGGGCAAAATTTATGGAAACTCTGGGCCATCCAAACATCAGTAACCCCGCCTCTCGACCTCCCCGGCTGAGTCCAGAAGAATGTGAAGCACTGCATTTGACACTGGCTTGGTTGTAGGAGTTGCCAGAAAGATGACATATTTAAACATCAGTCCCCCTTTGGGCTCCACTCCAGGCTTTTTGTCAGGGTTTACTGGCTTAGCCTTCATAAGAACACAAGAAACAGAAGCAGGAGCCGAACATAGGGCCCTGCCATTCAATACCATCATGGCTGATCTTGGCCTTCAACTCCACTTTCCCACCCATCATTCCCTGACAGAACAGAAATCTGTTTGTTCTAGCTTGTGGTTTGTTTTCCACCTTGAACACTATTTGGATCTGGTTTCGAGTAACTTGTGGCCTGTTATAAATTGGGAAGGTTTCCCAATACTTATGAGTGACTTAGGTCTAAGTCCGGTAGGTTTCTTCAAAAACTCCTTTATTTACACTATAGCACACACTAAGCTTCCAGCTAGGTATATCTCTCTCATGTACAGGCTATTCCATTTGTCTTCTCAATCTCTTGCACATGACTGCAGATGTCATTGTTAAATCATGATACACATCACTATCTTATTACCATAACTATTAACCCATTATTCTACATATCACAGAATCACAGTGCAGAAGAGGCCCTTCGGCCCATCGAGTCTGCACCGACACGTGAGAAACACCTGACCTACCTACCTAATCCCATTTACCAGCTATTGGCCCATAGCCTTGAATGTTATGACGTGCCAAGTGCTCATCCAGGTACTTTTTAAAGGATGTGAGGCAACCCGCCTCCACCACCCTCCCAGGCAGCACATTCCAGACCATCACCAACCTCTGGATAAAAGGTTTTTCTTCACATCCCCCCTAAACCTCCTGCCCCTCACCTTGACCTTATGCCCCCTTGTGACTGACCCTTCAACTAAGGGGAACAACTGCTCCCTATCCACCCTGTCCATGCCCCTCATAATCTTGTACACCTTGATCAGGTCGCCCCTCAGTCTTCTCTGCTCCAGCAAAAACAACCCAAGTCTATCCAACCTCTCTTCATAACTTAAATGTTTCATCCCAGGCAACATCCTGGTGAATCTCCTCTGCACTCCCTCCAGTGCAATCACATCCTTTCTATAATGTGGCGACCAGAACTGCACACAGTACTCCAGCTGTGGCCTCACCAAGGTTCTATACAACTCCAACATGGCCTCCCTTAAATGTATTCAACAATGGAGCATCCACAATCCTCTGGGGTAGAGAATTCTAAAGATTGTCAACCCTATTAGTGAAGTAATTTCTCCTCATCTCCGTCCTAAATGATCGGCCCCTTATCCTGAGACTGTGCCTCCGTGTTTTAGATTCCCCAACCAGTGGAAACAATCTCTCAGCTTCTATTCTATCAAACCCCTTCAGAATCGTCTCTCATTCTTCTAAACTCCAGAGAATAGAGGCCCAATTTACTCAGCCTCTCATCATTAGACAACCCCGTCATCCAGCTTAGTGAACCTTCGCTGTAACACCTCCAATGCAAATAAATCCTTCTTTAAATACGGAGATCAAAATTGTACACTTCAACTCTCTCCTGCTCTGGAGACATGGGTTCAAATCCCACCACAGCGTCTGGTGGAATTTAAATTCAATGAATAAATCTGGAATTGAAAGCCAGTCTCAGTAAGGGTGACCGTGGCCAAGATTTTTGGCAGGACTGGAAATTCCCGCCGAAAGTCAATAGATGTTTTGCTGGGTTGCCAAATTTCCTGTCCTGCCCACGACAGGTCCCACCGCGGGCAGGACTGGAAACTCCTGGCCCATGAAAGAATCATTGATTGTCGTAAAAACCCATCTGGTTCATTAACATCCTTTAGGGAAGGAAATCTGCCATCCTTACCCAGTCTGGCCTACATGTGACTCCAGACCCATAACAATGTGGTTGACTCTTAACTACCCTCTGCAATGGCTGAGCAAGCCACTCAGTTCAAGGGCATTTAGGCATGGGCAACAAATGCTGGCCTTGCCAACGATGTCCACATTCCATGTAAGAATATCTTACTCTATCAAAGCTCCTCATGATTTTGAACACCTTGATCAAATCTCTCTATCCACTCCATCAGCTCCTTATAATTTTCTAAAACATCTCAATTAGATCATCTCTTAATCTCCTATACTCCATAATTAGCTTTCCCCCAATTAAGCACCTTAACCCGAGGACTCCTGTTATCCTTATCCACCAGTACCTTGAAACTTACTGAATTATAGTCACTTTTCCCAAAATGCTCCTCTACTGAAACTTCAACCACCTGGCTGGGTTCATTCCCTAATACCAGGCAGGATAGAGAGAGATGTAGAAGAGGTGGGAGAGTTGCACTGCTGGTTAAGGGGAATATCACAGCTGTATGACCGGAGGACACCTCGGTGGGCTCATGCAGCGAGGCAATATGGGTAGAGCTCCGGAATAGGAAGGGTGCAGTCACAATGTTGGGGGTTTACTATAGGCCTCGCAATTGCTGGCGGGAGATTGAGGAACAGTTATGTAGGCAGATTTTGGAAAGGTGTAAAAGCAATAGGGTTGTTGTGGTGGGTGATTTTAACTTACCCTGTATTGACTGGGAATCACTTAGTGCTAGGGGTTTGGATGGTGCAGAATTTGTAAATGCATCCAGGAGGGCTTCCTGAGACAATATGTAGGTAATCCAACTAAGGAAGGGGCAATACTGGACCTGGTATTAGGGAATGAACCCGGCCAGGTGGTCGAAGTTTCAGTAGGGGAGCATTTCGGGAAAAGTGACCATAATTCAGTAAGTTTCAAGGTACTGGTGGATAAGGATAACAGGAGTCCTCAGGTTAAGGTGCTTAATTGGGGGAAGGCTAATTATAACAATATTAGGCAGGAACTGAGGAATCTAGACTGGAGGCGGATGTTTGAGGGCAAATTAACAACTGACATGTGGGGGGGCTTTCAAACGTCAGTTGATAAGAATTCAGGACTGGCATGTTCCTGCTAGGATGAAGGATAAGTATGGCAAGTTTCAGGAACCTGGGATAACGAAGGATATTGTGAGATTAGTCAAAAAGAAAAGGGAAGCATTCGTAAGGGCTAGAAGGCTGGGAATAGATGAAGCCCGTGGAGAATATAAAGAAAGTAGGAAGAAACTTAAGCAAGGAGTCAGGAGGGCTAAAAGGGGTCATGAAAAGTCATTGGCAACCAGGATTAAGGAAAATCCCAAGGCCTTTTATACATATGTGAAAAGCAAGAGGGTAGCCAGGGAAAGGGTAGGCCCACTCAGGGACAGAGGTGGGAATCTGTGTGTGGAGCCAGAAGAAATGGGAGAGATACTAAATGAATACCAAAGAGAAGGACTTAGCGGTCGATTTGTCTAGGGAAGAGTGTGTAGATATCCTGGATCATGTTGAGATCAAAAAAGAGGTGTTAAGCGTCTTGAAGAATATTAAGGTGGATAAGTCCCCAGGGCCAGATGGGATCTACCCCAGAGTACTGAGGGAGGCAAGGGAAGAGATTGCTGGGGCCTTGACAGAAATCTTTGTATCCTCACTGGCTACGGGTGAGGTCCCAGAGGACTGGAGAATGGCCAATGTTGTTCCATTGTTTAAGAAGGATAGCAGGGATAATCCAGGAAATTACAGGCCGGTGAGCCTTACGTCAGTGGTAGGGAAATTATTGGAGAAGATTCTTCGTGACAGGATTTACTACCATTTGGAAGCAAATGGGCGTATTAGTGAGAGGCAGCATGGTTTTGTGAAAGGGAGGTCGTGTCTCACTAACTTGATTGAGTTTTTCGAGGAAGTGACAAAGATGATTGACAATGGAAGGGCAGTGGATGTTATATACATGGATTTCAGTAAGGCCTTTGACAAGGTCCCTCATGGCAAACTGGTACAGAAGGTAAAGTTGCACGGGATCAGAGTTGAGCTGGCAAGATGGATACAGAATTGGCTTGGTCATAGAAGACAGAGGGTAGCAGTGAAAGGGTGCTTTTCTGAATGGAGAGCTGTGACTAGTGGTGTTCTGCAGGGATCAGTGCTGGGACCTTTGCTGTTTGTAGTATACGTAAATGATTTGGAGGAAAATGTAACTGGGCTAATTAGTAAGTTTGCAGACGACACTAAGGTTGGAGGAATTGCAGATAGTGAAGAGCTTATATTTCACCTCTTTTCTATTTTTCCTTAGTTCTGTTGAAGAGTCATACGGACTCGAAAGGTTAACTGTGTTCCTCTCCGCAGATGCTGCCAGACCTGCTGAGTTTTTCCAGGTATTTTTATTTTTGTTTTGGATTTCCAGCATCTGCAGTTTTTTGCTTTTATCTCTGTACTTTCCTTTGTTCTTTGTTCTTTGTTCTTTGAATAGGCGTCTCATCCATGCAACTTGTCCTCCATCGTTGGCCATTTGAGCTTCACCATCATTCATTATGTTCAAGACTGAGCTTGATAGATTTTTGGACACTAAGAGAATGAAGGGAAATGGGGAGAGTGTGGGAAGGTAGAGTTGAGGTAGAAGGTACTGCTATGATTTTATTGAATGGCGGAGGAGCAGGCTGAGGCTGTAAAGCTCACTCCTGCTCATATTTATGCTCTGATGCACCCCCCCTCTAAGGCCACTATATCCTTCCTGAGGTGTGGTGCTCTGAACTGAACACAGTTACTCCAGACATGGTGTAGCCAGAGCAGTAACACAGCCATACTGTGCAGCCCTGCACCCCTCTCATCTCATCTGTTACTCGAGCCTTTGCATTTCTTATCTCATTTCTCTGACACATAGCCTGGATGGCCACACCCTTAAAACCCTGCACTTATGTTTGAAATTGTAGGAAGTTTCTTGATAAGAGGTGCTAATTGACGGGCTATGTTAGCCCAGATGGTAGATACAAAGTATAGGCATTTCAATAGGTTCATGCTTAATTGGTTAGGAAAATATCTTGTACTGGAGACTGTACCGGACAAAGGCAGTGCGTGGGTTGGACCTTTGAACTAAACCCACATGACACTTTGAAGTTTCAAACAACTTTGCTTCACAGCAACGTATTTAGCATTTTGACGAATGACTGGATTATTTTCTCCAACCACAGGACGTCCTCTTTCCGTATTTGCGACATTCACTTCTTCCAGCCCTTGCCCGGTGGGTAGTGCTCTCATCTCAGAGTCAGAAGGTTGTGGGTTCAAGTCCCGCTTCACAGGCTTGGGCACAGAGTTCAGGCCAACGCTCACAGTTCCGAGCGGAGGGAGTGTTGCTGGAAAGAGAGGCACGCTGTCAAAGTTTTTTTTTTGACTTGCCCTAATTAGGACAAACACAAGAATGCCAAATTTCAAACAATCACAACAGTTTATACAACATGAGAAAAAGGGGTGCTAATTGGTTGGCGAGTGGGCTGTCATTGGCTGAGATGTTGCCATGGTGAATGCACCAGGGAACTATTGTCCCCCATTCTTTTGTTTATTCAAAACAGGGCAATGTCTGGACATATTCCTTCCTCCTGCAGAGGTCAGGTTCCTACACATGAACATATGTAGCTTCAAGCAAGTGTAAGTGAGCCGCTTGCCTTCCAATCAACGCCCCTTTTCTTGTTTAGTATAAGGTGATGTTCCTTTGAAATTTGGCATTCTTACATCTGTCCTGATGAGTGCAAGACAAAAAGCTTTGACAGCATGTCTCTGTTTTCAATAATAGTCAAGTTTTGTATTGCCAAGTGGCTAACTGAGGGAGTGCTGCACTGTTGGAGGGTCAGTACTGAGGGAGTGCTGCACTGTCAGAGGGTCTATACTGAGGCAGTGCTGCACTGTCAGAGGGTCAGTACTGAGGGAGTGCTGCACTGTCAGAGGGTCAGTACTGAGGGAGCGCTGCACTGTCAGAGGGTCAGTACTGAGGGAGTGCTGCACTGTCAGAGGGTCAGTACTGAGGGAGTGCTGTACTGTCGGAGGGTCTGTACTGAGGGAGTGCTGCACTGTCGGAGGGTCAGTACTGAGGGAGTGCTGCACTGTCAGAGGGTCAGTACTGAGGGAGTGCTGTACTGTTGGAGGGTCAGTACTGAGGGAGTGCTGCACTGTCAGAGGGTCTGTACTGAGGGAGTGCTACACTGTCAGAGGGTCAGTACTGAAGGAGTGCTGCACTGTCAGAGGGTCTGTATTGAGGGAGCGCTGCACTGTTAGAGGGTCTGTACTGAGGGAGCACTGCACTGTCAAAGGGTCAGTAATGAGGGAGTGCTACACTGTCAGAGGGTCAGTACTGAGGGAGTGCTACACTGTCAGAGGGTCAATACTGAGGGAGTGCTACACTGTCAGAGGGTCAGTACTGAGGGAGTGCTACACTGTCAGAGGATCAGTACTGAGGGAGTGCTGCACTGTCAGAGGGTCAGTACTGAGGGAGTGCTGCACTGTCAGAGGTCCATGTGAGGGAGTGCTGCACTGTCAGAGGGTCAGTGTGAGGGAGTGCTGCACTGTCAGAGGGTCAGTACTGAGGGAGTGCTGCACTGTCAGAGGGTCCGTGTGAGGGAGTGCTGCACTGTCAGAGGGTCAGTGTGAGGGAGTGCTGCACTGTCAGAGGGTCAGTACTGAGGGAGTGCTGCACTGTCAAAGGGTCAGTACTGAGGGAGTGCTGCACTGTCAGAGGGTCAGTACTGAGGGAGTGCTGCACTGTCAGAGGGTCAGTACTGAGGGAGTGCTGCACTGTCAGAGGGTCAGTACTGAGGGAGTGCTACACTGTCAGAGGGTCAGTACTGAGGGAGTGCTGCACTGTCAGAGGGTCAGTACTGAGGGAGTGCTGCACTGTCAGAGGGTCAGTACTGAGGGAGTGCTGCACTGTCGGAGGGTCAGTGTGAGGGAGTGCTGCACTGTCAGAGGGTCAGTGTGAGGGAGTGCTGCACTGTCGGAGGGTCAGTGTGAGGGAGTGCTGCACTGTCGGAGGGTCAGTGTGAGGGAGTGCTGCACTGTCGGAGGGTCAGTGTGAGGGAGTGCTGCACTGTCGGAGGGTCAGTGTGAGGGAGTGCTGCACTGTCGGAGGGTCAGTGTGAGGGAGTGCTGCACTGTCGGAGGGTCAGTGTGAGGGAGTGCTGCACTGTCGGAGGGTCAGTGTGAGGGAGTGCTGCACTGTCGGAGGGTCAGTGTGAGGGAGTGCTGCACTGTCGGAGGGTCAGTGTGAGGGAGTGCTGCACTGTCGGAGGGTCAGTGTGAGGGAGTGCTGCACTGTCGGAGGGTCAGTGTGAGGGAGTGCTGCACTGTCGGAGGGTCAGTGTGAGGGAGTGCTGCACTGTCGGAGGGTCAGTGTGAGGGAGTGCTGCACTGTCGGAGGGTCAGTGTGAGGGAGTGCTGCACTGTCGGAGGGTCAGTGTGAGGGAGTGCTGTACTTCATGGTCTGTAAAGGAATTTCCTTTGCCTGTGAAAGATACAATATAAATGGAAGCCTTTTCTACAAGACCTTTCATAGGTCAGGATTATACAGCACCCCCACCCCAGGAAGCAGGTTGGTAGGTGGGGGTGTGAAATGGGGTGGGATGTCAGTGGGGGGGTGGGGGGTTGCCCTTCCCTTTACCTGCCCGCCTCTACTTTTATTGTACTGATGGTGGGGTAGGTGTCGGACGGCCTGTTCACCCTTGGGCCAATTAATGTTCATGTCAGGGCACCTTCCCATCAGAGCAAATGCGAGCTTATTTCTAACCTGTGGCAGCAGTTTGGTGTCTTCTTCAACCAGACCTCCAAGTTTGGGATCACCGGCAACTTTTAAAATTTTATTCTATATTTCAAGCCCACTACATTTACACATTACCCAAAAAGCAGTGGTTCCAGCACTGACTCTTGGAAATACCACTCTCTACCATCCTCCAGTCTAAAAAACAACCATTCACCTGACAGAGCAGGCAGGGCCTCAGTTTAATGTCTAAGCAAAAATTGAACACTCTGAGAATGCAGCACACCCTCAGTACAGACCCTCTGACAATGCAGCAATCCCTCAGTACTGACCCTCTGACACTGTAGCACTCCCTCAGTACTAACCCTCTGACAGTGCAGCACTCCCTCAGTACTGACCCTCTGACAGTGCAGCACTCCCTCAGTACTGACCCTCTGACACTGTAGCACTCCCTCAGTACTAACCCTCTGACAGTGCAGCACTCCCTCAGTACTGACCCTCTGACAGTGCAGCACTCCCTCAGTACTGACCCTCTGACAGTGCAGCACTCCCTCAGTACTGACCCTCTGACAGTGCAGCACTCCCTCAGTACTGACCCTCCGACAGTGCAGCACTCCCTCAGTACAGACCCTCCAATAGTGCTGCACTCCCTCAGTACAGACCCTCCAATAGTGCTGCACTCCCTCAGTACAGACCCTCCGTCAGTGCAGCACTCCCTCAGTACTGAACCTCTGATAATGACGTGCTCCCTCGGAGTGTGAACCTGAATTCATGGGGCTCCCTGTGGAGTGAGGTGTGAACCTACAATTTGAAGACTGTCTGGTAAACAATGTACCAGTAACCCAGTAATCTTTTGTGTCGCTGGTTTTAACATTGATTTGCAATTGCTTTGCAGGAAAGATTCATCAGGCTGAGTTTTTTTTTTGACTGACCAAGTGCTATTCCTATTGCAGCTTGTTCAGTGAGTCACCGATCATCAGCGCAAGCTGTGTGGTCATTCTGACATTAAATGTTCGGGCATTTCTGGAAAGAAACTCAAGACTGCACGCTACAATGCTATTAATTTCATCCGTGATGAATTGCAGCAAGACATCTTTGAAGTTGTATCTGTAAACATTTTGAAGGAAAATACTGGCCTTGCTAAGATTGCCCAATTAATTTCAAACATAACCGTTCATTACATGTAACTGACATTTTTCTTGTTAGAAAATAATTGAACCATTCAAACAAGTTCTTGTCTTGCCTTCCCATATTACAATGGTTTCTTTGGAAAAGCATCTGATGGTCCAGACTGAAGCCAGTCCAGTTTACTGCCATTTGGGCTAAGACAAGGCCCAACAACGATTGCCGACATCTCAGTGCAAAAGAGAATTGGGTGGAGAGTAAATCAGGTTAATAACTCACTTTTGTCCGATATCCAACTCTATTCCTAACCAAATACTGATAGAGGCAGTGCTGCACTGTCAGAGGGTCTGTACTGAGGGAGTGCTGCACTGGCAGAGGGGCAGTGCTGAGGGAGTGCTACAATGTTAGAGGGTCAGTACTGAGGGAGTGCTGCAATGTTAGAAGGTCAGTACTGAGGGAGTGCTGCACTGTCAGAGGGTCAGTACTGAAGGAGTGCTGCACTGTCAGAGGGGCAGTACTGAGGGAGTGCTGCACTGTTAGAGGGTCAGGACTGAGGGAGCACTGCACTATTGGAGGGTCAGTACTGAGGGAGTGCTGCACTGTCAGAGGCTCAGTACTGAGGGAGTGCTGTACTGTCAGAGGGATGGTGCTGAGGGAGACCTGCCCTTTCAGAGAGTCAGTGTTTTGTTTGGTACTTTAAACTGAGGCCCCGTCTACTCTCTTAGCTGTACATAACAGATACTACAGCACTATTTTGAAGAAAAATTTTCCCTCGTGTCCTGGGGCTAGCATTCATCTCTAAAACCTGCAGATTTGAGGTCACTCTCACATGGCTGTTTGCAGGATCTCACCCTCCCCAATTTGGCTTCTGCATTTTCTGCATTACAATCGTGACTACACTTCAAAAATTACTTAATGGGTTGCCGAGTGCTTTAGCAGGTCCTGGGGTTGTGACAGGCGCTGAAAAAATGTGGGTACTTCCTTCTTCCTTCTTAATGGAAGCACACAACAAAAAACCAGACAGACACATCACAAGCTAACCCACGTTTCCTGAACAAGAAATGATTTTCAATGCTACATCCTAATCGCCGTTTTCAGCCTTTTTTGGTTTCCTCGAACAGCTCCTGCCGAGGAAGAGCATCTTTGATTGCAGGACACATATCGAACAGGCTGCTAGCCTGAGTCACAAACTCACTGACATTCTGGCAGGAGTTACATCAAAAGGACTAATGATGTGCACTTGACAATCACTGAAGTGCCTTTTCCCTGCTGTAGTCACGGCTCCACGTGGTCATTATAGGGAAGGCGGCTGACAAAGTTCTGTGGCCCTAATGGTCTACGATACACTCCGACATTAGAAAATTCTCCTTTTGCAATGCATTTACCTCCCCATGAGGCCGAGCCTCTTTACACCGGAGCCTTTACATTGGGAATAAGAACCAAATTCAGTTATTATTAGTATACTTAGGCTGAAAGGCCACTTACCATTTCACTCATCTACTGTTGCTGCCCAGCTGTGTGACACCGCTAATGCAAGAAGCTTCTAGGCAGTAGAGGTTTCACTTTGGCACTATTTCTGTACAGTTTAAGTGAATTATATGAAAGAAAGAGCGATCTTGCACGTTATCATTTTTTGTAGGACCAAAGGGTTGAACGATCCAGGGTGTACATCTTTTGAAGTGTATTCACTGTTGTAGGAAATGTTGCAACATGTGAAAAGCAAGCTGATTTTTCCAGAAATATGCAATATCCGCTCCCGTGGCCCCCGATGGGTGGAAACCCCAAGATAGGTTCATTCGAGATTTTCCCAAAGCCTGATGCTGAAGGAAAATGTCAACTAAAGAATGCACACCTCAGGAAGGTTCTGTTTGAGGGAATGCATTCAGGAAAATAGGAGCAGGATTAGGCCATTCGGCCCTTCAAGCCTGCTCCGCCATTCAATATGATCATGGCTGATCCTCTATCTCAACGCCATACTCCCACTCTCTTCCCAAACCTCTTGATGCATTTAGAGTCCAGAAATCTGTCTATTTTCTTCTTAAATATATCCAGTGACTTGCTCTCCACAGCCTCTGTGGTAGAGAATTCCACAGATTCACCACCCTCTGAGTGAAGAAGTTTCTCTTCATCTCAGTCCTAAATGGTCTACCCTGTATCCTGAGACTGTGACCCCTTGTCCTAGACCCCCCCAGCCAGAGGAAACATCATCCCTGCATCCAGTCTGTCCATCCCTGTCAGAATTTTATATGTTTCAATGAGATCTCCTCTCATTCTTCTAAACTCCAGGGAACACAGGCCTAGTCGGCCCAATCTCTCCTCATACGACAATCCCGCCATCCCAGGAATCAGTCTGGTGAACCTTCGCTGCACTCCCTCTATGGCAAGTATATCCTTTCTTAGGCAAGGAGACCAAAACTGCACACAATACTCCAGGTGTGGTCTCACCAACCCCCTGTACAGCTGCAGTAAGACATCCTTGCTCCTGTACTCAAGTTCTCTCGCAATGAAGGCCAACATACCATTTGCCTTCTTAACTGCACCTGCATGCTTGCTTTCAGTGATTGGTGTACAAGGACACCCAGGTCCCTTTGCACATCAACATTTCCCAATCTATCACCATTTAAATAATACTCTGTCATTCTGTTTTTCACACCAAAGTGGATAACTTCACACTTATCCACCTTATATTGCATCTGCATTGTATTTGCCCACTCACTCAACCCGAACTCTCCTTGAAGCCTCTTAACACCCTCCTCAACACTCACATCCTTTTTAAATAGTGGGGTTACATTTGCCACCCTCCAATCTGCCGGGACTGTTTCAGAATCTACAGAATTTTGGAAGATGACAACCAACACATCCATTATTTCCAAGGCCACCTCCTTTACTACCCTGGGATGTAGATTATCAGGCCCTGGGGATTTATCGGCTTTTAGTCCCATTAATTTCTCCAGCACTATTGTTTTAGTAATACTAATTTCCTTCAATTCCTCCTCCTCACTGGGCCCTTGGTTCCCTAGTATTTCTGGGAAGTTATTTGTGTCTTCCTCCATGAAGCCAGAACTAAAGTAGTTGTTTAATTGCTCTGCTATTTCCTTGTTTTCTATTATAAATTCTCCCGTTTCAGATTGTAAGGGACCTACATTTATCTTCACTAATCTTTTTTTTTTTACATAGTCATTGAAGCTTTTACAATCCTTTTTTATGTTCCTTGATAGTTTGCTCTCATACTCTATTTTCCCCCTCTTAATCAATCTTTTGGTCCTCCTTTGCTGAATTCTAAACTGCTCCCAATCCTCAGGCTTGTTACTTTTTCTAGCAACTTTAAATGATTCTTCTTTGGATCTAATACTATCCTTGATTTATTTTGTTAGCCCTGGTGGGGCCACTTTTCCTGTTGTGTTTTTGTGCGAGAAAGGAATGTATAACTGTGGCAATGCATACATTCGTTCCTCAAATATTAGCCATTGTCTATCCACCATCATGCCTTTTAATGAAGTTCCCCAATCTATCTTAGCCAACTCATGCCTCAAACCTCCATAGTTTCCTTTGTTAAGATTTAGGACCCTAGTTTCTGTTCAGACTACTTCATTTTCCATCCTAATGAAGAATTCTATCATGTTATGGTCACTGTTCCCTAAAGGACCCCGCACAACAAGGTTATTAATTAAACCCTTCTCATTGCACAATACCAAATCTAGGATAGCCTCTTCCCTAGTTGGTTCCTCGACATACTGGTCTAAAAAACTCATAGATGCTCCAGGAATTCATCCACCACAGTATTATTGTTAATTTGGTTTGCCCAGTCTAGATGTAGATTAAAGTCACCTGCAATCACTGCAGCACCTTTGTTACATGCATCTCTAATTTCCTGTTTAATGCCATCCCCTACCTTATCACTACTCTTTGGAGGCCTATAGACAACTCCCACTAATGTTTTCTGTCCCTTGCTGGTTCTTAGCTCCACCCAGACTGATTCTACATCTAGATTTTGTGAGCCAATATCCTCTCTCACTATCACACTGATTTCATCCTTAATTAACAACACCACACCACCTCCTTTGCCCTTTTGCCTGTCCATCCTAAATATCGAGTACCCTTGGATATTCAGCTCCCAGCCTTGGTCACCCTGCAGCCATGTCTCCGTAATTGCAATCATATCGGACCTGTTTACGTCTATTTGTGCTGTTAATTCTTCTACCTTATTGCGAATGCTCTGAGCATTCAGATACAGTGCCTTTAGACTTGTCTGTTTAACATTTTTATACATTTTTTTTATACCATGGCCCTATTTGCTGCCGGCCCTTGTTTCCTCTGCCTTCCATTTTTGCTTTCTACTTTTCTGTCTTTCATTCCTATCTTTCAGGTTCAGGTTCAGGTTCCCATCCCCCTGCCAATCTAGTTTAAACCCTCCCCCACAGTACTAGCGAATACCCCTGTGAGGGTATTGGTCCCAGTCCTGCTGGGGTGCAACCTGTCCAGCTTGTAACATAAATAATTTTTAAAAAAATATTGCTGGTTCAGAGAAATATATTCATCCAGACACTGAGGAGAACTCACCTGCTGTTCTTCGACGTGCTGTCAGAGGTGCCACCTTCCAAATCAGACATTAAACCGAGGTCATCTCTCAGCTGAATGCAAGAAATCCCACTGCCCCTGTTCGATGAAGAGCAGAAGAATTCTACCCCGTCTCCTGGTTAACATTTATACCTCAAACAGCATCATTCAAACAGATTATCTGGTCATTATCACACAGCTGTCAGTGGGCACTTGCTGTGCACAAATTGGCTGCCATGGTTACTACATTACACTAAAACACAAGAGGTGGGAGCAGGGGTAAACGATACGGCCTGTCAAGCCTTCTCTGCGATTAACATGATCATGCCTGATCTTGGGCTCTGCAGCAACTCACCAAGGCTCCTTCGACAGCACCTTCCAAACCCACGACCACTACCATCTAGAAGGACAAGGATAGCAAACACATGGGAACACCACCACCTGGAGGTTCCCCTCCAAGTCACTCACCATCCTGACTTGGAAAAGTTTTTTTAAATTCATTTACGAGATGTGGGTTTCGCTGGCCGGGCCAGCATTCATTGCCCATCCCTAGTTGCCCTTGAGAAGGAGATGATGAGCTACCTCCTTGAACTGCTGCAGTCCATGTAGTGTAGGGACACCCACAGTGCTGTTAGGAAGGGAATTCAAGGATTTTGACCCAGCGACAGTGAAGGAACAGCAATATATTTCCAAGTCAGGATGGTGAGTGACTTGGAGGGGGCATTGCAGGTGGTAGTGTTCCCACTGGGACAAACCCAGGAATGGTGATGGAGGTGGCTGGTTCATGGTCTGTAAGGTATGATTCCATGAGGATGACTATGTTAGGCTGTTGCTTGACTAGTCTGTGAGGCAGCTCTCCCAATTTTGGCACTAGCCCCCAGATGTTAGTAAGGAGGACTTTGCAGGGTCAACAGGGCTGAGTTTGTCGTTATTGTTTCTGATGCCTAGGTCGATCCAGTTCCATTTAGACTTTGTAGCAGTTTGACATGACCGAGTGGCATACTGGGCCATTTCAGAGAGCAGCAAAGAGCCAACCGCATTACTGCAGACCTAGAGTCACATGGAGGCCAGACCAGGTGAGCACAGCAGATTTCCTTTCTTTCCCTAAAGAACATTAGTGAACCAGATGGGTTTTACAACCAACAGTCGTTTCATGGTCATTAGACTTTCAATTCCAGATTTTAATTGAATTCAAATCCCACCCAGATTCAAACCCGGGTTCCCAGAGCATTACCCTGGGTCACTGGATTACCAGTCCAGTGACAACACCACCACGTTCACTGGGTCAAAATCCTGGAACTCCCTCCCTAACAGCACTGTGGATGTACCTACCTCACAGGCACTGCCGTGGTTCAAGAAGGCAGCTCACCACCACCTTCTCAAGGGCAATTAGGGATGGGCAATAAATGTTGGACTAGCCAGCGATGCCCACATCCCACAAATGGGATCATCTGAGGTAATCATGAACTCTCTCCTCCATCTCCAACCCCTTTCCGATCCCTCTTTTCCCAATTATTTATAATTTTTTTAATATATTTTTCTTTTCCCACCTATTTCCATTATTTTTAAATTTATTTCCATCCATTGTTTTATCTCCACCTTTTAGCCTATTTCGATCCCTTCCCCCCACCCCACCCCCACTAGGGCTATCTGTACCTTGCTCGTCCTGCTTTCTACCCTTAATGTCACCATTAGCACATTCCTTAGCTAATATCACCACCGTCAACACCTCTTTGTCCTTTTGTCTGTGACATCTTTTGGTTATCTCCACCTATCACTGGCCCTCTATCCAGCTCTACCTGTCCCATTCCCCCCAAACCAGCTTATATTTCACCTCTCTTCTATTTTTCCTCAGTTCTGATGAAGAGTCATACGGACTCAAAACGTTAACTATGTTCCTCTCCGCAGATGCTGTCAGACCTGCTGAGTTTTTCCAGCTATTTTTGTTTTTGTTGTAATGAGGTAATGTTAGGTTGTGGAGCTGGAAGTTGTGTTCACGGCCCTCTTTCCATCAACAGTTCTGATGGTGAGAATCCATTTTATCACAGTATGGCTCTGCAGTTTAGAGGAGCTAACTTAATATCTTTGTTCATATTCATCAATTCCTCGATTATTGGAACTCCTCTTCCTGCTTCTCCGTTCGACAGAGAATACCTAGGCAAAGTAGTCACATGCATGAAACCATATTCCTGCAGAAAGTTATGGAACAGCTCATTAGCAAACTGAGGGCCTGTGTCTAATACCACAACGTGTGTCGAGAAGGTTCTTAGTGATGCAATGGCTGCTTCTGCCGTGATGCTCTGTAGCCTGAATACTTCAATCCATCCGGAGTAGTAATCAATGATAATGATGAAAACTCTTGCTTTTAAACTCAAATCAATCCATTCTCAGGAGAAGGTAAATTGGGAGCAGTCAGTGATTCGCTCTGCTATTGGCTATTGACAGCACGCATAAGGCAATTGATGATTCACTCCTCATGGAGTGGCTGATGCCTGACCAGCAGGCTGCCTGTTGGACTCTTGCCCAGCATTTCACTATTCCAGTGTTCTGGAGAATGTTGAGTCAAAGTGTTTTTGGGATGATTGGTCTATCGCTAAAAATTAACAAATCATCAATGATTGTGAGATGCTTTCTCTGTTCGAAGTATTGGTGAAGTATTGGGTTGTTATGAGGAGGGGGTGCAGAGGAGATTCACCAGGATGTTGCCTGGGATGAAACATTTAAGTTATGAAGAGAGGTTGGATAGACTTGGATTGTTTTCGTTGGAGCAGAGAAGACTGAGGGGCGACCTGATCGAGGTGTACAAGATTATGAGGGGCATGGACAGGGTGGATAGGGAGAAGTTGTTCCCCTTAGTTGAAGGGCCAGTCACAAAGGGGCATAAGTTCAAGGTGAGGGGCAGGAGGTTTAGGGGGGATGTGAGGAAAAACCTTTTTACCCAGAGGGTGGTGACGGTCTGGAATGCGCTGCCTGAGAGAGTGGTGGAGGCGGGTTGCCTCACATCCTTTAAAAAGTACCTGGATGAGCACTTGGCACGTCATAACATTCAAGGCTATGGGCCAAGTGCTGGTAAATGGGATTAGGTAGGTAGGTCAGGTGTTTCTCACGTGTCGGTGCAGACTCAATGGGCCGAAGGGCCTCTTCTGTACTTGTGATTCTGTGATTCTGTGATAATGTGTTCACCAATTTGGTAATATGGTTTTATTTTGAGGCGCTCATCATCCTGCTGTTGTGATTGCTTAATTTCTTAGAATCTCTTCTCAGTGGCTGGTAAGTGTTTGGTAATGAATGGCGTTTATGCTTCCACTTCCTCAATAAAATTTAAATTTTGCAGCTTGACTCCTTCCACTGGTATTCTTGACAATGCATCCACTGTTGTCTGGTCCTTCCCTTGAAAATACCCAGTAACTGAAATTTTATCTCAAGAGCCTCAGTCTAAAATGTCGAATTCTTGGCAGCACTTTTGCAATTTCCTTCGGTTAAGAAGAGCAACCAAAGGTTTGTGGTCAGTTTCAACTTTAAACCTTAATCCCATGACGCAATCAGAGATCTTCCCTCAGGCCCATGTGGCTGTTAGTGTTTCTTTCTCAACGTGCCTCTTCTCTGTGTCCATGAGAGATCTTGAGGCATAATAAACTGGTCTTCTTTGTCCGTCTTTTTGAACCTGAAACAGCACTGTGCCCAACCCTGCAGATGATGCATCCACTGCTACAATTGTTGGCAATTCTGGATCGTAGTGCGCAGGAATTTCCAGCAAAATTAGGAGATTTTTGATCTCGTCAAAAGCATTTTGCTGGTCCACATCCCAGCACCACTGTTGACCTTGTCTCAACAGCTGTCGTAATGGCTCATTGGTCTCTGCCTTACTTGATTGACCATCCCAAGAAATATTTGTAATTCTGTGATGTTTTTAGGCTTTGGGAACTCTTTAATGACCTTGGTTTTCTGCAGTTTGGCCGTAGGGCTTTGCTTCACTGCGCTTTCTCTTTGTTGTCCGACATATTGAATGGCTTCATTCGTTTTTTTCCAAGGGACATCACTTTCCCTATGAACAATTAACCTGTTTTACTTCTTAAGCTTAGCCTCTCGTGCTATGTGTACTGCCTTTGTGAGAGTTAAAGCTTCCCTCATTCACAGGGATAGAGTTTCATCTAAGGCACCAACCACTAAACGATTGCATATTAATTCATCTCTGAGTATCCCATAGTCTCAATTCTCCATGAGTGTGTACAGATCATTTATAAATGAGTCCATCAATTTGCCTGGCTTTTACCTCCTCTTATTAAATTTGCTCTTTCACCAATCAAATTTTTTTTTCGAACACTGAGTGTAAATCGAATGCCTGGGGACTTCTTCAAAAGTGCTCAAAGTCTCATCAACACTCTGTCTTGCAATAGCATCATCTGCTATGGACCCTACTGTATAGAATGAAGTTCTGACCTGATCCTTAAGATCCTTCTTATGCAAACTGAAGCTGTTCTGTACCTGGAGAATTGCTTCCTCCAATTGTCCCAGTGTTGAACCTATTGTGAGCCTTCAGCACTTCGGAATGTTTCTGGGAGTGGCAGTGTAGACTCTATGCTTACCCTAAGCTCTGGGTCTGTTGCTGCTTCAGTACTTTGGCTTATAGACTATGACCTGTACTCACTGCTGCCTGGACTCTGGGTCTATGTGTCTGCTTGTTTCTGCAGGACCCACGATGCTCTGTTCTCAGCTGTCTTCAATCTTTTTTCTTCTTGTCCTTTTTCCAAGGATTTGTAGGTCTTTGCTTGGAGTTTTACTGGGCCTTTACACTCTGCCCGCTTCCACCACCACTGCCACCATGTTTCGTGTTGGGTTCAGGTTTGTGGATGGGCTTTATTTCGGGTTTGCCTGTTACCCTAAGGATGCTAGCATAGACTGTTATTCATAAAAGCCTTTCATAAATTCTCAGTTATTTACAGATCCATATACACCTCAGGACTCAACGTCAGGTTGTATTTCTGCTTCGCACCAGATCTCAGCCTTTCAGTCATGTGACATTGCAAAATAATTACATTAGTAGTTACATCAGAATCAGGTGCTCCTGATGTTAACCCTTTACTCGACAATATCCCTTGATACCCTGAGAGATCAAAAACCTGTCTGCAGCATCCTTAAATGTATTCAATGATGGAGCGTCCACAACCTTCTGGGGTAGAGATTTCCGAAGATTCACAGCCCTTTGAGTGAAGAAATTTCTCCTCCTCTCAGTCCTAAATGATCGGCCCCTTATCCTGAGACTATGACCCCGTGTTTAGATTCTCTGGCCAGTGGAAATGACCTCTCAGTGTCTACCCTGTTGAGCTCCTTTCAGAATCTTGCATGTTTCCATGAGATCATCTCTCATTCTTCTAAACCCCAGAGAATATAGACCCAATATGGAAACCAAAACTGCACCCAGTATTCCAGGTGTGGTCTCACCAAAGACCCCTACAAATGTAGCAAAATCCTTGTCCTCCAATCCCCTAGCAATAAAGGCCAACATGCCATTTGCCTTCCAATTGCTTGCTGTACCTGCATGGTAACTTTCTGTGTTCCTTGAACGAGCCCACCGAAATCCTTCTGCACATCAACATTTACAAGTTTCACACCTTTTAAAAAATATTCTGCTTTTCTATTTTTACAACCAAAGTGAATAACCTCATGCCTCTCTACATTATACTCTACCTAATATTTTGTTGCCAACTCCCTTAACATGTCTATATCTCTTTGCAGCTTGTCCGTGTCCTCCCCATAGCTTACCTTTTCACCTTACCTTTTCATCAGCAAATTTAGATATATTCCTCTCATCTCTTTGTCTAAGTCATTCATATAGATAGTAAATAGCTGAGGCCCCATCACTGATCCTTGTGCAACTTCACTAGTCACAACCTGCCAACTTGGAAATGCCCCATTTATGCCTATTATAAGACCTTAAGACATAGGAGCAGAAGTAGGCCATTCGGCCCATTGGGTCTGCTCCACCATTCAATGAGGTCATGGTTGATCTGATAATGCTCAACTCCACTTTCCTGCCTTCTCCCCATGATTCCCTTACTGATTAAAAATCTGTCCATCTCAGCCTTGAATATAATTAATGAATCAGCCTCTACAGGCCTCTGTGGTAAGGAATTCCACAGATTGACCACCCTCTGAGAGAAGAAATTCCTCCTCATCTTTGTTTTAAATGGGTGACCCCTTACTCTGAGACTATGCACTCTGGTCCTAGACTCTCCCACAAGGGGAAACAACTTCTCAACATCTACCCTTCAAGTCCCCTAAGAATCTTATATGTTTCAATAAGGTCGCCTCATTCTTCTAAACTCCAATGAGTACAGGCCCAACCTACTCAACCTCTCCTCAAAAGAAAATCCCTCCAGTGGAGCTAACTTGGGGTTTCCAACTATGTGGCGGGGGGAGGGAGGGGGTGCAGGGGAGGGGATGCATATTTCCAAAAATATCAGATCAGTAACAGAAAACATTCTCGTGGGTCGACAAGCCTTCAGGGAAGTGTCATGACACCTTGGAGGTATCTGCAACTTAAGACATTATGGGATCCGTGGATTGTTTATTTTTCATTGTGAGCTCATGCTAAGGTCTGCAGTGAAACAAAGATTCATCAACGTGTTAAATTATATAAACCCAAAATCAATCAAACCCAATCTGCAGTGGTCACTGAGAGCTGGGAGTGGAGTCAACACTGGTGAGGAGTGAACTCACCTCTGGGGAGAATTGGAATGTTTCATTGCAGATTGATGGGCCAACACCAGTATATACATGAGGAAGAGTCCACACCACCTACCAGCATCTTCTACACTCTACAGGAACACTCGATATGTTTAAACAGAAAACGCTTGAAAAACTCAGCAGGTCTGACAGCCTCGGTGGAGAGGGAAACAAGAGTTAATGTTTCGAGTCCGTATGACCCTTCTTCAGAGACATACAGACTCGAAACGTTAACTCTGTTTCTCTCTCCATTGATGCTGCCAGACCTGCTGAGGTTTTACAGCATTTCCTGCTTTTATTTCAGACTTCCAGCATCCGCAGTATTTTGCTTTTAACTCAATATGTTTAAGCTGCCTTACTGCAGGCAGAATTTGAAGGTTTCTGGAATGATCAAAACCTGGTTTTGAATTACAGATACCCTGTTTTCTCTCATATTGAGAGACCTGTACCCTCCATAAAGTCATTCCCTTCCATTCTAGACAATCTTACTACGTTTTCAAGAAATGAGAGGCAGCCTAATCTTATAGATCTTGGCATTAACACTAGTTAAGGTAGACGATTAAGCATTCTTTTGTGGAGACAGCAGTGGAACGAAGGCCATTTTGTTGAGCCGTCTACAGATTGGTTGTATGAATTTGTTCTTGGGTTTGGATGGTGCTCTCAAGGCCCAAGATAAAAGCCAAATACTGTGGATGCTGGAAATCTGAAATGGAAACAGAAAGTGCTGGAAAAACTCCGCAGGTCTGACAGCATCTGTGGAGACGGAAACAGAGTTAACGTTTCGAGTCTGTGTGACCCTTCTTCAGAGTTGAAGTTTTTCCAGCATTTTCTGTTATTATTTTGCCCAACACTATTTGCCCTGATGGAATGGGAATCATAATAAAGAGGAGGTAGACGGCTTATGCTTAAAGCTGACGGGTCACCAGGACGCATCCAAGGATACTGAGGTAAGTAAGGGTGGAAATTGCGGAGGCACTGGCCCTAATCTCCCAATCCACCTTAAATACAGGGCCAAAGGACTGGAGAGTTGAAAATGTTACACCCTTGTTCAAAAAAGGGTTTAAGGATAAACCCAGAAATTACAGGCCAATCAGTTTAACCTCTGCGGTAGAAAACATTAAGAAACGATAATCTGCGACAAAATTAACCGTCTCTTGGACAAGTGCGGATTAATTAGGGAAATGCTCATCCATGCCATTGTTACCTCCAGGCCCAACTATTGCATTGTTCTACTGGCCAGCCTCCCATCTTCCACCCTCTGCTGCCTGTATCCTAGCTCACAACAAGTCCTGTTCATCCATCAACACCTGGGCTGACTGATGTTGATAGCTCCCAGTCTGGCAACCCCTCAATTTTAAAATTTTCATCTTGGTTTTCAAATCCCTTTATGGCCTCGCCCGACCAATCTCTGTAACCTCCTCCAGCCCCACAATTCTCCAAGATCTCTGCACTCTTCCAATTTTGGCCTATTGAGCAACACCAGTTTTAATCACTCTGTCACTGGCGGCTGTGCCTTTACCTCTGGAATTATCTCCCTAAATTTCTCGCCTCTCTATCTCTCTTTTAAAATGCTCTTTAAAACTTACCTTTTTGACAAAGCTTTTGGTCACCTGTCTTAATATTCCCTCATGTATCTCAATGTCAAATAGTTGTTGACTTACACTCCAAGGAAGCACAAAGTCTCAGCCATGGCTCAGTTGGTAGGACTCTTGTCTCTGTGTTAGAAGGTTGTGGGTTCAAGTCCCACTCAAAAGCTTGAGTGCTGTACTGAGCAAGTGCAACATTGTCAGAAGTACTGTTCTCTCAGATGAGATGTTACAACCAAGGTGTTGCCTGCCCTTTTGGGTGGACATAAAGGATCCTATGGCCCGACTTGGAAGAAGAGCAATGTCCTGGCTAATATTTATCCCTCAATTAACCTCACAAAACCTGGTTATTATAAAGTATTGCTGTTTGTGGGAGCTTGCTGTGTGAAAGTTGGCTGCCACATTTCCTATATCACAATAGACACTACACTTCAAAAAGTATTTCATTAGTTTCTAAAGTGCTTTGAGTCGTCCAGTGATCATGAAAAGTGCCATATTCTTTCTTGCAATATTTTAAAATGTTAAAGGCGCTATATCAATGCAAGTTCTTGTTATTATTAAGGGGAGGGCTGATATATACATAAGGGAGAAAGGGATATAGGAACAAGGTGGGAAGTGGGAATCGATGATGAAAGGTGCCCACACACTGGCAGGGACCTGTTGGGCTCATTGGTCTTTCACTGTGCTGTAAATTCTACATGTGTTCTGCTGCTTTGGAAGTCAAGTGGAAACTAATCATGTAAGGAAAATAAAACTGGATGAAAAGTCTCTGAAGCTTTTAAAAATATCTCTGGTTGTCAGCAAGCCGTGACAACACGTGTCGGTTTTTTTCCCCCATTTTATTGTGTCCCATGCCAAGGGAGAAAGGAGCACATGTTACATTATCACGCATGGACATGCTTCACTCCACAAAAACTGTCTGACACGTACCATTACATGATGGATTCAGTCCTTTGTTTCTAGGATTTGAATTCTGAACATGATGAAACAAATAAGTTTGTGGGTGTGCTGGGCCTTCAGCAGCTGGTTGCTCAGTTATAAAACATTTCTGTTCCAGGGTCCTTCAGACACGATAGAGTAGGAGGTAAAAAAGGAGAGGGGGGTGGTAGCACTAATGGTTAAAGAATCAATCCCAGTTGTGAGAAGGGATGATTACACTAAATGGGTCAACAAACGAGGCTTTATGGATTGAGCTTAGAAATAAAAAAGGGGCAGTCACACTACTGGGAGTATACTACAGACCCCCAAATAGTGAAAGGGAGATAGAAGAACAAATATGTAGGCAAATTTCTGCTTGTAAGAACAAGAGGGCAATAATAGTAGGAGACTTCAACTATCCTAATATCAACTGGGATTCAAACAATATAAGGGGCACTGAGGGAGAAAAATTCATGCAGTGTCCAGGAAAATTTTTTCAACCAATTAGTGACAAACCCAACGAGAGGAGATACAATTCTAGACCTAGTCTTAGGGAACGAAGAAGGGCAAGTGCGAGAAGTGACAGTTGGCGACCATATCGGAGACAGTGATCACAATTCAGTCAGATTTAGCATTACCATGGAAAAGGACAGAGATAAGGCAGGAGTAAAAGTCTTGAACTGGGGGAAGGCAAATTTTGCAGAAATGAGAAGGGACTTGGCTGAGGTGGACTGGACAGCACTGCTGGAGGATAAAACAGTGGAAAACCAGTGGGAAGCACTAAAAAGCGAGATCCTAATTGTACAACGTAGACATGTCCACTACAAAAATAAGAGTGGTGCTGCCAAATCTAGACCTCCCTGGTTGTCTAGAGGAATACAGGGGAAGATCAAACAAATAAAGAAAGCGTACGATAGGCACAAAGAACTAAGCACTGCAGATAGCCTAGACGAATATAGGAAGTGCAGGGAAGAAGTAAAAAAGGAAATAAGGAAATCAAAGAGAAGGCATGAAAAAAGATTAACAAGTAAAGTTAAAGATAACCCAAAGATGTTTTACCAATACATTAATGCTAAAAGGTTAGTTAAGGAAAAAGTGGGACCTATCAGAGATGAAGATGGAAACTTGTGTGTAGATGCAGAGGCTGTGGGAAGGGTTTTGAATGAATATTTTGTCTCCGTGTTTACAAAGGAAAGGGAGGATGTAGATATAGTAGTCCAGGAGGAACACTGCGAGATATTGGACGGGATAGTCATAAAGAGAGAGGAAGTACTCGAAGGGTCGAAATCCTTGAAAGTTGATAAGTCACCAGGGCCAGATGGATTGTTTCCGAGGCTGCTGAAGGAAGTCAGGGAGGAGATAGCAGATGCTCTGAGGATGATTTTCCAATCTTCACTAGATACAGGGGAGGTACCGGAGGACTGGAGAAATACAAACGTAGTTCCATTGTTTACAAAGGGATCAAAGGAAATGCCAAACAATTATAGGCCAGTTAGTCTTACATCGGTGGTGAGCAAATTAGTAGAATCAACCCTGAGAGATAGGATTAACTGTCATGTGGAAAGGCATGGACTAGTCAGGGATGGTCAGCATGGATTTGTTAAAGGAAGGTCTTGCATCACAAATTTGATTGAATTCTTTGAGGAAGTGACAAGAAGGGTTGATGAAGGTAGTGCAGTGGATGTTGTGTACATGGATTTTAGCAAGGCATTTGGCAAGGTCCCACATGACAGATTAGTCAGGAAAGCAAAAGCCCATGGGATTCAGGGTAACGTGGCAAACTGGATAAAAGGTTGGCTTTGTAACAGGAAACAAAGGGTAATGGTCGATGGATGCCCTTGCGAATGGAAAGTTGTCTCAAGTGGTGTTCCACAGGGCTCGGTGTTGGGGCCCTTGCTGTTTGTGTTATATATTAACGATTTGGACGTGAATGTGGGTGGCACGATTGGGAAATTTGCAGATGACACAAAGATTGGCCGAGTAGTGGATAGTGTAGAGGATAGCCATAATCTCCAAAATGATATAGATGGGTTGGTGGAGTGGGCAGTAAAATGGCAGATGGGTTTTAATACAGAGAAGTGTGAGGTCATACATTTAGGGAGGTCAAACAGTTACAGGGATTACAAAATAAATGGGAATATACTAAGAGGGGTAGATGAAGTGAGAGATCTTGGCGTGCAAGTACACAGGTCACTGAAGGCAGCAGTTCGAGTAGACAAGGTTGTAAAGAAGGCATATGGAATGCTCTCCTTCATTGGCAGAGGTATAGAATATAAAAGTAAGGACATAATGTTGGAATTGTATAAAACACTGGTGAGGCCACAACTGGAGTATTGTGTGCAGTTCTGGTCACCACATTACAGGAAGGATGTAATAGCCCTGGAGAGAGTGCAGATGAGGTTTACAAGAATGTTGCCAGGGTTAGAAAAGTGTAGCTATGAGGAGAGATTGGATAGGTTGGAGTTATTTTCCTTGGAACAAAGAAGACTGAGAGGTGACTTGATTGTGGTGTACAAAATTATGAGGGGAATAGATAGAGTGGACAGGATAAAATTGTTTCCCTTGATGGAGAATTCTAGAACCAGGGGACATGGATTCAAGATAAGTGGCAGAAGGTGTAAGGGGGGCATGAGGAAGAACTTTTTTATGCAGAGGGTAGTGGGTGTCTGGAATTCGCTGCCAAAGTTGGCGGTAGAGGCAGAAACTCTAAACTCTTTCAAAAAGTACCTGGATCTGCACCTAAAGTGCTGTAAGCTGCAGGGCTATGGGCCGGGTGCAGGAAGGTGGGATTAGAAAGGGCACCTGGGTGTCCTCGGGCTGGCATAGACAAGATGGGCCGAATGGCCTCCTTCTTTGCTGTAACTTTTCTATGGTTCTATGGTTCTATGGCATGCCCACTTACGAGAAAGAAGGAAGGAATTTGCATTTCCATAGCACCTTTCACCACCTCAATGTCACAAAACGCTTCCCGGTCAATGAAGTACTGTTGAAGTGCAGTCACTGTGGTAATGTAGGAAGTGCAGCAGCCAACTTGTGCACAGCAAGCTCCCACAAACAAGAACAAGATAAACCACCATAGATAAAAGCAAAATACTGCAGATGCTGGAAATCTGAAACAAAAACAGAAAATGCTGAAAAAACTCAGCAGGTCTGGCAGCATCTGTGGAGAGAAAGACAGAGTTAACGTTTCGAGTCCGTATGCTCTGAAGAAGAGTCATATGGACTCAAAACGTTAACTGTTTTTTTTTTCTCTCCACAGGTGCTGTTAGACCTGCTGAGATAAGCGACCATATCATCTGTTCCTTAGTGATGTTGGTTGCTCAAGACATGGGGGAATAACTTTTCTTTGAGTAATGGCCTTGGGATCCTTTAGATCCAACTGAGGGGTAAGTTCAAGTCCCACCCAGAGACTTGAATAAAAAATCTTGTTGGCATTCCAGTGCAGTGTGAAGGGAACACTGCACTGTCAGAGGCGCTGTTTCTCAGATGAGACGTTAAAGTGAGGCCCTCCCTGCCTGCCTGAATGGATGTAAAAGGGTCCATTGCCAGGTACAGAAGAAGAGCTGGGGGGTTCTCCCCGGTGTCCTCGGACCAATGTTTATTCCCCAATCAATATTATTAAAAAATAGGTTGTCTGGTCATTTAATTAATTGCTGTTTGTGGGAATTTAAAATTTGGCAGCTGTGTTTCCTGCATTATTACAGTGACTATACTTCAAAAGAGGACTTCATTGACCCAGAGCACTTTGGAAAGCCTTGAGGTTATGAAAGGTTCTATAAGAATGCAATCCAGAGCCACGTATGGTGACTTTAGGCCAACTGACCTGAAGGCTGATCAAAGTAGTTTTCTGAGTTAGTTGCTGGAGAGAGTGGTTTGGGGGGAGAGAGTTCTAGATCTTAAGGCCCAGGCTGCGGAAGGCACGGCCACCAATAGTGGAGCGATGGAGATTGGGGACGTGTAAAAGGCCAGGATTGGAAGAATGTAGAAATCCCAGAGGCTTCCTAGAAATCAAAGGAAATTTAGGACACATAAGGAGACAATTTAGCCGATTGTGCCTGTGTTGGTTACAGGGGTGGAGGGGATGGAGGAGGTTACAGAGATAGGGAGGATTGTAGGAGCTGGAGGAAGTTACAGAGATAGGAAGGGGTGTAGGGGTTGGAGGAGGTTACAGAGATAGGGAGGGGTGTAGGGGTTGGAGGAGGTTACAGAGATAGGGAGGGTTGTTGGACCTGGAGGAGGTTACAGAGATAAGGAGGCTTTTAGGGGCTGGAGGAGGTTACAGAGATAGTGAGGGTTGTAGGAGCTGGAGGAGGTTACAGAGATAAGGAGGGTTGTAGGGGTTGGAGGAGGTTACAGATATAGGAAGGGGTGTAAGGGCTGGAGGAGGTTTCAGAGATAAGGAGGGGTGTAGGGGCTGGAGGAGGTTACAGAGATAGGGAGGGTTGAAGGAGCTGGAAGGGGTTACAGAGATAGGGAGGGTTGTTGGACCTGGAGGAGGTTTCAGAGATAAGGAGACTTGTAGGGGCTGGAACAGGTTACAGAGATAGGGAGGGGGTTACAGAGATAGGGAGGGGTGTAGGGGCTGGAGGAGGTTACAGAGATAGGGAGAGGTGTCAGGGCTGGAGGATGTTACAGAGATAGGGACGGTCGTAGGAGCTGGAGGGGGTTACAGATATAGGGAGAGATGTAGGGGCTGGAGGGGCTTACAGAGATAGGAAGGGGTGTAAGGGCTGGAGGAGGTTACAGAGATGGGGGGGTTAATTTCCTCTTTAACCAGCAATGCAACTCCACCGCCTTTTCCTTTTTGTCTGTCCTTCCTAAATACTGAATACCCCTGGATATTCAGTTCCCACCCCTGGTCACCCTGCAGCCATGTCTCCATAATCCCGACTATATCATACCTGTTTACATTTATTTGCCCGGTTAATTCATCCACTTTATTGCGAATGCTCCTCACGTTAAGGCACAAAGCCTTAAGGCTTGTCTTTTTAACATTACTTGTCCCGTCCCCACTATTTTTCACTGAGACCCTGTTTGATTCTTGCCCTTGGTTTCTCTGCCTATCACCTTTCTTATCCCTCTTTCTGTGTTTTATTCTTGTCCTTGATTCCTCCTCCGCTGACTCCTTGCATAGGTTCCCATCCCCCTGCCATTTTAGTTTAAACCCTCCCCAACCACTCGAGCAAATATTCCCCCTAAGACATCAGTCCCGGTCCTGCCCAGGTGTAACCCGTCCAGTTTGTACAGGTCCCACCTCCCCCAGTACTGGTCCCAATGCCCCAGGAATCTGAAACCCTCCCCCTCACACCATCTCTTCAGCCACGTATTCATCTGATATATCCTGTTATTTCTACTCTGACTGGCACATGGCACTGGTTGTAATCCTGAGATCACTACTTTTGAGGTCCTACTTTTCAACTTACTTCCTAACTCCCTATATTCTGCTTTTAGGACCTCATCTGTTTTTTTACCTATGTTGTTTGTGCCAATGTGTACCATGACCACTGGCTGTTCACCCTCCCCCTTCAGAATGTCCTCTAGCCACTCTGAGACATCCTTGACCCTAGCACCAGGGAGGCAACATACCATCCTGGAGTCTCGCTTGCAGCTACAGAAGCGCTTATCTATTCCCCTTACAATTGAATTCCCTATAACTATTGCATTCCCACACTTTTTACTCCTCCCCTGTGCAGCAGATCCAACCGTGGCGCAACAAATTTGGCTGTTGCTGCTTTCCCCTGAGAGGCCATTCCCCTCAACAGTATCCAAAGCGGTATATCTGTTTTGCAGGGGAATAGCCACAGGATATTCCTGCATTGCCTGCCTAGTCTCTTGCTCTGCCTGGTGGTCACCCATTCCCTTCCTGCCTGTGGACTCTTAGCCTGCAGTGTGACAGCCTCTCTATACGTGCTATCCACGATACTCTCTGCCTCGAGGATGCTCCACAGTGTCCCCAGCCGCCGCTCTAGCTCCGAAACCCGGGCTTCCAGGAGCTGCAGCTGGAGACACTTCCCGCACACATGCTGGCCCCGGGCACTGTAAATATTCCCGGCTTCCCGCATAGAGCAGGAGGAGCACACCACGGCTTTGAGCTCTCCTGCCATGACTTACCTCTTTAAATTAAATTAAACGTTTTGGAAGATACTTAATATCAAATAAGATCAATTACTTCTTCCCTGTTCCTCATTGTTACAGGGTATAGCCCTTAAAAATGATGAACCACAAAATAAGACCTTAAAAACTAAAAGCGATGAAAGCAATAAATACTCACCCGACCATACTTGCGGTACTCAAAGGATCACCTCACTCCCTCCTCACCGAACTCCCAAAGCAGCACCCAGGTGCAGACTGTGATGCTGACTGCAGGGCACTCTTCCCAGACTGATTCACAGCGATGCTGACTGCAGGACACTCTTCCTACAAAAATAGGGAGGGTTGTGTAGGCTGGAGGAGGTTACAGAGATAGGGAGGGTTGTAGGGGCTGGAGGAGGTTACAGAGATAGGGAGGGTTGTAGGGGCTGGAGGAGGTTACAGAGATAGGGAGGGTTGTAGGGGCTGGAGGAGGTAACAGAGATAGGGAGGGATGTAGGGGCTGGAGGAGGTTACAGAGATAAGGAGGGGTGTAGGGGCTGGAGGAGGTTACAGAGATAGGGAGGGGTGTATGGGCTGGAAGAGGTTACAGAGATAGGGAGGGTTGTAGGGGCTGGAGGGCGTTACAGAGATAGGGAGTGTTGTAGGGGTTGGAGGAGGTTACAGAGATAGGGAGGGGTGTAGGGGCTGGAGGAGGTTACAGAGATAGGGAGGGGTGTAGGAGCTGGAGGAGGTTACAGAGATAGGGAGTGTTGTAGGGTCTAGAGGAGGTTACAGAAATACAGAGGGTTATGAAGTCTCGGCCAGGTAAAATGTCTGTTTATCGATGCTTGTGTTTTTCATATTCCTACTGTCTTGCCATAGGGATTTCATGCGCTACTCGGAATGTCTCCTTACAATAGTTTGGCGGTACCACAATCTAATGAACAACTGTCCATTCCTCATCCACATGTCTATGAGGGTGTCTCCACTTCCTCATCAGAGATCAGAACTCCATTTTTAAGGTGCTGGAACTCCTTCCACCTCAGCTTCAGTGTGAGCTGACTGTGCTAACTTGTTTAATATCTCGGTCTGCTTTCTGAGCCTCAATTAATGGAGACCTGCCAAGCTTTTCTTTGAATTATCCTCATCTTTAAAGAAAGTTTTGGCTACTCTAACATCCACTCATGGTATTACTCTGACCTCTGGTGAAGGATTTTTTTTAGCCATTGCCCTGGTCACCACACACGATGGAAAAATACCAGGAACCTGTCTTTGTATCTGCTCCGTCTCTTTAGCCTCTCTCCGACTTTCCGTAATTATGGACGAAGCTATAACCTTCACTCCTGTCAAATCGTTCCCCAGGAGTAAATCAACCCCATCCACGGGTAATTTCTTAACCACTCCTACAACCATCGAACCAGATAACAAATCACACTCCAATTGCACTTTGTACAATGGGACCGGGATATACTCTCCACTTATCACCTTTACTAATACTTACACTTTCATTGAATTCTCTGGAGGGAAAACTAGGTCCTTCTCCAGCAAGAGAATTTGAGTAGCTCCTGTGTTCCTTCATATAGTTATGGGTTTAGCTGTATCATTTGATGAAAAAGGGGTTATCTTTCCTTTAGACAAAAACCCTTTATATCTCTCATTGACCTTGTTCACTTCACCTACATTCACAGCAGTGGTTACCCCCAGTTCCTTATTTGTAGTTAAAGCTACAATTTGATCCATGGCATTTTCTTTTTGAGTTCCCTTTTCAGATTCACTCTTACAAACTCCAATAAGTCCCATGGGGCTTCCCTCACAACTTCCAGCATTCTGAATGAATGTGTCTCACTTTATTACAATGGAGACACTTAGGCCTTTGAGGTTCACCCCCACCCTCAGTACCTTGCTTCCTGATCTGGGGAGGAGTCCTCAAGGTATTCTCCAGCTATCCATTCTTTACCCTGTCTACTTGCCTTCCTTTCACTCTCCTGCTTTCTAACCTTTAAAAATTTATGGGGGTGATGGGAAACAGGTTTGGTTTTATGGATCAGCTCATAATCGTCAGCCATTACTGCTGCCTGTCCAGCAGTTTCAACCCTTTCGTCTTCAACACGGGTTCTTATTACAGAAGGTGGGGAGTTTTAAATTCTTCCAAGAGAATGGTCTCTCTGAGAACTTCATAGGTAGTTTCAACTCCTAAAGCTCGTATCCACCTGTCAAAACTACTTTGCTTAATCCTTTCAAATTCAATGTAAATTTGTCCAGGGTGTTTCCTTAAATTTTAAAACTTTTGTCTGATGCTTCAGGGACCAACTCATGTGCACTCAAAATGGCTTTTTTCACCACATCATAATCCCTAGAAATCTCCTCTGACAGTGAAGCATAAATTTCCTGTGCTCCACCTGTCCATTTGTTCTGCATAGGCAATGTCCAGTTTCCCTTTGGCCAGTTCATCTCCTTAGCTATCTTCTCAAATGAAATAAAGAATGCTTCCCTTGTACAAGGGAAGAGCTTGTACAAATTTAAACACCTCCCCACTGGATTCTGATCTGGAGATGAGCCCTGCCTCACCTCCTGGTGTCTCTTTTTTAACTGCCAGCATTTCAAGCTGGTATCCCCTCTCTCTTACCTTGTCTTCTTTCCTCACCATTTCTAACTCCCTTTCCTGTTTTCTTTCCCTCTCCTGCCTTTCTGCCTGTTCCCTTTGAAATGCTCTTTCTCTTTCTGCTGTTCTAGTTCCAATTTTTTCATTTGCAACTGAATGTGAGCCCATTCCAATGAATCACCTCTCAGAGAACCCGTTCTCCAGGTATTTCTTCCAGTTTTAAATGCTGTGCTACCTCTTCAATTACCTCTGCCTTCCTAGCTTTGGCAGGCAATCCTACTCTTAATTTACTTCCCAATTTGATTAACTTGGCTTTTGGGGTCCCTTGTAAAATCGTCAGGGACATCTCTTCCACTTGCAGGAAAGCTTTAGCAGTTTCCAGTGCCTTCTTATTTTTTGATAATACAAACCTGGTGTTTCCTTTTAGCTTTTATTACTTACTAAATCTACACCCAGATCATTGTTGTCTTTTGTTCCAAAATATCCTGGAACCCGAGCCCCCAAACTTTGTCACGACTCCCTGGGGACAGTGCGCTGTAACATCAATCCCCACTACTCCCCGGGCCACGAGAAATGTGATAAGTTTGACCAAACCACCAGATTTCCCCAATTCTACCCAACTGCTTAATTTAGGCTAACAGAAAATGAGCACCAGGGTTTGTAAACTTAATAAGTAAACAACTGTTTAATGAACAAATTGTCTTTAACCAGTGGCAAAA
This sequence comes from Cetorhinus maximus, assembly GCF_964194155.1. Classification (NCBI taxonomy): domain Eukaryota; kingdom Metazoa; phylum Chordata; class Chondrichthyes; order Lamniformes; family Cetorhinidae; genus Cetorhinus; species Cetorhinus maximus. Next base: position 3,513,002 of record NC_135895.1, read on the forward strand.
GAAATATGAGCTGCTAACTTCTAACTCTATAACTTAAACTCCGCCCACTTAAATCCCTATACACACACACACACACACACACACACACATACACACATACAAGGCACATAAGACACATAAAACACGGATTTTAAGGGTGGGATAAAACAGTCCAAAAGCACCAATTCTGAAGTACAGGATTCGGTGGGTTGATTTTGATTGATATCTTCCTAATTCCTTTCAGGTCTTTGTTGATGACACGAGGTGGTTTTCCAGCACGTTCAGTCTTTAGTTCACTGGCTGAGAACTTGTTTTTCAATGGGCAGAATTACGTCCCAGTCGGGCGGACCGGTCGGGAGCGGGCGTGGGGGGGCTTGGAGCCGGTCGCCGTCCACGATCGGATGCATGCCGCCACTTTACATGGGCGCCCAGCGTGACGCGCACCCGGGAGCGCTCAGCACTGCCTGTGCAGGCGGGGGGAGGGGGGAGAGTCGGGGCCTGCGCTCTTTAGTGCACGCGCGCAAGAGAGCGCAGAAATCTCCCCGAGGCACGGAGCTGTCTCAGGGAGAATAAGTTCAGATTTAAAGTTTAAAATAAAGAAAGTTATAAATCATTTACACATGTCCCCTCATGTGACAGTATCACATGAGCTGGGACATGTTTCTGAAATGTTTAAAAAATATTTATTAATTGAATAAACCCTTCACGAAACCTCATCCTGCCCATGGATGAGGTTTTATGAAAAATGCGAAGGCCACTTGGGCTCTTCACCTGCCGCCAACCTTAAGGTTGGATGGACAGCCCTGTCAATTCCCTAAATTGGTTGATTAACGGCCTTAACAAGCCTTTGACAGTTCGGCGGGTGCGCAGCCGCTTCCAGCGCGCGCCTGCCAAACAAAAGATCAGAATGACACGTGGTGACATCAGGACGCACACCCAACGTCACCACACATCATTTTACGTGTCGGCATACAGGATCCACCCCCACACGCTGACAGGAAAATTCTCCCCAATTTCTCTAACAGTGATTTTCCCCTTTTCCTTTTTACAGGGGTTTCCTGAGAGAGAGAGAGCAGGCTATAGAGATATGAGGAAATGATATTTTTAGGTGTTTTCTCTTTGCAAGCTAGGAGTTATTCTGCTGTACTGCTCTCACACAAACCCTGGTCACCTGGTCAGGAGCCAATTAAAATGCTGTTGTCAGGCAGCTCCCTTGGTCCAGGACTCCTTTCCAGCACCACCCTGTCTTTCATGGCACACTCTGTTCCAGGACTGCAACATTGTACATATCTTTCATCCTGTTCCAGTAGACATGTCTTTCAAACTGCAGCCATTGTAGTTTTAAATCTACAGTCCAACAGAAATAGAGAAAAATAAAAAGGATGTGTTCTTTACACTATGTGCTGGAATCTCAAATATTCAGATGCCTCCCTCCACTCCCCACCAAATTGAACAAAATATGGAAGTAAATAAAAGGTTGTGTTATGGCCATCAATGTCAGCAATCTTAGTTGCCAATCATCCAAGTATGTCCTGGAGTCTCCAGGAATTGAAGAATTATTTCTGGGACAGTACAGCAAGGAAAAACCAGGAAATCATGTGTGTTTTTATGTCCCATCACGGGGATCGGGAGGGTAATGGGGTCAGTGAGGGGTACGGGAGTTGGGAGGGTCATGGGGTCAGTAAGAATCATGGAGGCCAGGAGGGTCATGAGGGCAGTGAGGATCAGAGGTCAGTGAGGGTCATGGGGTCAGTAAGAATCATGGAGGCCAGGAGGGTCACGGGGGCAGTGAGGGTCACAGGTCAGTAAGGGTCACAACATCTGGGAGGGTCATGGGGGCAGTGAAGGTCACGGGGGGCGGTAATTGCCATGGGGCAGTGAGAATCAAGAAGGCAGTGAGGGTCATGGGAGCAGTGAAGGTCATGGGGTCTGGGAGGGTCACGGGTGCCAAGAGGGTCAGGGGGGCCAAGGTCATGGCGGCCAAGAAGGTCACAAGGGCAATGAGGGTCACGGGGGCCGCAAAGGTCACGGGGGTAGTGAGGGTCACGGGGGCAGTGTGGGTCGCAGGGGCAGTCAGGGTCATGGGGGCAGCGAGGGTTAAGGGGGCCAGGATGGTCATGGGGCCGGGGTGGTCAAGGGATCAGTGTGGGTCACACGGGCAGCGAGGGTCACGGGGGCAGTAAAGGTCATTGGGGCAGTGAGGGCCACAGGGTCTCAGAGGTTCATGGGGGCCAGGAGGGTCTCAGGCCCGGGAGGGTCAAGGGGGCAGGGAATGTCACTGGGGCAGCGAGGGCCATGGGGTCTCAGAGGGTCACGGGGGTCGGGAGGGTTTTTTTTTATTCATTCACAAGATATGGGCTTTGCTGCCTCGACCAGCATCTATTGCCCATCCCTAGTTGCCTTTGAGAAGGTGGTGGTGAGCTGCCTTCTTGAACCGCTGAAGTCCATGTGGTGTAGGTACACCCACAGTGCTGTTAGGGAGGGAGTTCCAGGATTTTGACCCAGCGACAGTGAAGGAACGGCGATCCAGTGTGCTTGCACAGGAACAGGAGTGTGAGCACATCCTGAGTGGGACACAGCCAGAGTGGGTATTCAGAATTTAGTGCAAAGCGGGAATTGAACTGGTAAGTCTTTCTCTTTAATTTTTGTAAGTTCAGAAGTCTAGTTAAGAGGTTGGTAAGGTAGCTGACTCAGCTGACTGTGCGACAGTTGACTGTCAATCACCTGATTAAGGCCTGAATAGGGATTAATTACTATTTGAAGCTTAACTAGTGAGTCAAGTCAGCTCTATTTAAGAAAGGAACTATCTAGAAGCACGCTACAGTGTGCTTGCACACGAACAGCAGAGTGAGCACATCCTGAGTGGGCACAGCTAGAGTGGGTATTCGGAATTTGGTGCATAGGGGATGAGGTGCTCTTTGTATTTTTTCCTTGCTATCCAACTTCTTAAATCTTCAGAGCGTGCTGCAGCAGTAGAGGCTACAAGGGAAAGGAATCACTGGTAAGTAGTGAGTAAGGTATTTACTACTTTAATTGCTTATAGTTTAAGGTCTTTTTGTGGTTTACAGTTTGTATATTCTACAGTAATGAGGGTCAGGAAAGAAGGGCCCGAGAGTAATTGACTTAAAAGGTTTAATTTAAAGGGATAAGTCATGGCAGGAGAGCTCAAAGCCGTGGTGTGCTCCTCGTGCTCCATGTGGGAAGCCAGGAACATTTCCAGTGCCCGGGACCAGCGTGTGTGCAGGAAGTGTGTCCAGCTGCAGCTCCTGGAAGCTCAGGTTTCAGAGCTAGAATGGCGGCTGGGGACACTATGGAGCATCCGTGAGTCTGAGAGCATCATGGATAGCACGTTTAGAGAGGTGGTCACACTGCAACTGAAAGGACTTGAGGAAGGAAGGGAATGGGTGACCACCAGGCAGTCCAAGAGAAACAGGCAGGTAGTTCAGGAGTCCCCTGGGGTCCTGCTCGCAAATCGGTATTCCATTTTGGAGGCTGGTTCCTCCAGGGAGTGCAGACAGAGCCAAGCTTCTGGCACCACAAGCAGCCTGTCCGTACAGGAGGGGAGGAATGGAGGAAGAGCAATAGTAATAGAGGATTCTAAGGCCAGGGGAACAGATAGGCGTTACTGTGGCCATCAACGTGACTCCAGGATGGTGTGTTGCCTCCCTGGTGCCAGGGTCTGGGATGTCACTGAACGGCTGCAGGGCATCCTGAAGGGGGTGGGTGATAAGGCAGATGTCATGGTACATGTTGGTACCAATGACATAGGTAGAAAGAGGGATGAGGTCTTGCATCAAGAATTCAGGGAATTAGGCAGCAGACTAAAAAGCAAGACCTCTCGCATTGTAATCTCTGGATTACTCCCAGTGCCACGTGCTAGCGAGCTCAGAAATAGGAGAATAGCGCAGATGAATAAGTGGCTTAAGAGTTGGTGCAGGAGGGTGGGTTTCAGATTCCTGGATCACTGGGACGGTTTCTGGGGAAGGTGGGACCTGTACAAGCGGGACGGTCTACATCTGAACCAGAGCGGGACTAACATCCTCGCAGGCGGGTTTGCTAGTGCTGTTGGGAGGAGTTTAAACTAATTCGGCAGGGGGAGGGGACACAGAATGTTAGCAGAATACGGATACATCATAATACAGTAAAACAATCAAGTCAGAGGGAGTACAGCTGCATTAAGCTTCAAGGGAGTAAGGCAAGGCTGGATGGCCTCTACTTTAATGCCAGGAGTATTACAGGTAAAATGGATGAGTTAAGGGTGAGGATTGACACGTGGAATTGTGATATAGTAGCCATCACTGAGACATGGTTGAGGGAAGGGCAGGATTGGCAGCTCAACATTCCGGGATATAGAATCTTCAGGTGAGACAGGGGAGGGGGTAAAAGAGGAGGAGGCGTTGCATTATTAGCTCAGGAGTCCGTTACTGCAGTAAGGAGAGATGATATCTTAAAGAGGCATTGAATGAAGCTTTGTGGGTAGAGCTTAGGAATAAAAAGGGGACAACCACATTGTTAGGTGTTTATTATAGATCCCCAGATAGTCAGTGGGAAATTGAGGAGCAAATATGTGCACAATTTGCGGAGGTGTGTAAAAACAATAACAATAGGGTAATTATATTAGGTGATTTCAACTGTCCCAACATTAATTGGGATAGACATAGTGTTAAGGGATTGGATGGAGTGGATTTCTTGAAATGTGTACAGGAGTACTTTTTAGGTCAATATGTAAAGGGTCCAACAAGGGACGGCGCAGTGCTGGACCTAATTCTGGGGAATGAAGCCGGACAGGTGGCTGAGGTGGTGGTGGGTGAGCATTTTAGTGATAGCGACCACAACATGGTACAGTTTAAGTTTGTTATGGACAAATAAATCGACAAGTTGCAAAAAAATGTTCTGGGTTGGGGGAGAGTGGATTTTAGTAAAATAAGGCAGGATCTGGCCAAGGTAGACTGGGAACAGTTACTTGTGGGGAAATCTACAGAGGAGCAGTGGGGGGTGTTCAAAAAGGAAAAGGGGAGGGTACAGACTCAACATGTTCCCTCTAGGGTGATAGGAAGGAGTAACAAGCCCAGAGAACCATGGATGAACAGAGATATTCAGGATACGATGAGAAGGAAAAGAGAGGCTTTTAGCAGGTACAAGGGAAGCAAATCAGCAGAGGCATTAGTGGAGTACAGAAAGTGCAGGGTGGAGCTTAAGAAAGCAATTAGGAGAGCAAAGAGGGGATATGAGAAAGCTCTGGCTGGTAAAAGTAGGGAAACTCCCAAGATATTCTATAAGTATATCAATGGGAAGAGGATAACCAGGGAAAGAGTAGGGCCCATAAGGGACCAAGGGGGCAATCTATAGGTGGAGCCAGAGGACATCGGTAGAGTGTTGAATGAATACTTCACATCCGTCTTCACCCAAGAGAATGAGGATGAAGGTATCGAACTCAGCGAGAGAGAATGCAAGGTTCTTAAGCAAATTGATATAGGGAGTGACAAGGTATTGGAGGTGTTGGCAGGCTTAAAAGTGGACAAATCTCCAGGTCCAGATAATTTGTGTCCCAGACTGCTGAGGGAGGCAAGGGAGGAGATCTCAGGGGCTCTGACCCAAATTTTTAATTCCTCTCTGGCCACGGGGGAGGTGCCAGAGGACTGAGGAACAGCTAATGTGGTTCCGCTATTTAAGAAGGGTTGCAGAGATAAGCCAGGGAACTACAGGCCAGTGAGTCTCACGTCAGTGGTAGGGAAACTATTGGGGAAATTTCTGAAGGAGAGTATCTATCTCCACTTGGTGAGGCAAGATTTGATCAGGGATAGTCAGCATGGCTTTGTCAGAGGGAGGTCATGCCTAACAAATTTGATTGAATTTTTTGAGGAGGTGACCAGGTGTGTAGATGAGGGTAGTGCACTTGATGTAGTTTATATGAATTTCAGCAAAGCCTTTGACAAGGTCCCATATGGGAGACTTATAAAGAAGGCAAAGGCACATGGGATACAGGGTAATTTGATAAGGTGGATTCAAAATTGGTAGAGGGTGATGATAGAAGGATGCTTTAGTGACTGGAAGCCAGTGTCCAGTGGCGTACCACAGGGATCTTTGCTCGGTCCCCTATTATTTGTCATTTATATAAACAACATAGATGACTACATGGGGAGGTAGGATTAGTAAGTTTGCGGTGACACAAAGATTGGCCAGGTGGTTAACAGTGAGGTTGAGTGGCTTGGGCTACAGGAAGATATAGGCGGGATGGTCAAATGGGCAGATAGAATTTAACCCTGAAAAGTGTGAGGTGATACATTTTGGAAGGAGTAATTTGACAAGGAAGTATTCAATGAACGGCATGGCACTAGGAAGTTCTGAGGAACAAAGGGACCTTGGCGTGTGTGTCCATAGATCTCTGAAAGAGGAGCGGCATGTTAGTGGGGTGGTGATAAAGGCATATGGGACACTTGCCTTTATCAATCGAGGCATAGATTACAAAAGTAGGGAGGTCATGCTGGAGTTGTATAGAACCTTGGTGAGGCCACAGCTGGAGTACTGTGTGCAGTTCTGGTCGCCACATTATAGAAAGGATGTGATTGCACTGGAGGGGGTGCAGAGGAGATTCACCAGGATGTTGCCTGGGATGAAACATTTAAGTTATGAAGAGAGGTTGGATAGACTTGGGTTGTTTTCGTTGGAGCAGAGAAGATTGAGGGCGACCTGATCGAGGTGTACAAGATTATGAGGGGCATGGACAGGTTGGATAGGGAGCAGCTGTTCCCCTTAGTTGAAGGGTCAGTCACGAGGGGACACAAGTTCAAGGTGAGGGGCAGGAGGTTTACGGGGGATGTGAGGAAAAACATTTTTACCCAGAGGGTGGTGATGGTCTGGAATGCGCTGCCTGGGAGGGTGGTGGAGGCAGGTTGCCTCACATCCTTTAAAAAGTACCTGGATGAGCACTTGGCATGTCATAACATTCAAGGCTATGGGCCAAGTGCTGGTAATTTGGATTAGGTAGGTAGGTCAGGTGTTTCTCACGTGTCGGTGCAGACTCGATAGGCTGAAGGGCCTTTTCTGCACTGATTCTATGATTCTGTTATATTTCCAAGTGGTGAGTGGTTTGGAGGGGAACTTCCCGGTGGTGGTGTTCCCATCTATCTGCTGCCCATGTCCTTCTACATGGTAGCGGTCATAGGTTTGGAAGGTGCTGCCTAAGGAGCCTTGGTGAATTCCTGCAGTGCATCTTATAGATGGTACACACTACTGCTTCTGTGCGTCGGTGTTGGAGGGAGTGAATGTTTGTGGATGTGTTGCCAATCAAGTGGGCTGCTTTGCCCTGGATGATGTCAAGTTTCTTGAGTGTTGTGGGAGCTACACTCATCCTGGCAATTCCATCACACTCCTGACTTGTGCCTTGTAGATCGTGGACAGGCTTTGGGGAGTCAGGACGTGAGTTACTTGTAGCATTGATTCCTAGTCTCTGACCTGCTCTTGTAGCCACAGTATTTATATGGCTATTCCAGTTCCGTTTCTGGTCAATGGTAACCCCCAGGATGTTGATGGTGGGGATTCAGTGATGGTAATGCCGTTAAATGTCAAGAGGCAATGGTTAGATTCTCTCTTGTTGGAGGTGGTCATTGCCTGGCAATTGTGTGGTGTGAATGTTACTTGCCACTTATCAGCCCAAGCCTGGATACTGTCCAGGTCTTGCTGCATTTGGACATGGACTGCTTCAGTACCTGAGGAGTCGCAAATGGTGCTGAACATTGTGCAATCATCAGTGAACATCCCCACTTCTGACCTTATGACAGAAGGAAGATCATTGATGAGGCAACTGAAGATGGTTAGTCCAGGGGCACTACCCTGAGGAACTCCTGCAGTGATGTCCTGGAGCATCTCAGGACTGACCTCAAACAACCACAATCATCTTCCTTTGTGCTAGGTATGACTCCAACCAGCAGAGAGTTTTCCCCCTGATTCCCATTGACCCCAGTTTTGCTAGGGTTTCTTGATGTCACACTCAGTCAAATGCAGCCTTGATGTCAAGGGCAGTCACTCTCACCTCACCTCTGGAGTTCAGCTCTTTAGTCCATGTTTGAACCAAGGCTGTAATGAGGTCAGGAGCTGAGTGGCCCTGGCGGAACCCAAACTGGGTGTCAGTGAGCAGGTTATTGCTAAGCAAGTGCCGCTTGTTGGTGCTGTTAATGACCCTTTCCATTACTTTACTGAAATCAAGTAGACAGATGGTGTGGTAATTGGCCGGGTTGGATTTGTCCTGCTTTTTATATACAGGTCGCACCTGGGCAATTTTCTCCATAGCCAGGTAGACGCTAGTGTTGTAGCTGTACTGGAACAGCTTGGCTAAGGGTGCAGCAAGTTCTGAAGCACAAGTGTTCAGTATTGTTGCTGGAATATTGTCAGGGCTCATAGCCTTAGCACTTTCCAGTGCCTTCAGCCATTTCTTCATATCGGGTAGAGTGAATTGGGTTGGCTGAAGCCTGGCACCTATGATGCTGGGGACCTCTGGAGGAGGCTGAGATGGATCAACCACTTGGCACTTCTGGCTGAAGATTGTTGTGAATGCTTCAGCCTTATCTTTTGCACTGATGTGCTGGGCTCCCCCATCATTCAGGATGGGGATATTTGTGAAGCCTCCTCCTCCAGTGAGTTGTTTAATTGTCCATCACCATTCACAACTCGATGTGGCAGGACTGCAGAGTTTAGATCTAATCCTTTAGTTGTGGGATCACTTATCTCTGCCTAACACTTGCTGCTTATGCTGTTAGGCACATAAGTTGTCCTGTGTTGTAGCTTCACCAGGCTGATACCTCATTTATAGGTATGCCTGGTGCTGCTCCTGGCATGCCCTCCTGCACTCTTCATTGAACCAGGGTTGATCCCCTGGCTTGGTAGTAATGGTAGAGTGGGGTATATGCTGGGCCATGAGGTTACAGATTGTGTTTGAGTACAATTCTGCTGCTGATGGCCCACAGCGCCTCATGGATGCCCAGCCTTTAGTTGCTAGATCTGTTTGAAATCTATCCCATCTAGTGCCATGCAACATGATGGAGGGTATCCTCACTGTGAAGGTGGGACTTCATCTCCATAATGACTGTGCAGTGGTCTCTCCTACCGATATTGTCATGGACAGATGCATCTGCGGCAGGTTGGTGAGGATGAGGTCAAGTATGTTTTCCCTCGCCACCTGCCACAGGCCCAGTCTACCAGCTTTAGGACTCGATACTGCGGAGCCACTCTTGGTGATGGACATTGAAGTCCCCCACCCAGAGTACATTCTGCACCTTTGCCACCCTCAGTGCTTCCTCCAAATGGCGTTCAACATGGAGGAGCACTGATTCATCAGCTGAGGGAGGGTGGTACGTGGTAATCAGCAGGAGGTTTCCTTGCCCGTGTTTGGCCTGATGCCATGAGACATCATGGGGTCCAGAGTTGATGTTGGGGACTGCATACCACTGTGCTGCTACTTCTACTGGGTGAGCACATACCCAGGGATGGTGATGGTGGTGTCTGGGACATTATCTGTAAGGTATGATTCCGTGAGGATGACTATGTCAGGCTGTTGCTTGACTAGTCTGTGAGACAGCTCTCCCAATTTTGGCACAAGCCCCCAGATGCTAGTAAGGAGGACTTTGCAGAGTCTGCCATTGTCGTTTCCGGTGCCTAGGTCGATGTTGGGTGGTCCATCCGGTTTCATTCCTTTTTTGAGACTTTGATACATCTTTTGAGGTTTGATACAACCCAGTGGCCTGCTAGGCCATTTAAGAGTCAAGCACATTGCTGTGGGTCTGGAGTCACGTGTAGGCCAGACTGGGTACGGACACTAGTGAACCAGGTGGGTTTTTACGACAATCGAAAATGGTTTTCATGGTCATCATCAGGCTTTTAATTCAAGATTTTTATTGAATTGGAATTCCACCATCTGCCATGGTGAGATTCAAACCCCAGCCCCCAGAGCATTACCCTGGGTCTCTGGATCACTAGTCCAGCAACAATCCCAGTACGCCATCGCCTCGGGGTCAGTGAGGGTCGCAGCGGCAGTGAGAAGAAGTTTGGTTCACCAGTTGGGAGGAATACGTTCAACCAAAGTTGGCAGCCCCAAGTGCTTGCGAAGTGGAGCAACAGGGTGATTATGTTCCTTTGGCAAGAGAAACATGAGTGAAAAGAAAGAATTTGCATTTGTATAGCACCTTTCGCAAACTCAGGAGGCCTCAGAGCACTTAACCACCAATGAAATACTTTTGGAAGTGTAGTCACTATTATAATGGAATGGCCAGTCTAATCGCTTCCTCTATAAAGCAGACGGGGTATCACATCAACGACGTTTATACATAGTTTATTAGAAGTTCCTGAGACACATTGAAACAATTAGAGGCCTTGAGGAAGGAGTAGCACTGTTACTCACGCAGTGAGAGCAGCTTTACACTCACTGGGGTCGAGTTTGGTCACAGTGACTGATGTCGGTCAGCACAGTGTCCGGCTTCCGTTCCATAGTCTGAAGAGGTTTCCCCCTCCCACCTCACTCCTCTACCCCAGTTTTTTGAGGCCCCAGTCTAAGTTCGACCTGGCAGGTGAGTTACAGGAGGAGCCAAACAGCAGCCCCTGTGCAGCTCACTGAGACCGAGGCCTTAAAATGGGACAGGAGGGATCACCAGCGAGGTAAGTCAGGGGGCGTCTCTGAGACCTCTGCGCTCTTCCAATCTGCCCCCTCACACATGCTCTTTAATTCTGAGCAACTTTTGTCAGAGGACCTCATGAACTCTCCAACTAATATTAAATGCCATTAAACAAAACTCTGCTCCCCCATATCCTAACTCACACCTAGTCCTGTTCACCCATCACTCTTCTGTGCACACTGACCTACATTGGCTCCTGATTGGGAAATCCTCATCCCTGTTTTCAAATCCTCCCATGGCCTTGGCCCCTCTCTATCTCTGTAATCTTCAGACCCCAGCTCCCTGAGGTTTCTGTACTCTTCCAATTCTGGCATCTTGAACATCCCCAATTTTAACCACTCCACACTTGCCTGAATCAGGCAAGTGCTTTAGATACCCAGCAAATGGCCTCTTTCAAATAGCGATGCACACTTTACCAGGGGCTTAATGGGGGAGTGAGGCTAAAAACCCCATTTTGACAGTGTGTCAATTGTTCATTCCAAGCGAAGACGGGCTGGGGAATAAACCTCAATGTGAGGAAGGATTGGATGATCTTTGGAACCTAAACCAAAAGCTGTGGATGTTTCTCTCTCCTTAGGGTCAATGGTCTATGCTGAATGATTCGGTATTGTGTAAGAATAATAATTGCATATTTTTTATTGAATGAGCATGCTATATTTCTTATGCAACTGAGTAAGATCAGTTTTTGACATCTGTCTAACTCAGCCTCCACTGCTCTCTGTGAAAGAGAATCCCAAAGACTAACCACTCTCTGAGAGAAGAAATTCCTTCTCCTCTCAGTGAAACATGTTCAGTTGTGTGTCCATTGATGCAGAAGCCACAGCCGAACTCTATTGGTGCCAATCTGATCCCATATTCGGCTACAGTACCCAGTAGCCCATGAAGCTTGATTAATAATCCAAAGGTTTAGAGTCAGAGGGAAAGTACTGAAGGAATGCTGCACTTTTGGAGGTGCCATCTTTTGGATGAAACATTAAACCAAGGCCCTGTCTGCCCTCTTATTTGGATGTAAAAGGTCCCATGGCACTATTTCAAAGAAGGGGAGCTCGTTAGAGTGTCCTGGACAATATTTATCCCTCATTCAACATCATAAGAACAGATTATCTGGTCCATTATCACATTGCTGTTTGTGGGGGCTTGCTGTGCACGAATCAGCTGCCCCGGTTTTTTTATTTGTTCTTGGTGTGTCACTAACACTGACAAGGCCAGCACTTATTGTCCATTTCTAATTGCCCATGAGAAGGTGGTGGTGAGCCTACATCATTTCCTACATTATAACAACGACTACACTTCCAAAAGTATTTCATTGGCTGTTAAGTGCTTTGAGACCTCCTGGGTTGGTGAAAGGTGCTATACAAATGCAAATTCTTTCTTTTAACTCATGTTTCTCACGCCAAAGGAACGTAATCACCCAGTTGCTCCCCTTGGCACTCTCCACTCACACCAAAAGTAAGTGATTAACACTTGTACAAAAACAGAAAATGCTGGACAAACTCAGCCGGTCTAACAGCATCTGTGGAGAGAGAAACAGGGTTAACGTTTCGAGGCTCTGGTGAAGAGTCACATGGACTCGAAACGTTAACTCTGTCTCTCTCTCTGCAGAGGCTGTCAGACCTGCTGAGCTTTTCCAGCATTTTCTGTCTTTGTTTCAGATTTTCAGCATCCGCAGTATTTTGCTTTTACATTAATACTTGTACGTTGTGAGCAGAAGTGGGGGCCTTTACAGCTGGTGGGCAGGTGGGATAGCCAGAGGAGAACACAAAAGTCTATGGTGTCACCTGACAACCTCCCTCACCCTCATGCCCCTTCACCCCCACCCCCCACCCCTCCCCTACCCCTGCTCTTTCTGTGAAAGTCCTGCTCCTCTGTGCGGCCGTTGGTTGTGGAGTTTGGGAGTTATGGAAATCTAGAAGAGCATTTTTTTTTTTTTTAAATCTATTTTTTCTTCCAGGTGTTGGATTCACAGCAGGAATCTATCCTAAGTTACCACAGCAATCTTCGGGGGATAGAAATGTCTCACATTGAGAGGTTTGGAATCAAACAGGCAGATTAGCATTCTTAAAAGACTTATTATGAAAATGGGACCCTGGGTGCTTGAGTCAGTAAACCCTGCCGGAGAGTCAACGATGCAGAAAATAAGCTGTGCTACGTGAATTCACAGCAACATCGAGTATCGAGGATTCAAGAAGCCTCTATTCAATCACCGCCAGAAATGCCAATCACTCCTGAAAGCGCGGAGGGGACAATTCATTATATTCACTATTCGTGGTGGAATTAATAACACGAACATAAAGATGTTTATAATTTTGCAACAAATAATGAACAGTGGAAACCTTTCAAGTCCTGGCCTCAAATGATTATTAAGGTAAAACCGATTAAACATTATCCAGAGCCAGCTAACCAGTGCAGCTAGTGAGAGACATAAATCCATTTTGTCGGCCCTACTTACCTGATACATTAGATACATAGTCAGACAGAGACAGATAGACAGACAGATGGACGGATAGAGATAGTTAGAAAGATAGATGGATAGAGAAAGAGAGATGAACAGACAGATATAAATAGCTAGAAAAATCAGTGGTATAGTGGTAATGTGTCACCGGCCTGGTAATCCAGGCTAATGTCTCCGATGACATGGGTTCAAATCCCATTTCAGCAGCTGGTGGAACTTAAATTCAATTAATTAATTTTTTTAAATCTGCGATTGAAATCTAGTCCCAAAAACGATCATAAATCAATTGCTGCAAAACCCATCTGGTCGTTAGTGTCCCTTTCGGGAGGGAAATGTGCCGCCCTTACCTGGTCTGGCCTACATTTGACTCCAGACTCAAGCAATGTGGTTGACTCTTAACTGTCCTAAGAAATGACCTAGCAAGCTACTCAGTTCTGGGGCAATTAGGGATGCGCAATAGATGCTGACCTAGCCAGTGATGCCTACATCCCATGAAAGAACAAAGAAAACACAGGTGCAGAAATAGGCAGGTGGGCACTGTAATGTAGTGGTTACGTTACTGGATTATAGGACCCTCAATCTGCATAACATAGGTAGCCCTCCTGCCAGAAACAGGCAGGTGCTCTGGTCACCCACCTCAGGACCTTAAGCATTTCGCCGTTGGAATAAACCAGCTGGCGAATGACCCTATCCCGTGTTCAGGTTGATAGTGTTTAGGGAAGCAGAACTGTCCATAAAATTAACCCCGGTGTATCTGGGGTCTGATTTACTGATTCCCGTAAAGTTGGGTTGAAGTCAGTGTTGCCAACTCTCCTGGGTTGCCCAGGAGTCCCCAGGAATCAAGTACTAATTCCAGGACAATGCTGCGAGTAGAAACCTGGGAGAAGAACAGGGCATTAAAAGGCAAAATACTGGAAATCTGAAACAAAAACAGAAAATGCTGGAAAAGCTCAGCAGGTCTGACAGCATCTGTGGAGAGAGAAACAGAGTTAACGGTTCGAGTCCGTATGGCTCTTCTTTAGAGTTAAAGAGAAGTGGAAATCTGATGAAATTTATACAGTTTAAGGGGGTGGGGCAGGTGGAGCTGGATTGAAGGCCAGCGATAGGTGGGGACAAAAGAGGGATCGACAAAGGTGTCATGAACTAAAGGACAAAGGGAGTGTTAATGGCAGTGGTTAGTGCTAAAAAAGGTGCTAATGGTGGTGTAAAGGTGAGAAAGCAGAATGTGATTATAGCAGAACAAGGGTAGCATTGTGTGAAGGAACAACATGGAACAAGTAACAGATGACCCTGTGAGGGATGGGGTGGGGGGAGGGGGCAGTGGTGGGGGAAAAAAAATGAAAGGATAGAAAAGGGGATTAAAAAAGGGGATAAAACTACAGATAAATGAATAAAAATAAAATAGGTGTGACAAAAAATAAAATTGAATGTGGAAGAAAGGGGATTAAAGATGGAGTGAGGTTGGAGGAGAGAGTTCATGATCTGAAGTTGTTGAACTCAATATTCAGTCCGGAAGGCTGTAAAGTGCCTAGTCGGAAGATGAGGTGCTGTTCCTCCAGTTTGCGTTGAGCTTCACTGGAACAATGCAGCAGGCCAAGGACAGACATGTGGGCATGAGAGCAGGGTGGAGTGTTGAAATGGCAAGCGACAGGGAGGCCTGGGTCATGCTTGCGGACAGACCAAAGATGTTCGGCAAAACGGTCCCCGATGTAGAGGAGACCACATTGGGAGCAGCGGATGCAGTAGACTAAATTGGAGGAGGTGCAAGTGAAATGCAGCTTCACTTGAAAGAAGTGTTTGGGCCTTTGGATGGTGAGGAGGGAGGAGGTAAAGGGGCAGGTGTTGCACCTTCTGCGGTTGCATGGGAATTAAAAAGCGTTGTTTTCATTTCCTTTGAAGACCCTTATTTATGTGTTGTAAAGGTATTGGTGATGGGGGGGAGAATTGGTTGTTTGACTGACAGTCAAGAATTATCCAATCTTGGTAATGAGGTGCCTGCTTGCTTTCAATTGGCCGAGGGAAGGAGAGGTGACGCAAAGATCGACGTGATGGGTGACCAGTGGCGGGGCTGTGCGGGTGCAGCAGATGGAGGCAGGAGCCTCTAGGAATACGTCCAGCCAGAGCTGACAACCCTAATGGAAATCTGTACAATTACTGCTATTCCCATATTTGTCGGATTCTAACCCATTGAGAAGAAATTATTTCTTGGGCATCTAAGGTGGCCATCCCATACAGTGTGTAAAGGGATCTTCAGTTCAACCTCTGTAGGGGTTTGGCAGACATTTTCCTTAGAATGCTTGGTGGCATTTCTTTAACATTAAAGTATTTGGAAGTGTTCACATTCTCTGAGGTAGGTTCAAAGCTCTTAAGGAGCCTCTGAAAAGAGGCAATGAATTATCTGGCAGCTTTCATAGCTCCAGGATGCCAACTACATCCATAAAAGAAATACTTCTTCAGCGTTCTCCAATGTAGGAAATACAACAGCCAAGTTGCAGACAGCAAGGCCCAACAAACAGCCACAAGATAATGCTGGGTTAATCTGTGTTTTACTGATGGATAAATGTTGCCAGGTAGAAATTTGAAATCTTTGAAATAGTGATGCATGAGCTTTTACATTCAACTGATAGGGTAGATGTGGACTCGGTTTAACATCTCACCTGAAAAACCTTTAACAGTGCAGTCCTCCCTCAGTACTGACCCTCTGACAGTGCAGCACTCCCTCAGTACTGACCCTCTGACAGTGCAGCACTCCCTCAGTTCTGACCCTCTGACAGTGCAGCACTCCCTCAGTACTGACCCTCTGACAGTGCAGCACTCCCTCAGTACTGACCCTCTGACAGTGCAGCACTCCACCAGTACTGACCCTCTGACAGTGCAGCACTCCCTCAGTACTGACCCTCTGACAGTGCAGCACTCCCTCAGTACTGGCCCTCTGACAGTGCAGCACTCCCTCAGTACTGACCCTCTGACAGTGCAGCACTCCCTCAGTACTGACCCTCTGACAATGCAGCATTCCCTCAGTACTGACCCTCTGACAGTGCAGCACTCCCTCAGTAAAGACCCTTTGACAGTGCAGCACTCCCTCAGTACTGACCCTCTGACAGTGCAGCACTCCCTCTGTAAAGACCCTCTGACAGTGCAGCACTCCCTCTGTAAAGACCCTCTGACAGTGCAGCACTCCCTCAGTAAAGACCCTCTGACAGTGCAGCACTCCCTCAGTAAAGACCCTCTGACAGTGCAGCACTCCCTCAGTACTGATCCTCCGTTAGTGCAGCATTCCCTCAGTGCTGACCCTCTGGCAGTGCAGCACTCCCTCAGTACTGACCCTCTGACAATGCAGCACTCCCTCAGTACTGACCCTCTGGCAGTGCAGCACTCCCTCAGTGCTGACCCTCTGACAATGCAGCACTCCCTCAGTACTGACCCTCTGGCAGTGCAGCACTCCCTCAGTACTGACCCTCTGACAATGCAGCACTCCCTCAGTACTGACCCTCTGACAGTGCAGCACTCCCTCAGTACTGACCCTCTAACAGTGCAGCACTCCCTCAGTACTGACCCTCTGACAGTGCAGTACTCCCTCAGTGCTGGCCCTCTGACAATGCAGCACTCCCTCAGTACTGACCCTCTGACAGTGCAGCACTCCCTCAGTACCGACCCTCTGACAGTGTAGCACTCCCTCAGTGCTGGCCCTCTGACAATGCAGCACTCCCTCAGTACTGACCCTCTAACAGTGCAGCACTCTCTCAGTTCTGACACTCTGACAGTGCAGCACTCCCCCAGTACTGACCCTCTGACAGTGCAGCACTCCCTCAGTACTGACCCTCTGACAGTGCAGCACTCCCTCAGTACTGACCCTCTGACAGTGCAGCACTCCCTCAATACTGACCCTCTGACAGTGCAGCACTCCCTCAGTACTGACCCTCTGACAGTGCAGCACTCCCTCAGTACTGACCCTCTGACAGTGCAGCACTCCCTCAGTACTGACCCTCTGACAGTGCAGCACTCCCCCAGTACTGACCCTCTGACAGTGCAGCACTCCCCCAGTACTGACCCTCTGACAGTGCAGCACTCCCTCAGTACTGACCCTCTGACAGTGCAGCACTCCCCCAGTACTGACCCTCTGACAGTGCAGCACTCCCTCCCTCAGTACTGACCCTCTGACAGTGCAGCACTCCCTCAGTACTGACCCTCCGTCAATGCAGCATTCCCTCAGTGCTGACCCTCTGTCAGTGCAGCACTCCCTCAGTACTGACCCTCTGACAGTGCAGCACTGCCTCAGTACTGACCCTCTGACAGTGCAGCACTCCCTCAGTAAAGACCCTCTGACAGTGCAGCACTCCCTCAGTACTGACCCTCTGACAGTGCAGCACTCCCTCAGTACTGACCCTCTGACAGTGCAGCACTCCCTCAGTACTGACCCTCTGACAGTGCAGCACTCCCCCAGTACTGACCCTCTGACAGTGCAGCACTCCCTCCCTCAGTACTGACCCTCTGCCAATGCAGCACTCCCTCAGTACTGACCCTCCGTCAGTGCAGCATTCCCGCAGTGCTGACCCTCTGTCAGTGCAGCACTCCCTCAGTACTGACCCTCTGACAGTGCAGCACTCCCTCAGTAAAGACCCTCTGACAGTGCAGCAGTCCCTCAGTAAAGACCCTCTGACAGTGCAGCACTCCCTCAGTACTGACCCTCTGACAGTGCAGCACTCCCTCCCTCAGTACTGACCCTCTGATAGTGCAGCACTCCCTCAGTACTGACCCTCTGACAGTGCAGCACTCCCTCAGTACTGACCCTCTGACAGTGCAGCACTCCCTCAGTACTGACCCTCTGACAGTGCAGCACTCCCTCAGTACTGACCCTCTGACAGTGCAGCACTCCCTCAGTACTGACCCCCTGACAGTGCAGCACTCCCTCAGTACTGACCCTCTGACAGTGCAGCACTCCCTCAGTACTGACCCTCTGACAGTGCAGCACTCCCTCAGTACTGACCCTCTGACAGTGCAGCACTCCCTCAGTACTGACCCCCTGACAGTGCAGCACTCCCTCAGTACTGACCCTCTGACAGTGCAGCACTCCCTCAGTACTGACCCTCTGACAGTGCAGCACTCCCTCAGTACTGACCCTCTGACAGTGCAGCACTCCCTCAGTACTGACCCTCTGACAGTGCAGCACTCTCTCAGTACTGACCCCCTGACAGTGCAGCACTCCCTCAGTACTGACCCTCTGACAGTGCAGCACTCCCTCAGTACTGACCCTCTGACAGTGCAGCACTCCCTCAGTACTGACCCTGTGACAGTGCAGCACTCTTTCGGTACTGCATTGGGAGTGTCAACCTGGAATTTTTGCTCAGTTCTCTGGAGTGGGACCTGAACTCACAATCTTCTGACCCAGAGGCGAAAATGCTACCCACTGAGCCACAGAGATATCAAAAAAAACTACTCTACACCAACTTACAGGCAAAATAATCCTGGGAAATGACTCTCCAATCACTCGGGATCATGGTAACCACGAGTGCATCACTCAATGTTTCTTCTGACTTTCCACTCCAAACTCATATCCTCTTCATCACCAAGACCACCTATTTCCACTTCTGTAACATTGCCAACTCTGCGTCTGCTTCAACTCACCTGCTACTGAAACTCTCGTGCACATGTCAGTTACCGCTAGACTGGACTATTTTAATAGATTCCTGGTCAACCTCCCACATTCTATCCTTCATGCACTAGAGGAAATGCAAAACCGCTGCCTGTGTTCTAACCTGCATCCTATAAGAGAGTTAAGGAGAGAGTATAAGAAGAGACTGGCATAAAAATATTAAGAGGGTAGTAAGTGGAGGGATTGGGGCTGCTTAGAGATCCAATAGGAAATTTACATATGGAAGCAGAGGGAATGGCTGAGGTAGTAAATGATCACTTTACACTCAACTGAGAGGGTAGACCTGGATTCGGTTTAACATCTCATCTGAAAAGCCTTCAACAGTGCAGCCCTCCCTGAGTACACCGACTCTCCAACAGTGTGGCACACCCTCAACAATATCCCTCCAACAGTACATTGCTCTCCCAATACTGACTCAACAACAGTGCACTCCCTCAATACTGTCCCTCTGACAGTGCAGCACTCCCTCAATACTGTCCTTCTGACAGTGCAGCACTCCCTCAGTACTGTCCCTCTGACAGTGCAGCACTCCCTCAATACTGTCCCTCTGACAGTGCAGCACTCCCTCAGTACTGACCCTCTGACAGTGCAGCACTCCCTCAATACTGTCCCTCTGACAGTGCAGCACTCCCTCAATACTGTCCCTCTGACACTGCATTGCTTTACCGAGGAGTCTTGGTGGGCAGGATTTTCAGGTCGCTGGGCCGGTGCAGCAGGTGGGTCCAGGAGCAGCCAGGAAACAGTCTGCCAGTCACGATCGGCCCCCGACAGTGAATTCACGCTGTTTCAATGGCCAGCCAGCATGAAATGCCCACTGAAAGCTCAGCGCTGCCCGGGTGGGGGCAGGAGGTGGGTACGCACTGATGTCAGCGCGGGCGCTGGGGGAAGCTCTCAATGAAAGCTCCCCGAAGGCAGAGAGAGACGCCTCAGGGAGCTGAAGAATTTTAAAATCAAAAATAAAGGTTTTCAAAAACCAGAAAGAAATGTCCCCACACAGGACTCGCTCACTTGAACATAAACATCATAAAGATTATGTCAAAACATTTTTATTTTTAAAAAATTAATGTCGGAAACCTCATCCTGCCTGTGGACGAGGTTTCCTCAAAAATGCAAAGGCCCCGCCTGGCCGATTTGCCCACTCACCAACCATAACCTTGGACGGGCAGCAAGACATCTGTCTTAATTAATACTTTAATAGCCTTAATAGGCCTCTTAATGACCGCTGGGCGCACTGCCGACTCTCGCATGCACCCGGTGACTGAAGAATCGCGCGAGTGTGCGATGACGTTGGGACACTTGCCCAATTTTGCCCAGTGAGTTCCTGCAAGTGCTTCTTGTAGATGGTACACTCTGCTGCTACTGTGCATCAATGATGGAGAGAGTGGATGTTTGTGGATGAGGTGCCAATCAAGCGGGGCTGCTTTGCCCCGGATGGTGTCGAGCTTCTTGAGGGTTGTGGAAGCTGCACTCATCCAGGTAAGTGGGGAGTATTCCTTCACATTCCTGACTTGTGTCTTGTAGGTGGTGGACAGGCTTTGGGGAGTCAGGAGGTGAGTTACTCACTGCAGGATTCCTAGCCTCTGACCTGCTCCTTTGGACCATAAGACCATAAGACGTAGGAGCAGAAGTAGTCTATTCGGCCCATCGAGCCTGCTCCTCAATTCAATGAGATCATGGCTGATCTGATAATCCCCAACTCCACTTTCCTGCCTTTTCCCCATAACCCTTAATTCCCTTACTGATTAAAAATCTGTCTATCTCAGCCTTGAATATACTTAATGACCCAGCTTCCACAGTCCTCTGCGGTAAAGAATTCCAGATTAACAACCCTCTGAGAGAAGAAATTCCTCCTCATCTCTGTTTTAAATGGGCAGTCCCTTACTCTGAGATTATGCCCCCTGGTCCTAGACTCTCCCACAAGAGGAAACAACTTCTCAGCATCTACCGTCAAGCCCCTTAAGAATCTTATACATTTCAATAAGGTCGACTCTCATTCTTCTAAACTCCAATGAGTACAGGCCCAACCTACTCAACCTCTCCTCATAAGAAAATCCATCCATACCTGGGATCAACCTAGTGAACCTTCTCTGGACTGCCTCCAATGCCAGTACATCTTTCCTTAGTTAAGGGGACCAAAACTGTTCACAGTATTCTAGGTGTGGTCTAACTAGTGCCTTGTATAGTTTTAGCAAGGCTTCCTTATTTTTATACTCCATTCCCTTTGAAATAAAGGCCAACATTCCATTTGCCTTCCCTATTACCTGTTGAACTTGTATGTTAGCTTTTTGTGATTCATGCACGAGGACCTGAAATCCCCCTGTGCTGCAGCTTTCTGCAGTCTTTCTCCATTTAAGTAATATTCAGCTCCTCTATTCTTCCTGCCAAAGTGCCTAACCTCACATTTTCCCACATTATATTCCATCTGCCATGTTTTTGCCCACTCACTTAACCTGTCTATATCCCTCTGTAGACTCTTTGTGTCATCCTCACCACTTGCCTTCCCATCTATTTTTGTGTTATCCGCAAACTTGGCAATAGTACATTCACATTCCTCATCCAAGTCATTGATATTTATTGTGAATAATTGTGGCCCCATCACTGATCCCTGTAGCACTCCATTAGCTGGTCCTATATAGCTATACAGCAGTCCAGTTTAGTTTCTGGTCAATGGTAACCTGCAGTGTGGGATTCAGCAATGGTAATGTCATTGAATGTCAAGGGAAGATGGTTGGAGATGGTCATTGCCTGGCACTTGTGTGGCAATGTAAAATAAAGGGCACAATTCTAAAGGGGTTGCAGGAGCATAGGGGACCTAGAGGTATCTGTGCACAAATTGTTTAAGGGGGCAGGGCAGATTGAGAGAGTGGTGAATAAAGTGTACAGTGTCCTGGGCTTAATAAATAGAGACATAGAGTACAAAGCAACAAGATATTATGAATGTTTATAAAGCACTGGTTGGGCCTCAACTGGAGTATTGTGTCCAATTCTAAGCACCACACTTTAGGAAGGATGTGAAGGCTTTAGAGGAATTGCAGAAAATATTTATAAAGTGGCTCCAGGGATGAGAGACTGGAGAAGCTGGAGTTGTCCTCCTTGGAGAAGAGAAGGCTGAGAAGAGATTTTACACAGGTATTCAAAATCGCGAGAGGTCTAGATAGAATAGGTAGAGAGAAACTGTTCCCCTTGGTGGAGGAATTGAGAAACAGAGGACATAGATTGAAGACGATTGGTTCAAGAACAAATGTGACACGGGGGAAACCTTTTTCACACAGCGAGTGGTTAGGATCAGGAATGCACTGCCTGAGAGTGTGGTGGATACAGTCAATCAGGGCTTTCAAAAGGGAATTGGATAATTATCCGAAAAGATTGGCAGGGCTATGGGGAAAAGGTGAGGAATTGGGACTAGCTGAGTTGCTCTTACAGAGGGCCAGCATGAACAAGATGGGCTGAGTGGCCTCCTTCTGTGTTCTAACCATTCTATTGTTCTAGGTTTTTATGAGAAAGAGTTCCAAATTTCCGCTATCTTTTGTGTGAAGTGTTTGATGCTACCCTTGAATGTCCAGCTTTCATTTTAAGGTTCTGCTCCCTTGGTCTGGACTCCCCTTACCAGGTGAAATAATTTCTCTCTATCTGCCCCAACACTCTTTGTAGCCATCTTAAACACCTCAATTAAATCAGCTCTCAATCGTCACTACTCAATGCAATACAAGCCTTGTCTAAGCAACCTACCCTTGTAAGTTAACCCTTTCAGCCCCAGCATAATTCTGCTGAATCTGCACTGTACCCTCTCCAAGGCTAATATATCCTTCCTGAGTATGGTCAGTTACACCAGACAGAGTGTTATGATCCTGTGGGGAAACCATAAACCAAAATAGTCAAATTTACTGAATGACCCTCAAATCAGGAAATTGCCAACAAGATTTCACTTTTTATAACTTTTATGTTAACACGAATCGGGACAAACATAAATTAAACATGATTAACAGTCAGAAGCTACTTCGAATAAAATGGTAAATCTCACTTTAAATAGTAGATAAAACAAGGGTACGTCTTAGACAACCACAAGAACCCGCATCACAGTTCCACAACATGCTGTTCTTTATTCATACAGAGTAAGTCAGGAGTCCTATCTGACAACACCTTTCACTTTTTAGTTTCACGGATACAATTATCATCAGCAAGACACACTTCAATGAGCCCCCTCTCCCTTGGGACACAACAACCCCATTGGTGTCGCTTTCCAGAGTTCCTTTTCAACTGATCAACCAATAACACCCCAGTTCACAGTTTGGCCACTGCTGGAAAAAACTCCAGCTTTCTAGCATCTCTGAGCTATTCACACAGCTTTCTGGGTTTAAGACCTTTTTAGCCAGCTCGCACGGTACCTCGAAGAGCTCCTGTCTCTGTTTGTGTCAAGCAGAAAAATCAACCTCTTCTTGAGAGCGATTTGCTTCTTCTCCTCGCAAGAATTCTATGTCTTCCTCTTTCTGTCTCTGTCTGCTTTCTCTCTCTGCATCTGTGTGCTGATCGCCTTCACCCTCCAGCTCTTCTGCTTGTGGCTGTCCTTTGTATCTGGCCACACAGCTTTTGTATTTTACTTTCTTCCTGTTTGTACTGCTTCCATGTCAAGGGTTGCCAAGTCACATGGATCAATATTTCTTCTCAAGCAAAGTAATTATAATTGATCCCTTCCTAATTGGTGCAAACTCTTAAAAGTCCTTTTCAATCATTCTTAAAAACAGTTACAGATTCCACAGACATCTTAAAGAAATTACAAGTTTTCCTTACCATACTTGCTGCTTCGAAGGCCATCACAGGGGCCTGACCAGAGTTTTATATAGCTGTAACAATCTCTCCACCTCTTTGTATTCCAGCCTCCGTCAGATAAAGGCCAACATTCCATTAGCCTGTCCACTGGATTTTAGTGATTTTTGTAATTGGACTCCTAAATCCCTCTGCTCCTCCACAGTTCTCACCTTTTTGCCATTTTAGAAAATAATCACCAAACATTTCACTGGACACAGAATATAATATAGACCGGTGGGAAAATATTCAGTCATTGGTCTTACAATGTATTTTCAGCACAGAGGCAGATCATTGGGCCCAACAGCTCCATGTCAGTGTTGACGTGCCACATGAGTCTCCTCCCATCCCCTCTTCATCTCACCCTAGCACCATTTCCTGCTACTCCTTTCTCCTCATGTGTTTATCCAGCTTCCCCTTAAATGTATCTGCACTATTCGCCTCAGCCACTCCCTGTTTCACGTTCTCACCACTCTCTGGGTAAACAAATTCGACCTGAATTCCCAACCGGGCTTATTCGTAACAACCCTAAATTTATGACCCCTAGTTCTGCTCTCCGCTTCAATTTTAGCTTGGAATGGAGGAGGCGGGAGGGAATCAGAGTGATTCACTACATTCTTCCTTGAGCCCAATCCGACGCGATGTGTTTGCACAGGAGTGAATCAGGCAACTGGAAGCTGGGTGTTTACTGGATAGCTCAGTCAGTGGAATGCAAGGCAGCTCCTAGCGCTTTCTGTATTGTTCCTCTACCCCTTCCAAACCAGGGAGTATGAACTCGTTGTCATCACTTTCATGCTGTCTCTCTCTCTCTCTCTCTCTCTCTGCCTCTCTCAGGGCTGTTATCCAACTTGTACAAATATTTACTTTTTGTCTTCGGTGTTTCACTCCGAATGGTCTGGGTGCTGTTTATACTTCAGTCAACAAAATGCAAGAGAGGTTGGCAATGTCAAATTGCTTCTCATTGAAATCCTGTGGTAGAATGCAATTGTACAAATTCTTACTCCCACCCCACCTCCTCCTGATGGTTTGGCAGTTATGGCTGGGGCACTGCTAATTCATTTCTATCCCCAGGAACACTCCGGGGTTTGAGTCCTCCATCCACCTTCTCTGACTGGAGTTAGCTAAGCTCAGCTGCGCTGGCAGCAGGAATGGTTACAAGATAACTGGGGGAGAGAAGAATTCAGCAAAGGTTCTCAATCTGGGCCACTCTACCTGTTGGAAATGAGCCTCTGTAGACAAGAGATTGGGAGCCAGCTATGGCGCCCCTTGCAATCAAATGATTTGTGAGCTCCCGCCAACAAAGCCTTATACCACAGCAATGTGCATTTATGTAGCACCTTTAATGTAGTAAATGTCACAAGGCGCTTCACAGTAGCACAGCAGGGGGAGGTGATGGCACAGTGGTATTATCAGTTGACTGGTGACCCTGAGTACTTCTCTGGGGACCTAGGTTCGAATCCCACCACAGCAGATGGTGGAATTTGAATTCAATAAAAATCTGGAATTCAAAGTCTAATGATGACCATGAAACCATTGTTGATTGTTTATAAAAACCCACCTGGTTCACTGATGCCCTTAAGGAAGGAAATCTGCTGTGCTTACATGTGACTACAGACCCAGAGCAATGTGGTTGACTCTGAAATGACTCAGTTGTAACAAACCAGTACAAAGTCTCAAAAAAGCAATGATACCTGATGGATCACCTGGCATAAACCTAGGTACTGGAAATGACAACGGCAAAGTCCACCTTACTAATACCTTGGGGGGGCTAGTGCCAAAATTGGGAGAGCTGTCTCACAGACTAGTCAAGCAACAGACTGACAGTCATCCTCACAGAATCATATCTTACAGATAATGTCCCAGACATCACCATCCCTGGGTATGTCCTGTCCCACCAGCAGGACAGGCCCAGCAGAGGTGGCGGCACAGTGGTATACAGGAGGGAGGGAGTTGCCCTGGGAGTCCTCAACATCGACTCTGGAAGTCTCATGGCATCAGCCCAAACATGGGCAAGGAGACCTTCTACTGATGACTACATATTGCCCTCCCTCAGCTGATGAATCAGTGCTCCTCCGTGTTGAACACCACTTGGAGGAAGCACTGAGGGAGGCAAGGGCACAGAATGTTATCTGGGTGGAGGACTTCAATGTCCATCACCAAGAGTGTCTCAGTAGCACCACTACTGGCCAAGTCCTAAAGGACATAGCTGCTAGGCTGGGTCTGTGGCCGGTGGTGAGGGAAAAACATACTTATCCCCACCAACCTGCCTGCTGCAGATGCATCAGTCTATGACAGTGTGGTAGAAGTGACCACCACACAGTCCTTGTGGAGATGAAGTCCCGTCTTCACATTGACGATACCCTCCATCGTGTTGTGTGGCACTACCACCGTGCTAAACGGAATAGATTTCAAACAGAACTAGCAACACGCAAGACTGGCCAACCATAAAGCACTGTGGGCTTCCTCAACCATGACCTGTAACTTCATGTTGTGGCATATCCCCCACTCTACCATTACCATCAAGCCAGGGGATCAACCCTGGTTCAATGAAGGGTGCAGGGGGGACATGACAGGAGCAGCACCAGGAATACCTAAAATGAGCTGACAACTTGGTGAAGCTATAACACGGGACTACTTGCATGCCAAACAGCATAAGCGGCAAGCGATAGACAGAGCTAAGTAATTCCACAACCAACAGATCAGATCTAAGCTCTGCAGTCCTGCCACATTCAGTCATGAATGGTGCTGGACAATTAAATAACTCACTGGAGGAGGAGCCTCCACAAACATCCCCATCTTCAATGATGGAGGAGCCCAGCACATCGGTGCAAAAGGGAAGGTTGAAGCATTTGCTACAATCTTCAACCAGAGGTGCCAAGTGGATGATCCATCTCGGCCTCCTCCGGAGGTCCCCAGCATCACAGATGCCCGTCTTCAGCCAATTCAATTCACTCCATTTGATATCAAGAAACATCTGAAGGCACTGGAAACTGCAAAAGCTATGGGCCCTGACAATATTCCGGCAATAGTACTGAAGGCTTATGCTCCAGAACTAGCCTTGCCCTAGCCAAGCTGTTCCAACGCAGCTACAACACTGGCATTTACCCAGCTATGTGGAAAATTGCCCAGGTATGTCCTGTACACAAA
Organism: Cetorhinus maximus; assembly: GCF_964194155.1. NCBI lineage: Eukaryota > Metazoa > Chordata > Chondrichthyes > Lamniformes > Cetorhinidae > Cetorhinus > Cetorhinus maximus. The sequence goes on from NC_135895.1 coordinate 3,539,700, forward strand.
AAGTAGGACAAATCCAACCCAGCCAATTGCTGCCCCATCAGTCTACTCTCGATCATCAGTAAGATGATGGGATGGGTCATCAACAGTGCTATCAAGTGGCACTTGCTAACCTGCTCGCTGATGCTCAGTTTGGGTCCCGCCAGGGCCACTCAGCTCCTGACCTCATTACAGCTTTGGTTCAAACATGGACAAAAGGGCTGAATTCCCGAGGTGAGGGAGTGACTGCCCTTGACATCAAGGCAGCATTTTACTGAGTGTGGCATCAAGGAACCCGAGCAAAACTGGAGTCAATGGGAATCAAGGGGGGAACTCTTGCTGGTTGGAGTCATACCTAGCACAAAGGAAGATGGTTGTGGTTGTTGGAGGTGAATCATTTCAGTTCCAGGACATCACTGCAGGAGTTCCTCAGGGAAGTGTCTTCGGCCCAACCATCTTCAGCTGCTTCATCAATGACCTTCCTTCCATCATAAGGTCAGAAGTGGGGATGTTCGCTGATGATTGCACAATGTTCAGCACCATTCGCGACACCTCAGATACTGAAGCAGTCCATGTCCAAATGCTGCAGGACCTGGACTATATCCAGGCTTGGGCTGATAAGTGGCAAGTAACATTCACACCACACAAGTGCCAGGCAATGGCCATCCCCAACACGAGAGAGCCTAACCATCGTGCCTTGACATTCAATGGCATTACCTGGAAGTTCCCCTCCAATTCACTCAGCATTCTGACTTGGAAATATATTGTCGTTCCTTCACTGTCACTTGGTCAAAATCCTGGAACTCCTTACCTAACAGCACTGTGGGTGTACCTACACCACATGGACTGCAGCAGTTCAAGAAGGCAATTCACCACCTCCTTCTCAAGGGCAATTGGGGGTGGTCAATAAATGCTGGCCCAGCCAGTGAAGCTCTCAATCCCGTGAATGAATAACAAAAAAAACCCCACATTATCAACATCCTGGGGGTTAACATTGACCAGAAACTGAACTGCACTAGCCATATAAATACTGAGGCTACAAGAGCAGGTCAGAGGCTGGGAATCCTGCGATGAGTAACTCACCTCCTGACTCTCCAAAGCCTGTCCACCATCTACAAGGCACAAGTCAGGAGTGTGATGGAATACTCCCCACTTGCCTGGATGAATGCAGCTCCCACAACACTCAAGAAGCTCAACACCATCCAGGACAAAGCAGCCCACTTGATTGGCACCACATCCACAAACATTCACTCTCACTACCACCGACACAGTAGCAGCAGTGTGTACCATCTACAAGGTGAAAGGCAGAAACACACCAAGGGTCCTTAGGCAGCACCTTCCAAATGCACGACCACTACCATCAAGAAGGACAAGGGCAGCAGACACATGGGAACACCTGCTATGGCAGGCGGATGGTAAATGCCAAGCTGCCCAAATCCCAGAGGGAAACTTGAAGCAGCTGCCACAGCTATTTACAATTTGTACTTATTTCGAGATGTGGGCTTTGAATTCAGTAAAAGGTCACCAAGTCTTATAGGGGTCTTACAAAACTAAATTAACCTTTTAATAAGTAAGAAAAATGATTTTTAAGCACATACATTGGTTTACAAATCACTACAATGATAACTCCTAGATGAGTCTAACTCCCAGTTACACCTCCGTTAAGGCAACAGTAAAGCACATAGATGTAAACAGACCCAGGCAAAGCACACACCCTGGACAGTGGAGTTCAAAGTGAGTTTTTCCTCCATCTCTGTTCCTTGTAGACAGCAGCTTGAGGCTTATCACATTTGTGTTAGGGCTTATAAAATGCCTTCCTTTGCACACAGCCTTCTCTCCTTTATATATATTTTCCCCTTTGAATGTAAATTCCCATTGTTTCACTACGTGTTTGGACTTTACCTCTAATAATAAAAATCTAACATAGTACCAATTTTACTAGTAATCTTTGGGGAAAATAAACACACTATTTCTTAACTTCTCCTGGCTAGGTGGAACATTTCACCCCCTCTTTTGAATTCAAGCTACTTTGGTTTATTTAAAAATACAAACGTTCCCTTTACACCTCACATTCTAAAACTTTACTCATGTTTACCTACTTAACATTTCAAATTTAGTTTACCTTCTGATACATCAAAGCCTTCAGGCCAGCTGCCTTTAATTCAATTAAGTTTCCCCCACCCATAGACACACACACACACTGACCCATAGACACAGACCTCACTGTTATTCTACTTTACAATAAATTCCAATAACATTATGAAAGTTATTATATATTCCTGACACCAGCACCTGGAAGATCCCCTCCAAGTCACTCACCATCCTGACTTGGAAATATATCGCCGTTCCTTCACCGTCGCTGGGTCAAAATCCTGAAACATCCTCCCTAACAGCACTGTGGATGTACCTACACCAAATGGACTGCAGCGGGTCAAGAAGGCAGCTCACCACCACCTTCTCAAGGGGCAATTAGGGATGGGCAATAAATGCTGGCCCAGCCAGCGAAGCCCATATCCTGTGAATGAATTTTTAAAAATCAGACAGAATTTGACACTGAGCCACATTAAGGAGTTTTAGGACAGGTGACCAAAAATCTGGTCAGAAGTTGGTCTTAAGGTGCACCTTAAAGGAGGAGAGAGAGGTGGGGAGGTTTATAGAGAGAATTCCATAGCTTAGGGCCCAAGCACCTGAAGGAACTGCCGCCAATGATGGGGTGATAGAAATAGGGGAGGTGCAAAGGGTCAGAACTGGAGGAGTGCAGAGGTCTCACAGGGTTGTGGGACTGGGCAAGATTCCAGGGATAGGAAGGGTCAAGGCCATGGAGGGATTTGAACACAAGGATGAGAATTTTGAAATCAAGGAGTTGCCAGACTCAGAGCCAATGTTGATCAGAGATTAAAGGGATGATAGTGGAATGGGACTTGCTGCAATTTACGATACTGGCAGAAATGTTTTGAATGAGGTAAGTTTATGGAGAAATGGAAGGTGAATAATGAAGATTGGTGAAGTATCAAAGCTCGATTTGGTTTATGGAAATATTATCCAGAATTGAATCAATGTCTTCACAAGAGGAGGGGAGAAAATTGCAAGAAATGCTACTGTAAAGCAAGACAATTGGTTAGTATCGTCAATGAGCTGCTAAATGATAAAATACACCAATGACATGTTAAAAAGCAGGCTTAACAGAACCATAATTGATATTTTGAAAAATTCTACCTGTCTCTCTCGACCCCTACTTCCCTTACTTCTAATCTTCATTAAGACAAGGGTCTGACAGTGTTCGGTAAGTACTTACTTAACAGGTCTTGGTGAAAGTGACATTCATGGAATGGTAATATCACATGTACAGAGCCTCAGTAAAAATATGGCAAAAGTAATTGGAAAGTTTACTAAAGAGTTTATTCCCTAACTTTTTTAGCATCTTGTGTTTACTTCATTCTCAGAATTTGGGCGTCGCTGGCTGGGCCAGCATTTATTGCCCATCCCTTGTTGCCCTTGAGAAGGTGGTGGTGAGCTGACTCCTTGAACCGCTGCAGTCCATGTGGTGTAGGTACACCCACAGTGCTGTTAGGGAGGGAGTTCCAGGATTTTGGCCCAGCGACAGTGAAGGCACGGTGATATATTTCCAAGTCAGGATGGTGAGTGTTTTGAAGGGAACTTGCAGCTGTTGGTGTTCCCATGTGTCTGCTGCCTTTGTCCTTCTAGGTGGGAGAGTTCGTGGGTTTGGAAGTTGCAGCCGAAGAAGCCTTCGTAAGTTACTGGAGTGCATCATCTTGTAGAAGGCACACACTGCTGCTACTATGTGTTGGTGGTGGAGAGAGTGAATGTGGATGGGGTGCTGAACAAGCGGGCTGCTTTGTTCTGGATGGTGTCAAACTTCTCGAGTGTTGTTGGAGAGGAACTTGCAGATGTTGGTGATTCCCAGTGTCTGCTTGTTCTTCTAGGTGGTGGAAGTGATGGGTTTTGGAGGTGTCACTGAAGAAACCTTGGTGAGTTGTTGCAGTGCATCCTGCAACATATAGTATAGGATCACTAGGCATTTAGGAAATTTAAGCAGGATATGTAGTGGGAGGCTGATCTGATACCGTCAGTTTAACACCCCCACTGAAACTGTAAGTCCCACGTACTGAGTGACTACAATATTTTAGTGATATTGTACCTGTACATGTCCCTTAGAACCATAGAAAAGTTATGGTGCAGAAAGAGGCTATTCCTTTGAGCATAATGTTACATCACCAATTGAATAATGTAGGAAACACACTAGCATTGTGTGACCAGCAACTCCACTCTTGTCACTTTGGAAATGCCAGTTATACTCCTTATTTACAACAAATGTCTGTCAAATGATCTCAGCAAATTTCCAATTAACCTTAATCACAACTAAAAAGCTCCTGCTTGTATCTTAACTTGCAACAAGACCCATTCATTCCTGTGCTCGCTGCTTCCCCCTCCATCAACACTTCCCTATTAAAATCCTTGTTTTCAAATTCCTCCATTGCCTTGCCTCTTCCTAGCTCTGTGACCTTGTATAACCCTACAAGACGTGCGCACTCCTTTAACTCTGGCCTCTTGCACAGCCCCAATGTTAATCATTCCACCACTCAGCGGCTGTGTCTCAGGCAGCCTGGGCCCTGAGCTCCTGAATTCCCTATTGAATTTATTCGCTTAATTTTAAATAATTAACCTTTAATTTATGGCCCCTAGTTCTGGTCTCCCCAACAAGCATAAACATCTCCTCTATATCTACCCTATCATACCCTTTCATTATTTTAAAGACCTCCATCAGGTCACCCTCTTTTGTAAGGAACCCAGCCTGTTTAATTTTCCCTGAGAGTTATAAGCTCTCAGTTCTGGTATCACTTGTGTAAATATTTTTGTACCATCGCCTATGCCTTTATTTTCAATTTATAATTTGGAGACCAGAACTGTGCTTAGTACGCCACATCTGACGTAAATAAGAGTTATCCTTCTAGGAAGCTGTCTGCCACATCTACTGTGCTAATGGGGCCCAACCTCATCTCCGCATTTTCCGGCCATGATAATGGAGGTTTCTCTGGAGATATCAGATGTAATTGCAAATGTGGTGATCATCTCTCTGGTTACAAAATGGAATATATCACTTTGCATCATTTAAGGAGGTCATTTTTTTATAAAAAAGTTTTATGCATATAGAAGTTTTGAGTCTGTTTCAGTTCAGACATCAAACTTCCTTTCAAACACCAAGGCCTGAATCTTCCGGCCCGCATGCGTGGGCAGGCCCTACTTGCCGACGAGTAAAATGACGCGCGGTGATGTTGGGCGTGCGTCCCGATGTCACCGCGCATCTATCCGATCTTCAGTTTGGGGGGTGCGCAGACGACTCCAGTGAGCGCCCACCGAACTGTCAAAATTCTGTTAAGGCCATTTAAAAACCAGTTGAAGTCATCAGCAGGGCTGCCTGTCCAACCTTAAGGTTGACGGGGGGGGGTGCAGGCGAAGAGCCCAGGCGGCCTTCGCATTTTTCATGGAACCTCATCCACGGGTGGGATGAGGTTTTATGGAGGGTTTATAAGTTTAATAAAAATTTTTATTAAAATTCATTGAAATGTCCCAGCTCATGTGAGGGGACGCGTCTGAATAATTTCTTTAATAGTTTTTTTTCAAATTTTCCAAATCAAAGTAATCTCCCTGAGGCAGCTCCGTGCCTCAGGGAGATTTTTGGGCTCTTTCGCGCGCATGTCCCGACTCTGTCTCCTCCCCCCGCCCGCACAGGGACCGCCGAGCGCTACCAGCCATGCATCACCCTGGGCCCACCCATGTAAAATGGCAGCGCGCAGCCGATAGCGGGCGACGATCGGCCACATGCCCGCCCGCGCCTGCTCCCACCCAGCCCACACAACGGGAAGAAAATTCTCCCCCAAATCACAGTAAAACTTTTAATTCCCTCAATCAGATCTTTGTCTATAACCAGCACCATGCCTGGTGGGAATCTGTAATTACATTGTGAGTGTTGAAGTTGGCAACTTCCATGAAAAGCCTAGGAACAGGAGGAGGCCATTCAGCCCCTCTAACCTTTTCCAGTGATCAGTTAAATTATGGTGATCCGCACCTCAACTCCATTTATCCATCTTTTCTCCGTGTCCTTGATCCCCTCACCCAACAAAATCTGTCAATCTTAGTTTTGAAATTTTCAATTGACCTGCAACCTTAACAGCTTTTTGGGAGACAGAGTCCCAGATTTCCACTGTCCCTTGTGTGATGAAGAGCATCCTGACATCACACCTAAAGGACCTGGCTCCAATTTGAAGGCTATGACCCTTATTCTTGACTCTCCTAACCAGAGGAAATGGCTCGTCACCAATCACGTTATCAAGTCCTTTTGAAGTGGGAAGAAGTGAATAAAAACGTGTAATAAGGACAGAAAGTGCTGGGAAAACTCAGCAGGTCAGGCAGCATCTGTGGAGAGAGAAACAGAGTTAACATTTCAAGTCCGTATGACTCTTCTTCAGATGTGTAACCTCCCTTCCTATGAAACTCACTGAGTCTTAGCCATGGCTTAGTGGTTATCACTTGTGTCTCTACATCTGAGGGTGGTAGGTTTATAGCCCCACTCCAGAGGCTGGAGCACACTGCCTAGGCTGGCATTCCCAGCTCAGGACTGAGGGAGTGCTGCACTGTCAGAGGTGTGGTTTTTCAGGTGAGACCTTAAACTAAAACCCTCTCACCGAGGGGGGGGTGGGGGGGAAGTTTTTATGCAGGGCACTATTGGAATAAGCGCAAGGGAGTTCTCCCTGGCATCTGGGCCAATATTCATCCCTCAACCAACATCACACAAAAAAAAAATTATCTGATGATGATCATGTTGTTGTTTGTGGGATCTTGCTGTGTGCAAATTAGCTGCTGCCTTTCCTACATCAACAGTGACCACAAAACAACTCCATTGGCTGTAAAGCACTTTAGGAACATCCTGAGGTTGTGCAGCATGTTGTAAAAACGAAAGCGCTTTCTTATTCATAATTAACTCCTTTTAAGGTCCAGTAATATTCTGGTGACTCTGTAGTGTAAACTGTCCAAAGCCACTATATCCTTCCCCAGTTCCGATGAAAGGTCATAGCCCTAAAATGGTGACTCTGTTTCTCTCTCTCCAGACGCTGCCAGACTTGTTGAGTATTTCCAGCATTTTCTGTTTTCACATCTTTCCTGAGGTTCAGTGCTCAAACACTGTTACATGTGGATATAGGAATTTATCATGGAAATGTTGACAGGAAGTGGACCCAGGCATAAGAATTCTGATACGCTATAGATCGCTGGATATTATAAGGATTCAAAGTGTTCTGTTTACCCTGTTTCCAGATGTCCAAATCCGATTGTTTTCACTCCCTGTCACACCAATGGTTCAAATTGAAATCTTCAATGCAAATATTTTCTTTACATTATTTGAATACTGAATGGAAAAGCCATAGATATAAAGTCAGGCTATGAGGTATGGTTCTACTCTGCTTCTAACTCTTACAGGCAGCCAATCTCCCTGCTGATTCAGATTGGTTGCATTTAACCTCCATTACCTCAAATCACTTGACTAATCCCAATTCAACTTAAAATAACTAAAATTACCTGTACCGAAGCCAGCGTGGGACATTAGTGAAATCATTTCTATGAAAAAAGAAAGAACTTGCATGTCACTGATCTGAAATGTTAACTCTGTTTCTCACACTACAGATGCTGCCAGACCTGCTAAGTATTTCCAGCACTTTTGGTTTTTATATTGAGGAGAACTCCCCTGCCCTTTTTCGAATAGTGTCATCGGATCTTTTACTTCTGTTTGAGGAAACAGATGGGAATTTGATTTAAAGTCTCATCTGGAAGAATGCACATCCAACAGATCAGCACTCCCTCAGTACTGACCCTCTGACAGTGCAGCACTCCCTCAGCACTGACCCTCTGACAGTGCAGCACTCCCTCAGCACTGACACTCTGACAGTGCAGCACTCCCTCAGTACTGACCCTCAGACAGTGCAGCACTCCCTCAGTACTGACCCTCTGACAGTGCAGCGCTCCCTCAGTACTGACCCACTGACAGTGCAGCGCTCCCTCAGTACTGACCCACTGACAGTGCAGCGCTCCCTCAGTACTGACCCTCTGACAGTGCAGCACTCCCTCAGTACTGACCCTCTGACAGTGCAGCGCTCCCTCAGTACTGACCCACTGACAGTGCAGCACTCCCTCAGTACTGACCCTCAGACAGTGCAGCACTCCCTCAGTACTGACCCTCTGACAGTGCAGCACTCCCTCAGTACTGACCCTCTGACAGTGCAGCACTCCTTCAGTAATGACCCTCTGAAAGTGCAGCACTCCCTCAGTACTGACCCTCTGACAGTGCAGCACTCCCTCAGTACTGACCCTCTGACAGTGCAGCACTCCCTCAGTACTGACCCTCTGACAGTGCAGCACTCCCTCAGTACTGACCCTCCTTCAGTGCAGCATTCCCTCAGTACTGACCCTCTGATGATGCAGCACTCCCTCAATACTGACCCTCTGACAGTGCAGCACTCCCTCAATACTGACCCTCTGACAGTGCAGCACTCCCTCAGTACTGACCCACTGACAGTGCAGCACTCCCTCAGTACTGACCCTCTGATGGTGCAGCATTCCCTCAGTACTGACCCTCTGACAATGCACACTCCCTTAGTACTGACCCACTGACAGTGCAGCACTCCCTCAATACTGACCTACTGACAGTGCAGCACTCCCTTAGTACTGACCCTCTGACAATGCAGCACTCCCTTAGTACTGACCCACTGACAGTGCAGCACTCCCTCAATACTGACCCACTGACAGTGCAGCACTCCCATAGTACTGACCCTCTGACAGTGCAGCACTCCCTTAGTACTGACCCGCTGATGGTGCAGCACTACCACAGTACTGACCCTCTGACAGTGCAGCACTGCCTCAGTACTGACCCACTGACAGTGAAGCATTCCCTCAGTACTGACCCTTTGACAGTGCAGCACTCCCTCAGTATTGACCCACTGACAGTGCAGCACTCCCTCAGTACTGACCCTCTGACAGTGCAGCACTGCTTCAGTACTGGCCCACTGACAGTGAAGCATTCCCTCAGTACTGACCCTCTGACAGTGCAGCACTCCCTCAGTACTGACACTCTGACAGTGCAGCACTCCCTCAGTACTGACCCTCTGACAGTGCAGCACTCCCTTAGTACTGACCCACTGACAGTGAAGCACTCCCTCAGTACTGACCCACTGACAGTGCAGCACTCCCTCAGTACTGACCCACTGACAGTGCAGCACTCCCTCAGTACTGACCCTCTGACAGTGCAGCACTGCTTCAGTACTGGCCCACTGACAGTGAAGCATTCCCTCAGTACTGACACTCTGACAGTGCAGCACTCCCTCAGTACTGACCCTCTGACAGTGCAGCACTCCCTTAGTACTGACCCACTGACAGTGAAGCACTCCCTCAGTACTGACCCACTGACAGTGAAGCACTCCCTCAGTACTGACCCACTGACAGTGCAGCACTCCCTCAGTACTGACCCACTGACAGCGAAGCACTCCCTCAGTACTGACCCTCTGACAGTGCAGCACTCCCTCAGTACTGACCCTCTGACAGTGCAGCACTCCCTCAGTACTGACCCTCTGACAGTGAAGCATGTCATCAGTACTGGCCCTCTGACAGTGCAGCACTCCCTCAGTACTGACCCTCTGACAGTGAAGCATGTCATCAGTATGGCCCCTCCAATAGTGCTTGGCGGGGAGCCAATGTAGGTCAGTGAGCAGATGGGTGATAGGGGAACAGGATTTGCTGTGAGTTGAGGCACGGGCAGCAGAGTTTTGGATGACCTCAAGTTTACAGAGGGTAAAATGTGGGAGACAAGCCAGGAGTGTGTTAGAATCGTCAAGTCTTGAGGTAACAAAGGCAGCAGATGAGCTGAGATAAGGGCGAGGCTGAGCAATGTTACAGAGATGGAAATGGGTAGTCTTAGCGATGACACGAATGTGAGGTCAGAAGCTTATCTGAGGATCAAATGTGACACAAAGGTTACAAACAAACTGGCTTAATCTCAGACTGTTACCAGGCAGAGGGATGAAGTCGGCAGTTAGGGAATGGAGTTTGGAACTGGAGCCGAAAATAATGGCTTCAATCTTTAAGTAAATATCTGCCCATCCAGTACAGGATAAGCAGTCTGGTGACTGGTGATGAGGTAGAATTGGGTGTCATCAGCGTACATGTGAAAACTAACACCAAGGGCAGCGTGTAACTCAGAAATAGGAGGGACCCAGGGATTGTTCCTGTGGGGACACCAGAGGGTAACAGTGCAGGAACAGGAAGAGAAGCCATTGCAAGTGATTGGACAGATAGAAATATTTTCCAGGATATATACTTCTTTCTGGGGAGCCGGTTAGCCCAGTTGGCTAGATCGCTCTAGTGTGTGGCTCAGAATAACGCCAACAATGCAGGTTGGATTCCTGTTCTGGCTGAGGTAGACCTGGGACCTGTCTCCCTGTCCCTACCCCTGAGAGCGGAAGGCAACGGCCAACTACCACTTACAAAAACTGCCAAGAAAACCGCTCAGGACAAAACACCAACAGACAATGAGCCAAGGGCCTACCATTGGGCAGACCACACATGGATGAATAACTCTTTCTGCCAAATGATGTGACCTCCAATGGGAAAATTAAGCAAAAAAGAGGGAATGAGGAAGGGATTTTGACCATCAAGTCTAGTGTTTCCAGGTGTTTTTTTTTGGGAGGGGGGAACATGCTGGTTCTTTGCTCCCCACCCCCCAGCCAGGTTCCCATCATCTTTACTTTCCAACCTCGGCCACAACCACCCTCTCCCTCCCTCCCTCTCCCCCTACCCCCCACCCCCCCAACCCTCTCCCTCTCCCTCCCCCCAACCTCCACAGTCATCGCCCTGGAAACGTGCCGAACAAAATTTGCGGAATGACAAATCATTACCAGATGAGACCAGGAGTTTGACACGAAACATTTCTTCAGTGGATGGGACAAGCTGGGGAAAATGGACAGGGCGGATCTTAGATCAAAGTTTTGTGCGGAGAGTGTTTAACCACAGGGCGTCCACTTCATTCTCTGCAACTTATATATTTTAACACTTGCCGTGATCCCAATCGCCCCGCGAGTGGGAAACTCTGGTATCTGCACAGATACTGAGTCCTCTGTATATCCACAATCTGCAGCGCACAAAGTAACACCTCAAACTTGCTTGAATTCTTGCATCAGTCACAATTTTCGTCCCCAGCCCCAGCCCCGCAATAATTGCTTTGCTTTCCTTTTTCCCCCCCAAATCCTTTGACGTGCGTCAGTTTTAATTAAACCCTGGGTTCCTGGTTGGTGTAAAAAGTTTGGGAGGAGGGAGAGGTTGGGTCTCTGACACATTTTAAGCCGGTAGGAATGACCTGCTTTCAGGGGTCGGGGTGGGGGAAGAGACATATTGACTATTACTTTATTATTCTGTTTCTTTTTGAACAACAAAAACAAAAAGAAACAGAAATTGCGAGGGATTGGATAACTTCTCCACCCGAGCCAGTGCGGGCACGATGGGCCGAATGGCCTTTTCCTGCGCTGTAAGGTTCTGGGCATCCTGTGATCGAATTTCTCCCAGGGAGTTTGGTCCGTTCCCCTGCCCCACACCCCACCCCACCCCACCCTACCCCCCGACACAAAAGAATTGGCCAAGGTGGAGCTGGAGTGAACACTAGGTTGTGGATGTCCAGACCCACATGATCCTGTTCCCCAGGACATTGCGCGGGTCTCTTCCCGGCTACAGGAGGCTACTGTCCAATCTCACTGAATCTCCATCCGGATCTTTGGCCAATTTTTTTTTTCCCAGGATAATGTCACAGAGCAAGGAAATCCCACAGACTAAACGCATTAGGGGCTGTCGGGGGGAGGAATCTTTTAACCTGTGGCTTTTTTGGCATGTTAATGTGTTTTTTGGCATTGAGGAGGACAAGTTGGTATTTGTCTATCAGGACAGGAAAAGAATACTCTGCGCTCGAGCAACTCTCGGTTGGTCATTTTAATGAGGTTGGTGAGTTAGTTACCGGATTTCCAAAGCAACGACATAATAACATAATGCACTTAAGGGAAATCCTAATTTAAAACAAGGGACCTCTCATACTTACCTTAAAGGGACGCTGAACTAATTGAACTAAAAAAAAGGGGGGGGTGCGGGGGGTAAATGATTGCATAACTCTTGGTGATTGCCTTGATTCATTCCAACAAATTGTCTTAATTACTTTTCTTCCAACTACAAAATTTGCCCTGGAAAACCGTACAACTGCTCAAAAGAAAGACTTGCATTTGTATAGCCCCTTTCCGACCACCCGACAGCTCAAAGCACTTTACAACCGATGGAGTACTTGTGAAGGCTACTGGCTGTTGTAATGTAGGGAACACAGCAAGCCAATCTGCGCACAGCAAGCTCCCAGAAACAGCATTGTGATAATGACTGGGTAATCTGATATTGCGGTGTTGATTGAGGCATTTTGGCCAGAATACAGGGGATAGCTCTGCTCATCTTCTTTGAAATAATGCAACGGGATCTCTCACATCCTCCTAACAGGCAGACGGGGCCTGAGTTTAGCATCCGATTCGAAAGGCACCGCCTCTGACAGGGCAGCATTCCCTCAGTACTGCACTGGAGTGTCTGCCGTGAGTTTTGTGCTCAAACCCTTCAGCGAGACTTGACCCACAAACCTTCTGTCTCAGAGGCAAGTGCGCTTCCAACTGAGCCAAGTCTGGCCCATTAGGCTGGACTTTGTCAGCGGAGACAGAGCCCCAACGGAGGGCGAAAAGCCTGTGGCGCCCCGGCCTCCAACATCTACACCAACCCCATCCGCCTTTACAGGGCATCAGTCAACTCGTTAGTTGATGTCAAGGCTCTCTTTCCTTTAAGGGATGGCCGGCCAATTCAGCAGTCTCCGCAAAGCCATGGGGAGCAGTGACCAATGCTGGGGTGGCACCTCGATGAAGAGGACGCCATGGAAACATGGTATTGTCAGGGTCAGTCAGGCAGGCCCCGGTGAGCGGTGAGGGTGGGGGGGTGGGGTGGGTGGGGAAATGGTGTTGGTGAGGGCGGGGGCTCGGGGATTGCCGCAGGGATGGTCATTGCTGCCTTAGGACCCCTCTTTGGGCCACGGAATGTCTGATCAGGAGAGCCATCCTCCCCAAACCCATAGGAAAGCCGCCAGGGTTCATGAGGCGGTCTCTCCACATGGGAGGGTGGGCTACCCCATGGTAAAATATTAGTGGTGGTGGGAAGAGGTCCTTAATTGGCCACTTGAGTGTCACAATTGGCCTCTTGGTGGGAGGGTTACCCTCCACCTTTGCCACCACTGGTAAACCACCATGCCGCTTGGACTGGGCACTTCACCCCCCCCCCGCCTTTCTTCACCCTTTCACAGGCCAACACCATCCCCCCAACCTCTCAGCCCACCCTCAGGGGCTGATAAAATCCAATCCATTAATTATCCCATTAATTACTTTATATCTCAATAACCTCTTATATATAAGGTGTCTTAAATTATGTCGAATAAGATTATTTAAGTTATTTCCACTTTGTCTGTGTGCAGTGCTATCTGTCCCTTACTGTTCTCAATTAACCTGATCAATCCAAAGCCCTTTGGAGCATTCACCAACAATTTTGTTCTGATTTAAATAATTTTATTTTTAAATTACAAGTTTTGGTATTGAATTGGAAAATACCACAGAGTAAATATTCCACAGAAGATTCTGGAAATAGGGAACAGTCATTCATCTGAAACGAGAAGACAGTTTAATATTTTTGGATTTATAATTACATTATTTGCCGTACAGACATTCAGCCCAACTGGACTATGCTGGTGTTTCTGCTTCATACAAGCCTCCTCCCAACCTACTTCATCTCACCCTATCAGCACATCCTTCTATTCCCCTCTCCCTCATGTGTTTATCCAGCTTCCTCTTAAATGTATCTACATTATTCGCCTCAACCACGCCATGTGGTGGCAAGTTCCACATTCTCACCACTCTCTTAAGTTACACGTAAATTTACTATTAGATTTCTTAGTAATCACCTTATATTTATGGACTCTAGTTTTGGTCTCTCCCACAAGTGGAAATCCTTCTCTATATCTATCCTATCAAACCTTTTCATAAACTCAAAGACCCTTATTGTTTCACCCCCTGAACTTTCTCTTTTCTTGAGAGGGCAACATCACAGCCTACTCAGTTTTTCCTGATCATGAATCACGTCCTCAATAACTCTCAGTGTTTTGCAATCAGTGGATTCCTTTTGCAGTGCAGTCACTGTTATGTAGAAATAAAGAACATAAAAGATCCCATTGGACTGTTTTGAAGAAGAGGTCAGCTCTCCCCACCTTCTTGACCAATATTTATCCCTCAACCCACATCACTAAAGACAGATTATCTGGTCATTATCACAGTGCATTTTGTGGGAGCTTGCTGTGCACAACTGATTGCTGTGTTTCCCTAAAATAGTGATTACTCTTCAAAAAAATACTTCATTGGCCATGGAAACAAATTGGGGTGTCTTGGGATCTCAAAAGGCTCTGTACAAATGCAATTTTACTTTTTTCTTTAATAAGAACTGAAGAAATAGGAACAGGAGTAAGCCATACGGTCTCTTGATCCTGCTCTGCCATCCAGTAAGACCATGGCCGATTGTCCATGTCAACTCCACTTTCCCACCCGCTCCCATAACCCTTAATTCATTTAGGTTCCAAATATTTGTTAAACTTATTCTTGACTATACTCAGTAACTGAGCATCCATAGCTTTCTGAGATAGAAAATTCCAGAGTTCTCTTCATCTCAGTCCTAAATGGCTGACCTTTATCCTATGAGGCTACACCCACTGGTTCTGAACTCTCCATCCAGGGAAACTGTCTCTCACCATCTACCATGCCGGGAACCTCTAACAATTTGATGGTGCAGAACTTCTGATCTCCAGATGGTCATACCCCTGAGGTACCCTCCAAGATGCGCGGGTTCACCTTTTGGATGTCCCAATGTACTGACTACATGGGAATTGTCCAGAGAGTTTGGAGTTCCAATTGAAAACTCCCCTACATCTGGAACCCTCTGAAACTCTGAGTTAAAGTCAGAGTCTTTGGATGATTCTGACTCACTTACCAGAATAGCTACCCAGAAAAAGTTAGAAGAATTAAAACCAGGTCTAACTCCTGGGTAACTATACTGCTGAGCCCCCGACTCCCCACTGGACCTCCCGACTACCATCTCCAACCAGATTACCTCCCTAGCCTCTCAACTACCTCTCTGACCTGACTACCCCCTGACCACACCCTGACTACCTCCCCGCCCAACCTACTCCCTCACCCACTTTCCTTACTCACTTATCTTCTCTCCGTAGCTTCTCAGAATGGCTTTGGGATCTCTAAACCTACCAGAATATAGCAGCTTGTGCCATAAAAAGGGGGTGTGGCTTGTTTGCGTGCGACATGCCATTAGTCTTTGGACTGGACTACTTTCCATGCCGTCAGTGGGTGTGCTTCTCCACTCGAGGATTGCCATGTATACATCTGTGCTAGATTTGTTCGATTTCTTGATGATTCTTTTGGCCATTTTTACTGCCGCCTCAGCTATCAATTCATTTACTTTGTTATGAATGTTGCTCGCATTCAGATACAGAGCTTTTAGTTTTGTCCTTTTGCTATCTTTGTAACATCTGGTCTTGGCTGTTGATGTATTCTTAGGTTTTTATCTCTCTGCCCCTTCCTGCCATTCTTTGACCCTCATTTCCCACATCACTGTTTTTCCCTCCGGCCTTGACTCTACCCCTTGATTTGCTACCTCTGCCCAAGCTGGATCCCTCACCCCACCTCCCTTGTTTAGTTTAAAGCCCCCTCTACTTCCTTAGTTATGTGGCTTGCTAGAATGCTGCTCCCAGCACGGTTCAGGTGTAAACCGTCCCAACGATACAGCCCCCATTTTTCCCAATACCGATGCCAGTGCTCCACGAACTGGAACCCACTTCTCCCACAACCATCTTTGAGACACACATTCATTTCTGTTACCTTATTTGCCCTATGCTAATTTGCATGTGGCTCAGGTAATAATTGAGGGATTGTTACCTTTGAGGTTCTGCTTCTTAATTTGGTGCCTAGCTCTTTATATTAACTACGCAGAACATCTTTCCTTGTCCTGCCTATGCCATTGGTACTTACATGTACCATGACAAGTGGATCCTCCGCTTCCCACTGTAAGTTCCTTTCCAGCCCTGAGCGATGTCCCAAACCCTGGCACCGGGCAGGCAACACAGCCATCTGGACTCTCGCTCTTTGCTGCAGAGAACAATGTTAACCCCCCTCACTATGCTGTCCCCTACTACCTGTTTGCTCCCCCTCCTCCTGTATCTTGGTGCCATGGTCAGTCTGCTCATCCACTCTGCAGAACTCGCTTTCATCCACACTGGTAGCAAGCACCCTGTACCTGTTTGACAACTGCAAACTCTGAGGCTCCTCCACTACTGTCTGCTCAGTCCCATTACCTGCCTCACTCACGGTCACATCCTCCTGGCCCTCACAGCTGTCCAAAACAGACGACCCAATCATAAAAGTTGCGACCGTCTTCCGGAACAAGGTGTTGAGATATTTTTCCCCTCTCCCTTATGTTGTGCAGTGTCTGCAGCTCAGCTTCAAGATCGAAAATCCTTATCCAGAATTCCTCAAGCTGCTTATACCTTCAGCAGACGTATTTGTCATGGATCGCCTTGGCATCAAGAAGCTGCAATTTAACACCTGTCCTGCCATTTTTTAATGTTATTTAGTTAATTTAATTCAATTACATAATTAATTTAGAATAATTCCTATGTATCCCACAATTTATTGTGATGATGAAAAGCTAGTACCACTTACAACTAAACGTTATGCATTACTTAATTACACAGGTAGGTGTTTTCGATATTTATTTTAATTATTTTATTTTAAAGTTTTAATTATTTTATTTATTTTATGTTTATTTATTTAAATTAATAAACCCTATTACTCCCAATAAGCTTTACTACTACAATTACAAATCACCTTGTTCTGAAGAAAACCTCACAGTTACCAGTAAATTGTACCAGTATTTAAAAAGTAAATGAGCAAAACAAGTAAAATACACACCAACCAATCACTTACCTAATTCCCTATGATGTCACACTTGATTTTCTCCAAATTTGGTCGGCCCACCGAGATTTAGCACCAGCAGCTACTCCTTCATCTCCCAGCTCCTTTCTCTATCCTTCTCGTGCTCTTCCATCTCCCAGCTCCTCTCTCGCTCCTTCTCGTTCTCTTCCATCTCCCAGCTCCTCTCTCGCTCCTTCTCATGCTCTTCCATCTCCCAGCTCCTCTCTCGTTCCTTCTCGTGCTCTTTCATCTCCCAGCTCCTCTCTCTATCCTTCTCATGCTCCTTCATCTCCCAGCTCCTCTCTCTATCCTTCTCGTGCTCCTTCATCTCCCAGCTCCTCTCTCTGTCCTTCTCATGCTCCTTCATCTCCCAGCTCCTCTCTCGCTCCATCTCGTGCTCTTTCATCTCCCAGCTCCTCTCTCGCTCCTTCTCGTGCTCTTTCATCTCCCAGCTCCTCTCTCTATACTTCTCGTGCTCCTTCATCTCCCAGCTCCTCTCTCTATCTTTCTCATGCTCCTTCATCTCCCAGCTCCTCTCTCGCTCCTTCTCGTGCTCTTCCATCTCCCAGCTCCTCTCTCGCTCCTTCTCGTGCTCTTTCATCTCCCAGCTCCTCTCTCTATCCTTCTCGTGCTCCTTCATCTCCCAGCTCCTCTCTCGTTCCTTCTCGTGCTCTTCCATCTCCCAGCTCCTCTCTCGCTCCTTCTCATACTCTTTCATCTCCCAGCTCCTCTCTCATTCCTTCTTGCAATCTTTTATCTCCTGGCTGCTCTCTCGCTCCTTCTCGTGCTCTTTTATCTCCCGGCTCTCTCTATTTATCTACAGCCCTCACCTTGTCAGGATCCAGGCAAAGACCTTTTGCTGCTGGTACATGACCATACATGACAGTACTTGACTTCAGGCACTTTCAGTTGCAATTTTTTCTTGTTTAGCTTCAGGTTCATCTGATGAGCTCTCTCCAGCAGTCGCACTGGATCTTAATCATGGTCAACAATGGCTTCTTCCATTGTGTCTCCAAATCCATAGACTAGCAAATCATCCACTATGGCTTCCACTCCGGGAAGATCATTGACTCTCTCATGCTGTCTGTGTTGATGCTCTTCCGGAGCCGTGGAAATGCCAAATGGCATTTGCAAGCATCTATATCTCCTGAACGGTGTCCAGAATGTAGTTAGAAAACTGCTGTTTTCATCCAGCTTCACTTGCCAGTAGCCATCCTCCGCATCTAGGGTATTGAATATCTTTGCGTTGGCAAATTGTGGTCAAATTCCTTCGATGGTTGACATGGGGCAGTGAGATCTCTTCAGTGCTTTATTTAGATCCTTTGGGTCTAAGCATACTCTCAGCCTTCCAGATTGTTTCACTGCTACCATGCTGCTAATCCAGTCTGTAGGAGTTGTCACTTTCTTAATCACTCCCTTCTTTTCCAGCTCTTCTACCTTGTTTTTTAGGCTGGATTTGAAGGCAGCTGGAACTCTCCTCGGCAGATGCTGAATTGGTCTTAGTCTCATCTACTTCAAGATGATATTCTCCAGGTAGACATCCAAACCCTGTAAACACATCTTTGTACTCCTGTACGATCTGTTCAACGATCAATGCTTTAGTGTGCTGTGACATGCTGTAAATCTCTTTAGGCAGCTTTAGAGTTAAGAGTCTAAGCTTTACACTTGTTCCAGCTGAGATGAGTGGCTGTTGCATACTGTCTGTGATCTGGAACTCCAGATCTTCATTCTTGCCATTGCATTGGGCTCTGAGATTAAGTTGTCCTCTCGGTATGAGTATCCTGCCATCATATAGCCTCAGTCTTATTCCAGGGGCTTCATTTTTGGATCACCATGTTGAGCCACTTCGCACAGGCCTGTGAAGGTTATAATGTTGCATGACGAACCAGTGTGTATCTATCTGACACTTCATGTACACTTGATGCTCTTCTTCTATGGTCATCATTCTAACAGTCAGAAACCATTTCTCACCTATAGACGTGACTGAGTCAACCTGTTGTAAGGTGTATAGTGATTTGTCAGAATCTACGGCTGATATCTTTCCATTGGCCATCTGTATGGGCTTGTTTTGCTTCTTTCTAGCCAAACACTTGTGTGCAAAATGATTTGGCTTCATGCAGTTAAAACATTGCTTTCCCCATGCTGGCCTATCCTTCTTTGCCTCTGTATGATGTCCTCCGCAGTATTTGCATCCTGCCCTTTGTCCATGATTGTTCTGCTCTTTTGGCCTGAAATGTCTATCAGCATAATGTGTCTCCTGGTCTGGTCCATCATGAATATGCTCGAGCTGATGATTTACAACTTCAACACTTCTACACATCAATTGTTTTCTTGAGAGTAAGTTTCTCCTTTCTTAGCAGACTTGTTCTCATTGCAGGATCTCTTATGTCTAAGACAATCCTATCTTTAATGAGATCAACATGTAGTTGCCTGAACAAAAACAGAATTACCTGGAAAAACTCAGCAGGTCTGGCAGCATCAGCGGAGAAGAAATCAGTTAACGTTTCGAGCCTTCATGGCCCTTCGGCAGAACTGAAGCATAGTTAGGAGAAGGGAGAAATATAAACTGGTTTAAGGTGGGGGGGGTGGGGGGGGGGGGGAAGAGAGACCTTGAGGGTGTGGTGATTGTGGAGATAAGCAGTGATAGGAGCAGATTTCCAGCATCCGCAGTAGCTTTTAGCTTATTGTTTTTATTTATGTAGTTGCCTGAATTCACATGATTCTGTGAGTTGTTACTGCAGTCACAGACTGATCGATGGACTCTTTTTCAACTTGAGCCTAGTGTTGAATGCATGCTGTTCATAAGTTATGTTCACTTGGGGTTCAAAACATGCCTTCAAGGCTTTCAAAATCTGTTTTATTTTCCTGTTCTTTGGAGAGATTTAAGGTTGAATACAATTTGTAGCAATCCCTCCCCAGCAGTAATAAAAGAGTTGCTACTTGTATTGGCTCTGGCTTGTTAATTAAATCTGTTGCAATTTCGTAGTTTTGCCATTACAAGTGGAAAAACTGCCAATACAGGCACATATTGCCTTTCATTTTGACAGGAGCAGGAAGAGGAACATTTATAGGCATCACCCAATGATTTTCTTGCAGCCTTCACCTTGTCAGTTGCTTTTTTCAGCAGGTTTTAGCAGCTCTGAACACTTGTGGGTTTTTTTTTATTAGCTGTGGCTTCTCTCCAGCTTTTCCATATTTTTAAAACTCAATCTCAGCTCCACTCCTGACACCATGTTACGAGTTCAAAGACTATGGTCTTTGGAACGTAAGATGGCTCCTCCCCAGCCTTGTGCTGATGGCAGAGGTCACAGGACTACTGCAAGCCAGATAGGACATGTGGTAATGATTGCATTTCAAAACCCAAACAAACTACTCTTCCAATAGAAAAAGAAGCTACTGAAGCCAGAAGTAGTACCTGGCGTGAGTGAAAAAATCAAGGTGAAAGGGCAGAAAGCCAAAGTTCATTTTGACAAGACTGACAAACCCTTTCCAGAGTTGAGCAATGGGGAACCTATCAGAACACAAACCATCAATGCTTTCAACAAGAGTCAGCCCACGTGGAAACTTGGGACTCGTGCACAGCAGCCGTCACCTCGATCATATGCGGTGGAAGTGAACGACCAAATATACCGACGCAACTGCAGGTATAGACGCACAACTAGAGAAGCTGTTCATTCACTACAGGCAACCAATCAGGAAGATGGCATCTCAGCAGCTGCAGAATACAGAACGACCATCACTCCCAGAGGTCCACTGGGTCCCCAACAATAGAAATGGAACAACAACAATAGTTATCATGGCAACAACAAGTGCCATGCCCCATTCCCCAGAGAGGGAACACCATCCAGACGAACAGCCAGTGACAACACACATGCATACCATTAAGAGACCTGCACGATTTAACGACTATATATGCAATGCACGTGCAGCATGTGATGAGAATAACGAGAATAATGAGAATAATTGCTGGTTGTACCTTTACTTGCATGAGGACAGTTGTGGTATAGCAGGTAATTGGGTAACTCACAGTTACACATGATGGTGCATGCGAATTTGTCTTTTGTTCGTTAGGAAAAAGGGTGTTTGGGTTTTGAAACGCAATCATTACTACATGTCCTATCTGGCTTGCTTTAGTCCTGTGACATCTGCCATGAGGCACAGGGTTAGGAGGAACCATCTTACATTCAGTTCAATTAAGACATTACACAAGAAACACTAGCCTTTGAACCCGTAACATGGCTTGACTTCCCCCGACATTCCTACCCACAACAGGTATGCTCCGCATTTCTCAGGAGGTCCGGTTTGGACATCTGGGTGAGAAATGTGGAGCACTGGTTAAAGGTAAGTAAATAGGAGCGGAATGGCAATCCGATGGTGATTGCCATTCCTCAGGAGATTCGCCACGACATATTTCAATAAGATCATATTTTACTCTTCTAAACTGTATAGAACATAGACTAATTCTGCCAATCCATCCTTGTAAAACAACTCTATCATCCCAGGAACAAATCTAGTGAACTTTTGTTGCACGTCCTCTTAGGTAAGTACATCCTCCCATGGGTACAGAGACAAAAGCTGTGCACAGTACTCCATGTTTAGTCTCACCAGAGTCCTGCACAATTGTAGCAAGACTACCATACTCTTGCACTCCAATCCTCTTGCAATAAAGGCCAACATACCATTAACCTTCCTAATTGCTTGCTGTACCTTTACTTGCAGCTTAAATTTGTGTTTCACGTACAAGGACATCCAAATCCTTCTGAACACCAACATTTAATAGTTTCTCACCATTTAAAAATATTCCAGTTTTATATTCTTCCTACCAAAGTGAATAATTTCACATTTCCCCAGGTTATACTCCATCTGCCATCTTCTTGCCCAGACCATTAACCTCTCTCTATCCCTTTGCAGAGACCTTGCACCCATCAGCAGCTGACTATCCTGCCCAGCTGCATATTATCAACAAAGTTGGGTGAATTCTTTGTGTCTTTCTTGCTTGGTTCATCCCAAAACTGATGTTTCCCGAGACATTTTTTTGAACAATCCCAGCAGAAATTCTCGGTTCCTCGAATCCCAAATTTAACTCATGCCCAAATACAGGAATTTCAGGGCCAGGATGTCTCCCACTCAAAGGAACTTGTCCAGCTCGCTTTTGAAGACTTATATGAAAGAGGTGTCCAAAATCAGGGATGGTTTTGACATAATTTTGAATAATGAGAAACTGTTTCCAGTGACAGATGGCGATTTAAGACAATTGGCAAAAAAAAAGAGGGAAGATGAGAAAACTTTTTTTTACAGAGCTGTTATGAAATGGAACACACTTCCTGAAGATGCAGTAGAAGAAATTAAATAGCACAGTTGAAAAGACAATTTTATAAATATTTGAAGGGAAGACATTTTCTGGGCCATGTGGAAAGAGCAGAGAGGGAATAAGTGCATAGCTCTTTTGAAAAGCTGACACAGGTGTTACAGGTGGGGAGAGATGGTGGGATAACTTTTCCCCCTTTTCCTCGGTTGACCACAACAAGATATATATTGAGAAGGAGTGTTTTAAACTTTTTGTTGATGTAACCTTCAAAGAATAGACAGGAAACCAGGTTTTTGGCAAGTTTAAATCAAAAGAAAGGGTAAACGTTTCTTTGCACAACACCAGAAATGTAAATGCTGTGAAACACTCACTCTCTCAAACACACACGTACATACAAGAAGAGTTCTAGAGTCAAAGCATGTGCTTAGATTATTAACAGAACAACAAGAAACAAACCATGTAGTCTTAGTCAGTCCTTGAAGATGAAACAGTGTTGCAGGCCTGAAATGGTTCCCTCTCTTGGTTCTTGAAGACAGTGGAGGTTGGATGTTTCTGGGCTTTTCATGTAGAGAAGAAACTATAATCTTGCAGAACCAGGGGTCACAGTCTGAGGATATGGGGTAGACCATTTAGGACTGAGATGAGGAGAAATTTCTTCACCCAGAGAGTGGTGAGCCTGTGGAATTCGCTACCACAGAAAGTAGTTGAGACCAAAACATTGTATGTTTTCAAGAAGGAGTTAGATATAGCTCTTGGGCTCAAAAGGATCAAAGGATATGGGGAGAAAGCGGGAGCAGGCTATTGAGTTGGATGATCAGCCATGATCATAATGAATGGCGGAGCAGGCTCGAAAAGCCAAATGGCCTACTCCTGCTCCTAGTTTCTATGTTGCTATGTGAAAACAAAAGTTATCCCACCACCTCTCCCCACTTTTCACTACGTGAAATACTTGCCTGTTTTAGGCAGGATTCCTCTCTTCTTGCTGGATGATGATCCCTCTGTCCTGTTAATCCCAGACTCCATTTTCTGCATTCTCTTGTGGAGTAATAAGGCCTCAGCTCCCCTCCAGCTAGGTTCAATCACGTGATGGCAAGTTTCAGTGCCTCCACATAATGGGTTGGAGCTGGGATTGATACACAATGGGGGAATGATTAATAATCTATTGTCATGCTGAGCAGGCATGAGGACATTACTCATTTTTAATAACTTGTACGCCTGTTTTAAAAAAGGATGCTGCTGATCTTTAAGATGGCTGTCACAAGTCACCTTACTTTTGGAACTGCAAGTTGCCCAAGCTTCTGGAAACTTCTAAAAGGTGGATTACAATGAACATGCCTGGACCACATCCTTGTGGAATGTTGCACTTGCCTTTGTCAGGACTTACCCCAAAACAGCAAGGACAATAAGGCCTCTGACTTTCTTTCTCCAGGGCTACCAGGTAACAAAAGAGAGCTAACAGAACTGATAATACACTCGGGAAGTGCTAAGAACCCCTATATGCCTCTATTATATGTTGATGTTTTTGACCATGGGAGGTGGAAGCTACTTTGTTAATATGAATAGACTATTGATTACTTTTCATTGTGTATCAATAGCCAGTCATCACATGACCCAAACTCTTTGATTTGGAAAGCCTTTATAATAAAGTCCTGCAGCAGAATGCAAAAGTAACAACAAAAGAAACATCACTGCAGAAACCAGGCTATAACATCGGGCCTATACAGAGCCACTAGGTTTAAAGTTTAAAGCTATCTCTCTTACATATCAAAACTAGTACTTATCAAAGCACCCAGACTAGCTGGCTTTAATCTAATTAAGATACACCCGCAGACTAAACCTCTGTTTTAAAAAGAAAAATATTTTCCAAAATATTATATACATTGATAGCTTCATGACAGCGTGGTGTGACTGTTGTTGTATACCCTTAAGAATGTGAGTATGCCTCTGTATACATCATTAGATGGGAAATGATGTATGTATGTGTGTTCCAGTTTTAATTTAACTTTTGCTTCAAGCAGTAGAGCAAACAACAGCTCCTAGTGCTCAAAACTTTACAATAATGTAAGAGTGTTCTCATGTGCCTAGTCTTAATAAATGAACCCACACCATATTTACCCAATCCCTTATGAGTCATTGGTGCTCTGTGTCTCATACAGAAAATAAGTTCAAGGACTTATATCATGATAAGGACAGAACTGTCATGCAGGGACAGTGGACAGAATGGCCTCCTTCTATGCTGCACGATTCTATGATTTGATCCAGCTCCCCAGTATTAGGTCTTCAACGGAGCTATAACCATAACAAATACTGGCATTTATATGTATTTTATTCATCCTTGGGATGGGGCGTCGCTAGCAAGGGCAGTATTTATTGCCCATCCCTAATTGCCCTTAAAACTGAGTGGCTTGCTAGGCCGATCAGAGGTATTTTTGCTGTCAGACTTGAGTCAGGTTTAAGCAGATTTCCACCCTGAAGTGTATGAGTGAACCACACGATTTTTAAGATAAGCCAGTAGGTTTGTGAATTTATATTTTAATTTATTTATTAAATTAATTGAATTCAAATTACCCCAGCTCCTGTGATGGGATTTCAACTTATGTCACCAGTGCATTAGTCCAAGCCTCTGAATTACTAATTCAGTAACATTACCACTACATTAATGCCCCCTTAGAGCCTCTAACATCAGGGAATATCCAGAGGTGGTTCAAAGGAGCGTAATCAGACAAAAAAATTGACACCAAGACAGAGATATTAGGACAGGTGATCAAAAATTTGGTTAAAGAAGTAGGTTATATGGAGTGTCTTATAGGAGGTTAGAGGTGTGATTTCAAAACTGTGATGACTCGATTTTTGTTTAGTAAGAAAGAGCACTAAGGGTTATGGAACCAAAGGGGCAAATGGTGTTAAGATACAGGTCAGACATTGGGTGGAGTTTTCCGTGCCCGCTGACATTGGGCATGTTTGGCGACGTGAGGAATCAGGCCAAATATCGGTTCCACGATATTGTGAGACCAGCTTGCAATTGTCCGCTCAGCCCGTCGATGGTGGGCCACATTTCCCGCCGTTGGATGTTGGGAACCACGTTGTAATAAATCTGCATATCATTATAAGGCCAGCCCACCGGAATCATCCTTCCTGACCCACCCCCCTCCCCCAGCTGGATCATCCACCCACGACAGCAGGAAAACACATCGTTGCTGAACACGTATTGACAAGTGTGGCATGCAGGTGTCCCCACGCCTTCTGCTGACTCTCCAGGATGACTCAGGCCTCACAGATGTCTGTTCCCTGACTGCTGGGGAGCTCGGCTGAACCTGCCTCTTCCTGCTGCTGACACGTGTCTGTGCGGTGACCACCAGATTGTGAACCGGAGCCTGCTCTAGATCTAGGTCCCACCGAGGTGTGTGTCTCTGCGCTGGTGGAGGGTGTGGGTAAGCGCTGTGACGGGTCTTCCAGGCTGCTTATTTCCAGCTCTTCAATAGAGGAGGTGTCCCCTTGACTGGAGGTGAGGATGTGGATGGAGTTGAGGGACTGGCTGGCTGAGGGTGTCGGTCACTTGGCAGAGCTCCCTGTGAACCAAAGTTGAGATGATTAGTGCATGGCAGCAGAGTCAAAAACAGGAGAGAGAGTGCTCACAGTTGAGTTGAGAGAGAGATGATGTGGTGCAGGATCCTCACGAGGCCGTTCGCTGCTGACCTCACCGTCACCGCAGGCAGGGTCCTGCTGATGTGAACAAGCCTCTCCTGCATGGAAACTAATAGAGAGATAAGAGCAGGATGTGTGGCACTGCATGGAATGTTTGTGTGGTGAGCGGAGCCATGGACAGGATGAGGACGCGAGATCCAGAGGATATGAGTATGATGGAGATGTGAGAGTTAGTGGTTAACGTTTCGAGTCCGATGAAGAGTCATACGGACTCAAAACGTTAACTCTGTCTTCCTCTCCACAGGTGCTGTCCTGCTGAGTTTTTCCAGCATCCGCAGTATTTTGCCTTTATCTTATATGAGAGTTAGTGATGTTGTCCCTTGAGGTGTGAGATCCCTGTGGGTGTGTGATGGGTTTGTGCGTGTGTGAGTTGAGAGTGATGAGAAGAGTGACTGACCCTGGCGGAACGGATGAGACCATTCACCCTGTAGCGGCCCTGGGTGGCTGTCGTCTTATGCAGGGCGTTGGCGATGACCACTGCTGCCTGCTAGACTGAACTGGTGATGCCACTGCCCCTCCTGTGCCCAGAGCAGGGGGTAGAGGACATCACAGCAGGCCTCCATGGCATCCAAAAGGCACTCGAGAGGCACATCACTAAACCAGGGCAGGGGGTGGGGGGTGCTGCAGTCTTTTTGCCTTTCAGGGCCATCCTGTCTTCCTGGGCTGGAAGCGCTGAGAGCTGTGCATGTGGCTGCACTTTAAATGTGACACCCAGTGTGATGAAGCAGTGA
The DNA here is from genome assembly GCF_964194155.1 of Cetorhinus maximus. NCBI lineage: Eukaryota > Metazoa > Chordata > Chondrichthyes > Lamniformes > Cetorhinidae > Cetorhinus > Cetorhinus maximus. The sequence goes on from NC_135895.1 coordinate 3,566,567, forward strand.
GGTGACGGTGTGGCAGACGAATGAGAGCCCACCCGCCATAGAAATGGCAAGTTTCCGGGAATGCATAATTAACGCGCCGGGTTTGGGACTATACGGCGTGGGAAGCATTGTTTCACATGTCTGCTACTGCACTTAATGCAAATCTGGGATGATTCCAACCATTGTTTAATTGAATTGTGGAACAGGCTCGAGGAGCTGGATGGCCTCCTTCTGCTGTAATGTTCCAATGAGAGGCGGAATGTTTTAAGGAGGAAATTTTAGAAACTTAGGGCCTGATCAGTTGAATTTTACGGCCACGGAGAGAGGGAGGAAGAGGGGGATGAACACAAGGCCGGAGATGGAGGAATGCAAAGATCTCAGAGGTTGTAGGGCTGGTAGAGACCACTGAAATCAGGAGGGGTGTGGCCCCGGTGGGATTTGAATACAAGCTTGGAAATTTTAAATACAGCCATGACTAAACTGGGGGGCCAATCTATCACCTCTAATCACATTTCCCTGCTCTTTCTCCACAACCTTTCATATTCTTCCTTCTGAAATACTCTATTTGAAATATAGTCTCTACCCCAATAGCCATTTGGGGTGATGTGTTCCATGATACAATAACTCTCTATCTGAAAACAGTTCTTATACCAGGACCACCCCCTAACCCCACTTTAGTCCATGTGTGATAATCCATGATGGTTTGTACTGCCTGATTCATCTACCAGGAGCATGTGTTGATTTGAAAACTATCATGTACACCCAATACTGAAAAAAGTGGGATCTGTTTCTTTTTGGAGGTTATCATCATATCTCGGCCTTCAGTGAACCCAGTGCCCTCCTCCCAGCCCTTTTGTTGAAGAGAAGAGGATGGTTCAACACTTTGTTAAATAAACAGGATCCATTAGCTTTCAGGATATGAAAACCCCACAAACAAATGTTTTGAACATTATTTCCATGGAAAACCAATGTTATGAATTCTGTTTCCCGTTTGATACTGACTGTCATTAAGTCGGGTAATTGTATCCCTTCCACTCCTGTCATCAACCCTCTTGAAGCTTCCTTGCGATCGCATGAGTTGCACCTGAGCAAGCTACGAGGGAGACACGCAAAGGCAGGGTTCATTTTTCCGATTTCCGTGTCACAGGATACAACTTTTCTGTTCCACTAAGTTTGTTTGCTTGTATGTTTTGCAAATATAACGGGCTGCAAAAAAAGGACAGGGCGCCTCTCCCATGCGTTACCCATTCCCTGGAGTTTAGAAGAATGAGAGATGATCTCATTGAAATGTATAAAATTCTTAAGAGGACCTAACAGGGTAGGTGGTGAGAGGCTGTTCCTCTTGGCTGGAGAATCTAGAGCTAGGAAGCTTCATCTCAGGATAAGGGGTCAACCATTTAGGACTGAGATGAGGAAAAATGTATTTACTCAGAGGATTGTGAATTTTTGGAATTCTCTTCTCTAGAGGGCTATGGGTGCTCAGCCAATGAGTATTCTTCAGTATACCTGTGATGGAAGGAGTCCACAGCAAGGGGACATAACCTCAAAATTAGAGCCAGGTGATATCGGGAAGCATTTCGTCAGATAAAGGGTAGTGAAAATCTGGAACTCTCTCCCCACAATAAGCTGTTGGGTCTAGGAGTCAACTGGAGCTTTCAGCATTGAGATTGACAAATTTTTTTGTCAGGCAAGAGTATTAATGGATTTTTATTAATGGGTTATTAGTGTTCTGATGAGGGTGGTCTTGTGGAGCCAGAAGCTCTGGGTTCAAGTCCCACCCCGGGACTTGAAAGCCACATGAAGGTGTGTTCACAATGTGGCCAAACAGGTTGAGTATCCACCTGTAAATCCTTCCAATATGCCAGTGGCAGGTGGTAAGAGTGGGAGAGTCTCCTGGTCAGCTGTGCTTTATGTGGGGTGGTGCTCCTCAAGCTATAGTCTCTGGTGCCAGTCCAGTACATGAACTAGGTGGTCACTTTGTGTCTACTTTCTCTGCAGATTAGGTTATTCATACTTAAAGGAAGGGGTTGTGTCCATTAGCCCAGCTATATTTTCATTTTAGAAATAGTGGGAACATTTCATCTTGATCACTGTTTTAATAGCCTTTTAAAATGAGTTCTGTCGCCAACCAGGCCACCTAGCACAGTCATTGTGAAAAATGAAAGCCACCATAGTCCAAGAGGAACATAGGCTGCTCTCTCATTAGAGAGAGGGAGAGAGACAACTGGTGGCGAGTTTAACCTGAGGGTCACCACACCTCAGGCGAGGAGCTGGATTGAGAAGGCAGGGCTGACCTCAGCTAGTACAGGAATTAAACCCGCGCTGTTGGCATCACTCTGCATCACAAACCAGCCGTCCAGCCAACTACGAGTGCACCCCAGATCCTTTAATTAGGTGTGAATCTAGGCATCTTATAGTTACAGTGGATGCACTATTGAAAAGAATTTATGTATGCAGATTGCATACAACACTGATAAATAAAGATCTAAACTATCCTGAATTGTGTTTTCTTTAAGTTTCTCTGTTGTTAAACTCAATGGAGCATTTGTGTTTTATTTCTGTTCCAAAATGTAGTATGGTGGGGGGAAGAGTTCGGGCAAATTTAGCACAATAGAGGCAAATGCTGCTGGATTTAGCAACACGTGCAAAAATGAAATGGAAATATTTTAAATTAAGCTTTTGACAAGAAATCAAAGTCTAGCAACTGAATGGCAAAAGTTTTAAGATTGAAACATTGAAAATTGCTTTTCGATTTCAAATAGTTATTGTCTTAGTACAGAGCTGATGGAACTTGACAAGTCTGATACAACTTTTGAGAGCTCCTATTAAATGGCAATAAACCCTCTGTGCCATAATCTAGCTTAACCGCTATATTAAAACTTGTGGCATGCAGAGCTGCCAGTATATATTCATCTGCTGGATGATGATGCTGTGTAACATTTTTCTCTACAGATGTTCGAGCTTCAAGATTCTTTGTTATCACAATTTCTGCACCAACAATCTAGCCCACGTGGAAGTACTTTGGAAGTTATGAATATTTTGGGATTTTTTTTTAACGTACTAGAATAATTGTTGATTTCCCATATGGATCGATTGCTCTATATGATCGCAAAGGCGTCTCGGAATCCCGGCACAATTTTGGCTCAGTGAGATTAAGATATAAATACGAATGGGGGAAACAGGCAGGATTCTTCACTAAGAGTAAGGGAAACAGAGTTGTTTGCGTTTGAAACCACAAAATCAATAGCTTCGAATTACAATTCAGAATTCGTCATAGTCAAATAAATTGAATTTTCAGGTTGTTCAGATATGTTGAAGCGACGGCACACGGCCAGATAAAGTTCTGTTTGGTTAGGCAGCGGAAAAGAAAAATCGCAAGGGAACACTATCGGGGTAGTTTCAGTTATGATAGATGTGCAGCAATTTGCATGTTTAACAGCAATGATTGGGACACCTTGGTGGGGGGGAGGGATGACCAGGGTCGATGCGATTAGCAACACAATTTCATTAGCGCTGTAAAGGAGAGGAAGATAATGTGTGAGAAATCATCACCGGACCTACTCGAGTTGTTCAAACACACTGGTTTAAAACAACCAGACATTTTCTTATGACATCAGCTGTAATTTGACCTGTTCAGTCACAATACAGATGTATGCCATTTGGGCATCCCACGTGAATTATAAAGATTGCAAATGCCACCATTGCTGAGTACATCAGTGTCTCTCCCAAAGTTAGGCAGGCTGAATGTTCACCCAGGGTGGCGAATAGCCTTGCCTCGCCTCTGTTCTGGTGACAAGATTGTGACCTGTTCAAGGGAAAACTAGCTATGGAAACAGGAATAAGCATATGGTGGCATAGTGGTATTGTCACTGGACCAGTACTCCAGAGACCCCAGGGTAATTCTCTGGGGACCCGGGTTTGAATTCCCCACCACGGCAGATGGTGAAATTTGAATTCAGTAAAAAAAAAAATCTGGAATTAAAAGCCTAATGAAGATCATGAAATCACTGTCATAAAAACCCATCTAGTTCACTAATGTCCTTTAGAGGATATGTCCTAAGATTCCCCTTTAGGGAAGGAAATCTGCCGCCCTTACCTGGTCTGGTCTACATGTGACTTCAGAACCACAGCAATGGAGTTTACTCTTAAATGCCCTCTGAAATGGCCGAGCAAGGTTCTCAGGGGCAATTAGGGCTGGGCCATAAATGCTGGCCCAGCCAAAGTTGCCCACATCCCTTGAATGAATTAAAAAAATATGTGCTTTGTCAGGATTACCTGGAAAAACTCAGCAGGTCTGGCAGCATCGGCGGAGAAGAAATCAGTTAACGTTTCGAGCCTTCATGGCCCTTCGGCAGAACTGGAGCATAGTTAGAAGAAGGGAGAAATATAAATTGGTTTAAGGTGGGTGGGGGGAGGGGAGAGACACATTGAGGGTGTGGTGTGGTGATTGTGGAGAGTTCTATATATTTCCAGCATCCGCAGTAGCTTTTAGCTTTTTGTTTTTTTCTCCGCCGATGCTGCCAGACCTGCTGAGTTTTTCCAGGTAATTCTGTTTTTGTTTTGGATTTCCAGCATCCGCAGTAGCTTTTAGCTTTTTGTTATTATCTTTGTGCTTTGTCAGGCATTGTTAGCCTCTGTTCTGATGAAAGGTCATCAATCCAAATCATTAACTCTGCTTTTCTCTACACTAATGCTGCCAGACTGTCAGCATTTCTGGCAATTTTCATTTTTGTTTCAGATTTCCAGCATCCGCAGTATTTTGTTTTAGTGTTAATGGATATGGAATCCAGCTGAGTAAATGGAATGCAAAGATACAGGTCAGCCATGATCCAACTGAATGGCAGAGCAGACCTGAGGGGCTGAATGGTCTCTTTTTGTTCTTAAGCAAACCTTAACCTGTCACTTCCGATAATTAACTAGACATAGAAGCATAAAAATTCTATTCAGTCCATTGAGCATTGCTTTCATATCTAGTCCAGTGATGGTATTGTGAATTCCAGCCAGGCAGTGTGCATTTTCATTACAATAAAATGTTTTCCCAGAATATGACACTAGTTAATGTTGGAGCAGTTTGTCTTCATATTACTTCACATGTGTTTGTTTATGTGTTACCTTTACAGATAAGTATGAAAGTTCCTCTATGCTGTTTCCTCATTCGGTAACAACCTCAACTCTAGATCAAAGGGTTGTGTTCAAATCCCACTTTACCAAACCTGAGCACATAATTCAGAGCAACACTCGCTCAGTACTGCACTATCGGAGGGGCAGTACTGAGGGAATGCTGCACAGTCGGAGAGGCAATACTGACAGAGCGCTGCACTGTCGGAGGAGCATTAATGAGGGAGCGCTGCACTGTCGGAGGAGCATTACGTAGGGAGCGCTGCACTGTCAGAGGAGCATTACTGAGGGAGCGCTGCACTGTCGGAGGAGCATTACTGAGGGAGCGCTGCACTGTCGGAGGAGCATTACTGAGGGAGCGCTGCACTGTCGGAGGAGCATTACTGAGGGAGCGCTGCACTGTTGGAGGAGCATTACTGAGGGAGCGCTGCACTGTCAGAGGGTCAGTACTGAGGGAGCACTGCACAGTTGGAGAGTCAGTACTGAGGGAGTGCTGCACTGTCAGAGGGTCAGTACTGAGGGAGTGCTGCACAGTCAGAGGGTCAGTACTGAGGGGATGCTGCCCTGTCAGGGTTGCAGTATTGAGGGAGTGCTGCACAGTCGGAGAGTCAGTACTGAGGGAGTGCTGCACAGTCAGAGGGTCAGTACTGAGGGAGTGCTGCACTGTCAGAGGGTCAGTACTGAGGGAGTGCTGCACAGTCAGAGGGTCAGTACTGAGGGAGTGCTGCACAGTCAGAGGGTCAGTACTGAGGGGATGCTGCCCTGTCAGGGTTGCAGTATTGAGGGAGTGCTGCACAGTCGGAGAGTCAGTACTGAGGGAGTGCTGCACTGTCAGGGTTGCAGTATTGAGGGGCTGCTGCACAGTCGGAGAGTCAGTACTGAGGGAGTGCTGCACTGTCAGGGTTGCAGTATTGAGGGGCTGCTGCACAGTCGGAGGGTCAGTACTGAGGGAGTGCTGCACTGTCAGAGGGTCAGTACTGAGGGAGTGCTGCACTGTCAGAGGGTCAGTACTGAGGGAATGCTGCACTGTCAGAGGGTCAGTACTGAGGGAGTGCTGCACTGTCAGGGTTGCAGTATTGAGGGAGTGCTGCACTGTCAGAGGGTCAGTACTGAGGGAGTGCTGCACTGTCAGGGTTGCAGTATTGAGGGAGTGCTGCACTGTCAGAGGGTCAGTACTGAGGGAGTGCTGCACTGTCAGGGTTGCAGTATTGAGGGAGTGCTGCACTGTCAGAGGGTCAGTACTGAGGGAATGCTGCACTGTCAGAGGGTCAGTACTGAGGGAGTGCTGCACTGTCAGGGTTGCAGTATTGAGGGAGTGCTGCACTGTCAGAGGGTCAGTACTGAGGGAGTGCTGCACTGTCAGAGGGTCAGTACTGAGGGAGTGCTGCACTGTCAGGGTTGCAGTACTGAGGGAGTGCTGCACTGTCAGAGGGTCAGTACTGAGGGAGTGCAGCACTGTCAGAGGGTCAGTACTGAGGGAGTGCAGCACTGTCAGAGGGTCAGTACTGAGGGAGTGCTGCACTGTCAGGGTTGCAGTATTGAGGGAGTGCTGCACTGTCAGAGGGTCAGTACTGAGGGAGTGCTGCACTGTCAGGGTTGCAGTATTGAGGGAGTGCTGCACTGTCAGAGGGTCAGTACTGAGGGAGTGCTGCACTGTCAGGGTTGCAGTATTGAGGGAGTGCTGCACTGTCAGAGGGTCAGTACTGAGGGAATGCTGCACTGTCAGAGGGTCAGTACTGAGGGAGTGCTGCACTGTCAGGGTTGCAGTATTGAGGGAGTGCTGCACTGTCAGAGGGTCAGTACTGAGGGAGTGCTGCACTGTCAGGGTTGCAGTACTGAGGGAGTGCTGCACTGTCAGAGGGTCAGTACTGAGGGAGTGCTGCACTGTCAGAGGGTCAGTACTGAGGGAGTGCTGCACTGTCAGGGTTGCAGTACTGAGGGAGTGCTGCACTGTCAGAGGGTCAGTACTGAGGGAGTGCAGCACTGTCAGAGGGTCAGTACAGAGGGAGTGCAGCACTGTCAGAGGGTCAGTACTGAGGGAGTGCTGCACTGTCAGAGGGTCAGTACTGAGGGAGTGCTGCACTGTCAGGGTTGCAGTATTGAGGGGCTGCTGCACAGCTGGAGGGTCAGTATTAAGGTGTTGGAGGTTGAGCACTGCATTGTCAAGGGGGCAGTACTGAGGGAGTGTTGCACTGTCAGAGGGATAATACTGAGAGAGTGCAGTACTGTCAGAGGAGCAGTACTGAGGAAGCGCTGCAGTACCGAAGAGGCAGGAGTGAAGGTTTACAGTGCTGTCGTCGCTCAGCTTCAGGAATGCACTGGTCTGTGTCAACCTGGAGTATGACCACAGGTCTTTGAAGAGAGACTTGAACCCAACACTTCTGACTCAGAGGGGATGTCTGAGTCAGATTGACACCTTAGAAAGTCCACCTGTGACTATCTAGTGACAGGCAATGATTCAGACTGGAATTGCATTAAGAGGGTAACATCAAAAAGTGGCTGTGACAGAGAGTTTTCACTGCTTCTCATGAAAGGATAATGCCTGAGCTGCAGACAAGGCAGCCAAGATTGAGGAGATAGTATGGATGTGGCATGCAGACACTGCATTCCAGCATGGGCTGTTGCTGACTATCTGGCTCCAGGAGCAGCTGGCAATAAGTGTTGACACTAGCACATTGCATGCTGCATTCAAAGTCGCACCAACAAAGGATGAGACAGCTAGGGCAACAACTAAGTGGATCTGACAAATTGTTTATCGTCCCCCCAGCAATGTTATCTTTGCCAAATATCAGGAGAAACTTACAACGGCAAAAGATGTTTGACTTGAGAAAGGAATCGGGCCTGAAGGCACATTCTCTCACAAAAACAGATCAACGAGCTAAGGTACTGGAAAGAGGTGCAGAATTTAAAAAAAAAACACACGGAACCTCTAACTTTTAATGGGCTTTCCTTAAACACATCGGTTCAGCTTTTTGACCCAGCGCGTCATCTTAATGGTTCACATTAATATTGCTCTAATGCATAAACAGTGATATATATTCGGGTTCAAAGGGTTGAATGGCCTCGTCTTGCTCTTATTTCTTGTGATCTACTGTTTCTTTGTTCTTATTTTGTGCCGCTCTCACCTTCTTTGCTTATTTGCTCCTGCACATTTATAACATTTTGTTCACCTGAGCTGACTGAGGCTGCATTCCAATATTGATTTCACACCAAACTAACTGCATAGAATTTATAGCACAAAACTCGAGCCATTAGGCTCAACGGGTCCATGCCAGTTGTGTACACTCCTTGGATTTATTAGTAAGTACGTTATATTTATGGCCCCTGGTTCTGGTCAGTGCTGCAGGAGGAAATGTCTTCTCTATCTCTGCCCTATCAAATCCTGTCATAATCTTAAAGGTCTCTATCGGGTCTTTTCTTAGCCTTCCTTTTTCTGAAGATCTGTTCAATCTCTCTGATAGTTATAGCCTCTCAGTGTCATCCTTGTAAATCTTCTCTGCATCTTCTCCAGTGCCTCCATATCCTTTCAATTAAATTAAACTGAGCAGTGACTCAGTGGAATTAAACAAAAGCAAGAAAGTGCTCAGCCCCATCTGGGGAGAATGAAACAAGAGTTCATGTTTCAGGTCAATGACCCCCTCGTCAGAACTGATTTTACACATTGACATCGGCGGGAAAGAAAATTAGCCGATTTGTAAATGTAAAACAAGATCCTGATTCGATAAGCTATTCTGTGCGAGTAGTGAGGACCAATATCCCTTCTCCCCCACAGTATTCCTTCTGTGATGATTCTTGTAAATCCCTGGTTTTAATTGCTGCATCATTGGCAGCCATGCCCTTAGCCACTTGGGACCTAATCCCTGGAATTCCCTCCCTAAATCTCTCCACTCTCCTCCTTTCAGATGCTCCTTAAGATCTACCTTTTTGACCAAGCGTTTGGTAACCTGTCCCTACATCTCTTTATGTGGCTCAGCATCATGTTTTGTTTGATAATGATCCTATGAAATGCCTTGGGATGATTCATTATATAAGAGGTGTTATATAAGTGGCGATTGTTGTTGTTTCTGGTCCACTTTCTCTATTCTTTTCCAACATGTTTGTTCAATTGCATGGGCATGCTTCGGTGAGCAGAGGTGAGATATTACAATCAGCAGTAGTCTCAGAGGGAAAGAGGGGAAACCGAGGAGGGGTGGGTGGGTGGGGGGGGAAGAGGAGAGATTGAGGAGCCTCCTCCTCAAAAGGGAACCTTTCTTCGGTGACCCTCATTTAGACACTCTGCACCTTCATAACCGACATCTGCCATTCCCGATTTTAAAGCCCCTCTGAACTGCGCTCCATGTGGTCGCGATTCCCCCCGCGGGAGGCATCGCTGAGCCAGATGACGTCATGGACAGGGGGAAGGGTGGGAAATTTAAATCGTTGATCCCACAGGTTGTTGGAGGAAGCGATCCAGCAGAGCAACACCAATCCTGGTAGACAACCTGGTCATTCCAGGAGGGCTATGAACCCCCCTCTTCGTGTGAAGCAGTGCTTCTTGACATCACCCCTGTAAGGCTTGACTCTAATTTTAAAGTTGCACCCCTTAGTTCTGGGCTCAATCTCCCCTCTACTCTCCCACCATAGGAAACAGTTTCTATCTAGCTATCCTTAAACATTTAAAAAATCTCAATTAGAGCATCCTTCAATCTTCTAAACTCAAGGGTTTATAAGTCAAAAGTTACACAATCTGTCTTCATAATTTAATCCTTTAACCCTCTATTATGCTATTGTAAATGTTGTTGAATTTAACTTCCTCTGTAAACATCCTAGCCCTGGGTGTACCATTATCCTAATGCAACATTCCTCTGCACCTATTTTCATTAACACAACTACAGTGAGACAGGTGAATACTTCAAATAAAACTGTGGACAAAGGAATCTTGCATGGAAGGGATTTGCTTTATATATGCCTCAGGACATTTTCTAAATGCTTCACTACCACTGAATCACTTCAGGTGTGTAGTCGCTGAATTTAATTAAACTAACATGATAACCAATTTACACATAGCAAGGTCCTACTGGAGGCATGAATGGCAGATAACCTGATCGTTAGTGACGTTTGTTGAGCGGTGAAAGTGGCACTGAGAGAACTTTCTTGCTCTTTTTTTGAATGGTACCCTCAGATCTTTAACATCCATCCTGAACACAAGCCCTTGCTTTAATCACTAAGATAAAAGCAAAATAAAACGGATGCTGGAAATCTGAAACAAAAACAGAAAGTGCTGGAAAAGCTCAGCAGGTCTAACAGCCTCTGTGGAGAGAGACACAGAGTTAACGTTTCGAGTCCGTATGATTCTTCTTCAGAGCCTCGAAACGTTAACTCTGTTTCTCTCTCCACAGATGCTGTTAGACCTGCTGAGTTTTCCCAGCATTTTCCGTTTTTGTCCCTTGGTTTCATCTGTCGTTTAAGAGCGGACCTTTAAGGATCTGCGGGTAGATATCCTGTGACCCAGCAGCCCATCCTATTTTGAGGGTTTCTGCACTAAGACAATATCCTCGTGTATTTTAATACTATCAATTTTTAGGCCGCTTGCTGGTTGTGAGGGGGCCGGAAATTGGCTTGTTCCCTCACTGAGTCAGCTGGTATTGGTGGGGTAAATGGTCCTGGTGTTCTCATACAGACTGGAATTTATTTGAGAATCTAGAATGCGTAGGACCAAACAATTTAGGGGCTGTGATAGAGTGGGGGGTGGGGCTGTGATAGAGTGGGGGGTGGGGCTGTGATAGAGTGGGGGGTGGGGCTGTGATAGAGTGGGGGGTGGGGCTGAGATTGATTGCGGGGTGGGGCTGTGATAGAGTGGGGGTGGGGCTGAGATTGATTGGGGAGTGGGGCTGTGATAGAGTGCGGGGTGGGGCTGTGATAGAGTGGGGGGTGGGGCTGTGATTGATTGGGGGATGGGGCTGTGATAGAGTGCGGGGTGGGGCTGTGATACAGTGGGGGCGGGGTTGTGATAGAGTGGGGGGTGGGGCTGTGATAGATTGGGGGGTGGGGCTGTGATAGAGTGGGGGGTGGGGCTGTGATAGAGTGGGAGGTGGGGTTGTGGTAGAGTGGGGGGTGGGGTTGTGGTAGAGTGGGGGGTGGGGCTGTGATAGAGTGGGGGATGGGGCTGTGATAGAGTGGGGGATGGGGCTGTGATAGAGTGGGGGGCTGGGGTTGTGATACAGTGGGGGCGGGGTTGGGGTTGGGGTTGGAGCTGTTCACGACATCAAAACTGAAACCAAGCTTATGGCCTACCATGTGGTCATGATCCTTTCCTTACTGTGCGAGGTGGAAAAATGGACAACATATAGGAGGCACCTCAAAGCACTGGAATCGTACCATCAATGCTGCCTCTGGAAGATCTTATATGTTAAGTGGGAGGACAGACACACTAACATCAGTGTCCTCTCACAAGCAGGCACCACAAGCATCAAGGCTACGATCATCTGCCATCAGCTTTGTTGGGTTGGTCACATAGTTTGAATATCAGATATCAGGTTCCCGAAGCAGGTCATCTTCCCCCAGCTCAGTCAGGACAGACATGCCAGAGGATGACAGAAGATTCACTTCAAGGATGTACTGAAAGCCAACATGAAGAAATGCAACACTGACACCTCAACTCATTGGAGACCATCACACTGGACCGAACCACCCCCTTCTTTTGTGCATCCCCCAGGGCCTCTAAAACCCCAAACCTCCAATGACTTTTGATCTACTTTCTAACAGGGGCAATACCACCACCCCCACATTGTGGAATTCACCCGAAGGATGAGGTTACCAAGTGTTAACAAGCAATGAGAAAGTGACCTTGAGTGAATGTATATACTACATACCGCATGCACAAAACCAAGGACTTGATCACAGAATGCAGGCTGACACACCAGTGCAATACTACTGCCCTGTTGGAGGGTCAGAGGTGAGATAATAGTGTCTGCTCTTGACATCAAGGCAGCATTTGACAGAATGTGGCATCAAGGCGCCCTAGCAAAACTCGAGTCAGGGGGAAAACTCTCCGCTGGTTGGAGTCATACCGAGCACAAAGGAAGATGGTTGTGCCTGTTGCAGGTCAATCATCTCAGTTCCAGGACATCACTGCAGGAGTTCCTCAGGGTAGTGTCCTCTGCCCAACAATCTTCAGCTGCTTCATCAATGACCTTCCTTCCATCATAAGGTCAGAAGTGGGGATGTTCACTGATGATTGCACAATGTTCAGCACTATTTGTGACTCCTCAGATACTGAAGCAGTCCATGTCCAAATGCAGCAAGACCTGGACAATATCCAGGCTTGGACCAACAAGTGGCAAGTGAAATTCACGCCACACAAGTGCCAGGCAATGCCCATCTCCAACAAAAGAGAATCTAACCATCGCCGCTTGACATTCAACGGCATTACCATCACTGAATCCCCCACTATCAACATCCTGGGGTTTATCATTGACCAGAAGCTGAACTGGACTAGCCATATAAATAATGTGGCTACAAGAGCAGGTCAGTGGCTAGGAATCCTGTGGTGAGTAACTCACCTCCTGACTCCCCAAAGCCTGTCCACCATCTACAAGGTACAAGTCAGAAGTGTGATGGAATACTCCCCACTTGCCTGGATGAGTGCAGCTCCCACAACACTCAAGGAGCTTGACATCATCCAGGACAAAGCAGCCCACTTGATTGGCACCCCATCTACAAACATTCATTCCCTTCACCGCCAACGCACAGTAGCAGCAGTGTGTATCATCTACAAGATGCACTTCAGAAACTCACCAAGGCATCTTCCAAACCCACGGCCACTACCATCTAGAAGGACAAGGGCAGCAGATAGATGGGGCAGGATTTTATGGCCCATCGCAGCAGAGCTGGGACTGGAAAATGCAGTGAGCCATTCAAAATTCCATCTACTTTGGTGGAACCAGAAGATCCCACTGGTGGGAGGGGTCATAAAATCCCACCAATGGGAACTTCATCATCTGGAAGTTCCACTCAAAGTCACTCACCATCCTGACTTGGAAATACATAATCTTTCCTTCACTGTCGCTGGGTAAAATTCCTGGGACTCCCTAAAAGCACTGTGGGTGTTCCTGCACCACATAGACTGCAGTGGTTCAGGAAGGCAGCTCACCACCACCACCTTCTCAAAGATGTTTAGGGATGGGCAATAAATGCTGGGCCAGCCAGCGACGCCCACATCCCATAAATGAATAAAAGAAATACTGAGAAAAGTGTTGCACTGTCAGAGGGTCAGTACTGAGGGAGTGCTGCATTGTCAGAGGGACAGTACTGAGGGAATGCTGCACTGTCAGAGGGTCAGTACTGAGGGAGTGCTGCACTGTCAGAGGGACAGTACTGAGGGAGTGCTGCACTGTCAGAGGGACAGTACTGAGGGAGTGCTGCACTGTTGAAGGTGCTTTCTGCTGTCTTTCTGGTGAACCATAAACCGAGGCCCTGTCTAAATTCTCAGGTGGGAGTAAGTGACTCCACAGGCTTCGTCCAGCTTAAAAACAGATGTCCTGGTCATTATCACATGACTGTAAAGCTTGCTTCCACCATAACTTGAGTACAACTTTTGCTCCGCAGGGCATGGATTCGAGGAGCCAAATGGCCACCTTCTCTGCCATAGATGATTCCATGTTGCAAAACCGCATTCCATTCTGTGTGTATATTTCCCCACCTCAGAGCTGTGGCTATGTAGAACCCACCTATGATAATCCACTGGGTGGATGTTTGGTTTTGAACAAGATTAGGGTTTACAAGCATCAGTAACGATAAAGAGAATGGAACATTGTGCCAAGTATGACAACCCCCAAGCCCTTGGAATTATACAAATGTCAGATCTTTTTAGGATCCTGGTTTCAGAGAATCATAGAATCACATGGGCTGTATTTTACCCCAAAACGTGTTTGAAGGCGGCCGGGGTGGTGGGTGGGGAGGGGGGGGCGGCGTTGGGGGAGGTTCTCGGTGGTGGTGGTGTGGGGGGGTGGTTCTGGGTGGTGGTGATGTTGAGGGGGGTTCTGGGTGGTAGTGGTGTGGGGGGGTGGTTCTGGGTGGTGGTGATGTGGAGGGGTGGTTCTGGGTGGTGGTGGTGTGGGGGGGGGTTCTGGGTGGTGGTGGTGTGGGGGGGGGTTCTGGGTGGTGGTGGTGTGGGGGGGGGTTCTGGGTGGTGGTGGTGTGGGGGGGTGTTCTGGGTGGTGGTGGTGTGGGGGGGTGGTGGGGGGGGCATTGGGGGGGGTTCTGGGTGATGGTGGTGTGGGGGGGGTTCTGGGTGGTGGTGGTGTGGGGGGGGTTCTGGGTGGTGGTGGTGTGGGGGGGTGTTCTGGGTGGTGGTGGTGTGGGGGGGTGGTGGGGGGGGCATTGGGGGGGGTTCTGGGTGATGGTGGTGTGGGGGGGGTTCTGGGTGGTGGTGGTGTGGGGGGGGGTTCTGGGTGGTGGTGGTGTGGGGGGGTTCTGGATGGTGGTGGTGTGGGGTGGGGTGGGGGGGGCATTGGGGGGGGGTTCTGGGTGGTGGTGGTGTGGGGGGTGTTCTGGGTGGTGGTGGTGTGGGGGGGGTTCTGGGTGGTGGTGGTGTGGGGGGGGGGTTCTGGGTGGTGGTGGTGTGGGGGGGTTCTGGGTGGTGGTGGTGTGGGGGGGTTCTGGGTGGTGGTGGCATGGGGGGTGGTGGGGGGGAGCATTGGGGGGGGTTCTGGGTGGTAGTGGTGTGGGGGGGGGTTCTGGGTGGTGGTGGTGTGGGGGGGGGTTCTGGGTGGTGGTGGTGCGGGGCTGGTGAAATACAGCTCATGGCCTGCCCGCTGTCTTCCCACCCGCCCTGACCTGTTTCCCAATTTACAGGTGACGATGGAAATGTCAGGCAGCCCACCTGCCGCTTGGCCAATTGAGGCCCTTAAGTCAATTAATGGCCACTCAAGTGCCTCGTCCCACCCCCACCACTATCTTACCCACAGCAGGGGGTAGGGCCACGCCAAGCGGGTTCCTTTGACTGTCTGGAATGGTGTCGGACAAAGTGGGAGGAACCTTCTTTGGGGGTCCCCTATGCCCATTGGTGGCATCACTCCAAGTTCATACCCCTTCTAACCCTCCCCCCACCCTCGGCCTCTCAAACTCAGCCCCCACTCCACTCACTGGGGGCTGCCAGCCAGGCCCAGCTGATACCCTGGACTTACCTGAAGTCCAACGTCCATAGCTATTTCTTTGGAAATGCCTGGAGTCCCAGCAGTGGCCGGCACTCCAATCTGTTGCCGTTGGGACTACAAAGCTGTTCGGACAATCAGATTGGCCATCAGCTGTCTAAGGCGGGACTTCCTCCAGAGATGGGGGTGAGCCAATTAATGTGCCGCCAAGCATAAAATGGCTACAGATCTTGTCATGGGCAGGCTCCCACCAATTTTTCAGCTGGGTATGGGGGAACACGGCATCCCATAAAATCCAGCCCATAAAGCTTAGGAGGAAGTTCAGAGAAAAATTCAACAACAACAACCTTCATTTATTTGGTGCTTTTTGACATAGTAAAATGTCCCAAGGTGCTTCCACAGGAGCGGTTATCAAAAAAAATTTGATATCAAATGACTTAAGACGATATTAGGACCAAAAGCATGGTTAAAGGGGCAGGTTTTAAAGGGCGTCTTGGAGGAAGAGGGGAGGGGCAGAGAGGTTTAGGGAGGGAATTCCAGAGCCTAAGGGCCAGGCAGCTAAAAAAACGGCCGCCAATAGCTGAGCAATGAAAATCAGGATTCTCAAGATTCCAGAATTGGAGAGGTCTCGGACGGTTGTAGGGGTGGAGGAGGTTAAAGAGATAGGAGCAAGGTCATGCAGTTCTGGTGCAAGTTCATTAACCTGAAATGCTTTGTCTCTCTCTCTCTCTCCACAGAGGCTGCCTGACCTACAAGGTCAGGGAAGGTGGTGGTACAGTGATACTGTCACTGGACCAGTATTCCAGGGAGCCAGAGTAATGCTCTGGGGATGAATCCCACCACGGCAGATGGTGAAATTTGAATTCAATAAAAATCTGGAATTAAAAGTCTGAAGACAACCACAAAACCATTGCTGATTGTTTAAAAACCCATTCGGTTCACTGATGTCCCTTAGGGAAGGAAATCTGCCACCCTTACCTGGTCTGGCCTTACACCCTTACCTACTTGTGACTCCAGACCTACAGCAATGTAGATAACCTGCATTGTGCACTTATTGAGTGAAGGAAAAGTAAATGATTTTATTCAGCATAACTGAAATTCATTCTTTGCTTCGTGTCTCCTCTGCCCAAGGGCAGGTCCTTGGTTCCTTGTCTGCTGATGTTTAATTTAATTTTGTTGGCAGGTTTGTCACTGGTGGTTTGCCATTGCCTTCCACTGTTAGGGACAGGGTGAGGAGGCAGGTCCAAGGTCTGCTTCGACCGGAACAGGGATTGAAACAATACTGTCGGAGTTATTGTGAGCCATACTCTAGCCATCTAGCTAACTGAGCTAACCAGCCCCACATATTTGAGCTTAGGACTACTTAATCATGGAAAAGATGATTGAGAATTATCAACTAACTAATAGGAGAAGTCATATTGTTTCTCTATAGGATTCCGGCATCTTAAGAAAATTAATTAATGTGATTTGCTGGAATTAATCAAAGCAGTCACTAAGAATTATAATCATTTTCCCCCCTTTTTCAACTAACAATTTTAGCATTCCCACATCCAGATGAGAGATATAATGTCTCATCCAAAAAATAACACCTCCAACAGGGTAGTGTTCCCTCAGTGCTGACGGTGCAGCCCTCCCTCAGTACTGATCCTGCAACAGTGTAGCACTCCCTCAGTACTGCCCAACTAACAGTGCAGCACTCCTTCAATACTGTGCTCCCTCAGTACAGATCCTGTGACAGTGAAGCACTCCCTCAGTACTGCCCCATTGGCAGTGCAGCAGTCCCTCAGTATGGTGTTCCCTCAGCACTGCCTCCCTCAGTACTGATCCTGTAACAGTGCAGCACTGATCCTGCGACAGTGTAGCACCCCCTCAGTACTGATCCTGCAACAGTGCAGCCCTCCCTCAGTACTGATCCTGCAACAGTGTAGCACTCCCTCAGTATTGCCCAACTAACAGTGCAGTACTCCGTCAATACTGTGCTCCCTCAGTACAGATCCTGTGACAGTGAAGCACTCCCTCAGTACTGCCCCATTGGCAGTGCAGCAGTCCCTCAGTATGGCGCTCCCTCAGTACTGCCTCCCCCAGAACTGATGCTGTAACAGTGCTGCAATCCCTCAGCACTGATCCTGTGACAGTGTAGCACTGCCTCAGTACTGCCCCTCTGACAGTGTAGCACTGCCTCAGTACTGCCCCTCTGACACTGCAGCACTCCCTCAGTACTACACTGGAAGCATCAGCCTGGATTATGCATTCATATTTCTGAAGTGGGATTTGAACCCATGAGCTTGTGGACTCTGAGGCAAGAGTTCTACCCACTGAGACACAAATGACACACTCAGAATTGGATTCTATCCCCCCCCGGTCAGGAATAGAAACACTTCATTTGTCTGCCAACTGGAAAAACATAACAGCACCATTTCATCTAACTGCAGCTTGCCTATGAAGTGCTATTTGGATAACTGAAGGAAAATACAGTGAAACTTGTCCAACCTGGTCTTTTTTAAAAAAAAATTTATGGGATGTGGGCTTCGCTGGCTAGGCCAGCATTTATTGCCCATCCCCAATTGCCCTTAAGAAGGTAGTGGTGAGCTGCCCCCTTGAACCGCTGCATCCTTCTATACCTTAAAATGGAACTCCAGTGTATTACTGGTGCCAGTATTACTGATTTTAACAGGTATTTGAAAAATTTGAACTGGTTTTTCCTGCTGGGGATAGAAATGAGGCATTTGGGGATGAACGCAGCTGGGGTCAGATGCTGTTTGGTTTGCGTTATTTCGCCCAAATGAGTGAATTTCCTTTATTAACACAACAGTATATGTTACAGTTAGAGTAATTATCAGAGCCAGATGTTGGTAAAGTGAGTTGGCCAATGGCAGAAATAATAAACAGAGGGATACATATTGAAATCTATGTCAGTTGCCAGGAGGAAAAATAATCTATATTTAGAACTTTATTTTAACTATAACAAATGTACTCACTCTACACCTAACATTTACTGGTGGTTGCCAGATGGGTTTCTTTTTCCTGGTCCTTTTTTTTTAATGTTTTGGCACAAGGAGTATTTTCGTTTGGGAATTGAAAAAAATCTGTTTCACACCCATCAGTCTGAAAGTCTACAAGGACAGAAAGAACAAAGGCAAAGAGCTTTGATATTATCCCAACAGAAACACAAAAGCAAACACAGCTTAAAGGTTGCTTCCTTCAATCGTACTATTTACCCAAATACCAGATATCGCCATCAGCACTCTGCGTGACTGCCCACCAACGCAACATCCAGAAGAGAAACATTTCTAATGAAGAGTCGCTTTATAGGTCTGGCTCCAGTGTGATTGATTCCCCACTTCATGTGCAACAACTTTTGAATGACAGTGAAACCAATCAAACTCAGGGTCTCTTACTTTTACCATTACAATGCAAGCTGTGGATCACAGGGTAGAACCCTTGCTTCTGCATCGTAAAGTTGTGGTTTCAAGTCCCACCCCGGAGACTTGAAGCTCCTGGTGCGATACTGAGCGAGTGCGGCACTGTCCGCGGAGCGGCACTGGTGGGGAATGCTGCACTGTCAGAGGTGCAGTAGTGAAGGAGTGCTGCACTGTCACAGGGGCAATACTGAGGGAGGGGAGAGTTCCATTGTCAGAGGTGCAGTGCTGATGGAATGTTGCACTGTCAGAGGCACTGTCTTTCAGATAAGATATGAAACCGAGAGCCCCTAGCCCCACGAGCCCTCTTATCAAAGAGCAGTGGAAGAGGGGCTTCTCTCCGGTGTCCTGGCCAGTATGTATTCCTCAACCAACACCTGAAAAGCAGATAATCTGGTCTCTATCCCATTGCTGTTTGTGAGAGATTGTTATATACAAATTGACTGCATAACAATAGTGACTTCACTTCAAAAAAAGTACTGCATTGGCTGTAAAGGGCTTTAGGACATCCTCAGGTCATGAAAGGTGCTGTAGAAATGCAAGAAATGTTGATTGAGGGATAAGTATTGGTCAGGACACTAGGGAGAACTCCCTTGTTCTTCTCTTTAGTAACTCTGGGATCTTTAATGTCCACCTGAGAGTTCTGGCCAGGCCTCACCTGTGCCACGAGGTGCATTGTCAACAAGGCTCTTGACGAAATGGAAAAATATACAAGAGGAACAGATTCCAGCTCGTAGAAAGTTAACCACTTACAAAGGTGTAACTGTAGCACAAATGCAGCACTTCTGCTTTTAAATAGAGAGAGCTGCATTCAAAATAGAGCAAACTTGGAAACAGGGCTAGCAGTGCCAATTCTCAGAGCCAAGGTCCCCTGTGAGTTACCCCTGCATTCCAGTATGACACGGAAACACTTCAATTGCTTATTTACCTTGAAGTTACAGCTCATGTTCTTTTGCCTACTAGATGAATAACCACAGCACATCCACTATCCAATGATGAGTTGAGAGATTTTTTGCGGTTGGGGTAATCAGGAATAAATTTGGGTGACTTCAATGTTTGGCTAGAATGTTTGCCTTTGTGCATTTCGATACCACAATATCTTCAGATGCTTCCTGGCAAGAACTGTGCATGCTGTCCACAAGCAAAGCCTGGAAGACGCAACAGCTGCACAGCATATGGGAGTGCTGCTTATGCAGGAGATGTGCATAATTTATATTTAAAGTCCAAGATATTTTTCGGGTGTTGCATGTGTGTGAGATGTGGCCTTCTTCTAAAGCCAATAACATGCTATCATAGGTTGGCTGCTTCATTATTAGCAACTTACAGAGGTCACATCATGCATGTGCAGCAGCTGGAACAGAAATGTGCAGCCAGATGCGGGACATTTCTAAACTTTCTTTATATATTCAGATATCCACCTCCTACCCCCAATTCCTCACAATCATCATGACTCTGAACTGTGTCAATACGTGCTGAGGTTCTACCTGTCCCCGGTGTTGCGAAGGATGGGTCTGGCCACGCTGACGCGGAACGCTCCAAGTAGTTGGACCGTGCCGTACCACCTGTCCCTGGTGGAAAAATTTATGCAGACAAACAGCTTTGACCACAAGTCCATCAGGCAGTGGTTGGCATGTAACGTCTTAGAGGCCCTGCAGGAAAAGGAGAGGGTGGATCCTGTGGGATGGGTGGTGAGAAAGGCCCTCCCCGTCAGATCCTTCCAACACGCCAGGAGTCTCACCCCCTCTGCACGTTGCCCTCGAGGTGGCTGTGGTGGGGAAGAGACCGTTGTTCACCTCCTTGTGGATTGTGCCTTTGCAAAGAAGGTCTGGAGAGAGATGCAGTGGTTTCTGTCAAGGTTCACCCCGAGCAGTTCTGTGACACAGGACTCTGTGATCTACGGGTTGTTCCCAGGGACACAGACCGAGACACACATCAACTGCAGCTGGAGGATCATCAACTCGGTGAAAGACGCTCTTTGGTCTGCCCGAAACTTGTTGGTCTTCCAGCGCAAAGAGTTGTCCCCGACCGAGTGTTGCAGATTGGCACATTCCAAGGTCCAGGACTACGTGCTGTGGGATGCACTAAAGCTTGGGGCAGCCGCCGCAAAGGCGCAATGGGGAAGGATCGCTGTCTAAGACCTTTCTGCCATAGGGCACCGTGGGGCTGGGAACTGTTGAGAGCCCCTCGGGCTGTACAGCTCAAAATGAATGTCTGCATTGAATTCTAATTGTATTATAATTGTATTGAAGCACCTCATGTATGTTGATAACTCCAATACCATTGTCTGATTGTCTGCATTGACCATATTGAAATGATTGTAATATTCATTGATTGTATTGATGCACCTTGTGATCCATGTGTAAAAGTGGAATCTGATTGTACTTTTGTGATGGTGATTTTGAAATGTTTTGGAATGTTCTTCCAGATATTTTATGAATAAAGTATATTTTTCAAAAAAAAATAAATCATGACTCTGAACTCTGCATTTTCCATATTGATTCCCATCTTACTATTTCTTCCTCCTGCCTCCCATCTTCGAGGCTTGTGAGAAAAATTGAAGTCCACGGGATAAAAAGGGCATACAATATAGGCTAAGGGATCGAAAACAAAATTATGGTCAATGGCTGTTTGTTGAGCAAGATCAGGGTTATACAGTGGAGCTCCCCAAATTCCAGGACTAAGACCAGACCACTGCTGTTTTTCGATATACATCATTAACTTGGGGCTTTGGTGTTTAGGGCACAATTTCAATATTTTGCAGGTGATGTGAAACTTGGAAGTGTCGTAAACAGTGATGGCGACAGTAACAAACTTCAAGAGGCTGGTGGAATGGGCAGACACCTGGTCAATTCCACTCCTTGCGGAATACTCCCTAGTCTAACTTTGGAAAATAAAGGGACCTTCCCAAAAGAAAATACAGGCTTTTCCTGAGAGCACAAGGATCATCACAAATCATCTACCCACGTCAATTGCTCAATTTCTGAGGGGGCGCTGGAACAGAGACACCTGCGGCTGTTGGTATACAAAGCAGTTAATAAAGCCTATTGGATCCTGAGTTTATAACTAGGAGGATTAGACTAGGTTTTCCCGCGGACGTCGTGGCCCTGATATCCGGACCAAACGGGTGTCCCGAGCTCACAATTGCCAGCATCACAGCCAATGATGCAATCTTACCCGGAGGCAGCCTCCTAACCGAGCTCACACTCCAATTAAGGTGGGTGGACTCCTGGCGTTGCCACCCCAGTCAGTGGTCCAGCTGCTCTAGAACCTCAGTGGTCTCACCGGGAGAGGTGGAGGCAGATGAGGCAGGTCAAGGACCGTGAGGGTGCCTCAACATGAAAGCGTACATTTAGGATTGGAATTGTTAGGGGCACAGCCATTAGGCCTGCCAAAGAGGAGGGGGAAGCCCCTCCGGGTTCATTCTTTGGGCTGCAGGTGCAGCTTTTCCTGCCAGAAGCCCGTACTTGGGGGGCATGAAGCCTCTGGCTCCAAGGGCCCATGGCCTGCTGCAGGGCGGCCTCCAGGGAGATGTCGGCATCCCCCTGTGGTGGGGGAACACACGCAGTGGCAGAAAATTTATGGCATGTCCACAAAATCAGACCGAATCAGAAATCCATTATAATAGCTCCCCGCCTCCACTAACCCTCCGAAAGTGCAGCATCCCAATAGTACTGCACAATATTGTGGGGAGTGATGAGCTGAGTTCAGAGCTTACATTTGGGAAAATAGGCCCTAAACCTTCTGCCGGACTTAAATCTTTGGTCCAAACTGAATGGAAATTTACCTGTCCTTAAGAATATTTGGCATATGGAATTCAGTTAACTTCGGAACTCAATTAAACCTCCATGCAAGGGATTTCAGAGACCAAGGCAAAGCCTTTCGTGCTGCCGTAGCACTTCCCCACCTCACCACACTGCCCTAGTCCTGAAACCATTCCCGAATTATTGAAGCTTTGCCACTGACAGGTTGTCAAGGCAACCAAGAAACGTTATTTCGGAAAGACAGCTCGTAACGGGGGTGGGGGGCGGGTGGGGGGCGGGTGGGGGGGGGGGACATGAAAAGAGATAAGGAGTACAATCAAAAAGTAGGTAATATACACCCATCGGAATGACACACGTTGTTTGATTCAATTTGGAAGGGGCATATGTTCAGCATAATAGTTTATCTCTGGATAACTGCATCTAAAATCCCCAATCTCATTGGTATGAATGCGTATGATTAGCTTGCCAATCCCTAAGAAACTTGAGAAGGCTTTTCGAGTACACTTCTGCAAACAGATGTTGTTTATACTCCCCATGTCAGGCACAGGGCAAAGCGCCAACGATAGATGACAATAAAGATGAAGCCACTTAAATCATTCTTATGTCTTTTGTAACTGGCCAAAGCCCATTAAACATCATGCTGATGAAGGACAGATTTTGATACACTTTAACCCGCTTGTTGCGCTAAAGGTAGATTTTTTTTTAAAACCGGGGCCACAGTTAAGCATCCCAACTGTGGATGAGCAGAGAGATTTAAGACCCGTGTACTGAAATAATTAAAAACTAGTAGACGGACACAAAAAGAAAATCATAAAACTGAAGCAATTCAGTCAAATTGAATTTCTACATCACCTTTTACAACCTCAGAATGTCTCAAAGCACTTCACAGACAATGAAGTACTTTTGAAGTGTAGACATTGTTGTAATGTAGGGAATGCAGGAGCCAATTTGTACGCAACAAGATCCCACCAACAGCAATGTCAGACCATCTGTTTTTGTGACGTTGCTTGATGTAAAAATATTGACCAGGACACGGGGGAGAATTCCCTTGCTCTTGTAACCAATGGCACTGGGGAATCTTTTTAAGTTCACCAGCTGAGGCCTCGATTTAGCCTCTCATCCGAGAGACAAACGGTTCAGCACTGTCTCAAAATTAGCATCAGGACTGTTAGCCTGGAATACATCAAGTCTCTGGAGTGGGCATAATTCACGGGCGAGAGTGTTGCCAACTGACCCATCAATAAAAGTGACCATGAAGCTGTTGGATTGTCGTAAAAATCCAACTGGTTCATTAGTGTCCTTTAGGGAAGGAACCCTACCGTCCTTACCCAGTCTGGGTCTATATGTGACTCCAGTCCCACACCAACAGGGTTGACTTGTAATTGTCCTCTGAGCTGGTTGAGCAAGATGCTCAGTTGTATGAAAATTGCTACCAGTGGTTCAAGAAGGCCCATCACCATCATCTCAGGGTAACTAGGGGTGGGCATTCATCCCTTAACCTTCCTGTCCCAGTAGTAGACAGTAGTAGAGAACCCACTGGCAGATTTCACAACTAGAATGCCGAGCAAAGGGAGCTTATTAGACTGTCCCGTTTCAAAGGTGAATTTGAGTGTGGGATGGCGTGCATTAAGGTGTAGATTCAAATATAGCAAATATATCATCTACGTATTGGAAATATACAAGGGTTAGGAGGTTAGGGGAACAATAATTCCCTGCTGCATTCTCTGTGGCAATGCCTCGAACAGAGTTGACTTAACAACCAATCAGCACCCTTTCCTCCTGCAGTATAAATTGTTAAGGGATGATTGAATGGGTGTTTTCAAAATTCTGAAATCATGAAGATTTGGTTGGTGAGCTGGTAACAAAGGGGCATAAACTCAGAACTAAAGAATAAATAATTCTCCAGATGAGGGCATCCCTGGCAAACTAAAATTTGTTGCCCATCCCGAGTTGTCCTGAGTAGATGGTGATGGACCTTCTTGAACTTCTGGGAGCAAATGGATGCGAGATGAAAATCTTCAATGGCATGTCTCCTTTTACAGCAACATTAAATCTAAAAATACATCTCAATTTGCATTTTACTTCAGAGTCGATATAAGTAAAATTGCTACTAATTCCTAAGAAGACTCAACAGTTTGTTTCTTTAATCATGTAATCCTCTGCAGCAAACTGACCTTGCTGGGAGTCGGAGTGGACCTGTGGGAGACAGTCATGTGCTGAGGAGCACCTATAAATGAAGCCGGGGATTGGAGTGAGGCCTACGTGAGGAGTGCACCATTTCACCATTTCAGCTGCTGTGGGGTAGCATCGAGTAAACAACCGTGACATCACAGGAAATGAGTAAGTTGACTGGCTGCTGAGTGCTCAGTGTAGGGGACAGTGTGCTAACAGCCAACTTCAGACACGTGAGTTAAGTTAGATCAATAAATAAAAAGAAATAAAACTTTAAAACCTTCAAATCTAAAATGTTAACTATCTCAGAGAGTAAGATCAAGGTAAATAGAATACTTGGAGAGTTTGATACAAGTAGACAATAGTAAGTCATTAGATGGGGTCAGAGTAAAGTGGAAAGTATAAAAGCCTAAACCAGGGTTAATGTGTATATATAGGAATGCACGGAGTGTGGTTAATAAGGTTGGTGAACTGCGGGCACAGGTTGACAAACGTAACTAAGATATTATTGTTATAACATAGATCTGGCTCAAAGAATGGCAGGACTGGGCATTAAATATTCCTGGGTACAAGGTATTTAGGAGAGATAGGAAAGGAAGAAAAGGGGGCTAGTGTCAATATTGGTTAAAGATGGCATTACAGTACTGGAAAGAGAGGACTTCAAGAGGGGTCAAGGACGGAATCTCCCTGACGAGAGGTAAGGAATGAAAAAGGTGCAAAAACATTGATCGGTGTAGTATATAGACCACCAACTAGTGAAAGGGATGGACAGAAACAAATCTGCAAAGAAATTACAGAGAGGGGCAAGAGTTACAAAGTAATTATAATGGAGAACTTTACTGGGATAGGAATAGTGCAAAGGGACAAGAGGGGTGCGAGTTCCTGGAATGCATTCCAGATAATTTTCTGCAGCAGTATGTTTCCAGTCCAATGAGAGGGCAGGCACTGTTGGACCTGGTTCTGGGGAATGAGTTGGGCCGAGTGGATCAAATATCAGTGGGAGAGCCTCTGGGGGACAGTGACCATTGTATCATAAGGTTCAGGTTGGCTATGGAGAAGGACAAGGAACAATCCAGAGCGGGGATAATTAATTGGGGGAAAGCCAACTTCTAAGGGATGAGAATGTATCTGAGTCGGGTGAGTTGGAATCAAATGTTGGCAGAAAAGACGGTGACTGAACAAAGGGCCACCTTCAAAGAAAAAGTATTGCAGGCAGTGTCAAGGTATATTCCCTCAAAGGGGAAAGGTAGGACAATTAAATCCAGAGCATCCTGGATGATGAGACAGATAGAAGTGATGATGAAAAGGAAGAAGTGCATGTACAACAGATGTCAGGTAGAAAATACAATGGAGAATCAGGCTAAATAAAGAAGGACCAGAGGGGAAGTGAATAAACTAATAAGAAAAGCAAGAGAGCATGAAAAGAGGTTGGCAGCGAACATAAAAGAGAATCCCAAGGTCTTCTATAAGCATGTAAATAATAAAAGGGCAGTAAAAGAAAGAGTAGGGCAGATTAGGGATAAAAAGGGGGACTTGCATGTGGAGTCAGGAGGGATGGCGGAGTTGTTAAACAAGTACTTTGCATCTGTCTTTACAAAGGAAGAAGATGATACCCAGGCTGAGGTGAGAAAGCGTAATTGATACATTAGAACAATTTACAATTGAGAAGGAGGTGTTATAAAGGTTATCTTTACTTAAAACAGATAAGGTACCAGGACCAGATGAGATGCATCCTAGGGTGCTGAGGGAAGTGAGAGTGGAAATTGCAGAGGCACTAGTGATAATCTTCCAGTTTTCCTTAAACACAAGGGAGATGCCAGAGGACTGGGGAATTGCGAATGTTATACCCTTGTTTAAAAAGGGGTGCAAGGATAAAGCTGGCAACTACAGACCAGTCGGTAGGGAAACTTCTGTTCGGGACAAAATCAACAGTCCCTTAGACAAGTGCAGGATAATTAAGGAAAGACAGCATGGGTTCATTAAGGGAAAATCATGTTTAACTAACTTGCTGGAGTTTTTTGAGGAGGTAACAGAGAAGGTTGATAAGGGCGATGCTGATGATGTGGCATATATGAATTTTCAAAAGGCATTTGATACAGTGCCACACAATAGATTTATAAGCAAAATTCTAGCTCATGGAATAAAAGGGAAAGTAGGCACTTGGACATGAAACAGAGTGACAGGAAACAGAGTAGTGATAAATGGTTGTTTTTCAGATTGGAGAAAGGTTTGTAGTGGTCAGTGTTGGACCCTTGCTCTTCCTGATATATATTAATGACCTAGACTGTGGTGTTCAGGGCATGATTTCAAAATTTGCAGATTATATGAAGATTAGAAATGTTGTCAACTATGATGAGGATAATCTTGAACTTCAAAGGGACATCGCAATGTTGGTGGATTGGGCAGGCAAGTGGCAGATGAAGTTCAATGCAGAGAAGTGTGAGGTCATTCATATCGGCAGCAAGAATATGGAGAAACAGTATAAAATAAAGAAAGAGTCTCTAAAGGAGGTGCGGGAGCAGAGGGACTTCAGTGTAAATGTACATAAGTCATTGAAGATGGCAGAGAATGTTGAGAGATCAGTTAATAAAGCATATAGTGTCTTAGGTATTGAGTGCAAGAGTAAGGAGGTCATGTTGAACTTGTATCAGACACTAGTTAGGCCTCATCTGGAGAACTGTGTCCAGTTCTGGGCGCCACACTGGAGGAAGGATATGAAGGCATTAGAGAAAGTACAGAGGTGATTCACAAGAATGGTTCCAGGGATAAAGAACTGTAGCTATGAGGATAGATTGGAGAGGTTGGGACTGTTTTCCTTGGAGAACAGGAGGTTGAGAGGAGACTTAATAGGGGTATTCAAGATCCTGAGGGGTATGGACAGGGCAAATAGTGAGAAACTGTACCCACTCAAGAGAACATCAAGAACTAGAGGGCACAGATTCAAAATAATTGGCAAAAGGAGTAAATATGACATGAGGAAAAATTTTTCACCCAGCGAGTTGTGGTGCCTGGAACAAACTTCCTGAGAGGGTGGTGGGGGCAGATTCAATTGAGGTATTCAAAAGGGAATTGGATTGCTACCTGAAAAGAAATAATGTGCAAGGTTATGGGGATAAGCAGGGGAGTGAGACTAGGTAGAATGCTCTTTCAGAGAGCCAGTGCAAACTCAATGGGCTAAATAGCCTCCTCCTGCAATATAAAGAACAAAGAACAAAGAAAAGTATAGCACAGGAACAGGCCCTTCGGCCCTCCAAGCCTGTACCGATCATATTGCCCATCAACTAAAACATTTTGCAGTTCCGGGGTCCATATCACTCTATTCCCATCCTATTCATGTATTTGTCAAGCTTCCTCTTAAACACCACTATCGTACCTGCTTCCACCACCTCCTCTGGCAGTGAATTCCAGACACTCACTACCCTCTGCAAAAAAAACTTGCCCTGCATATCTCCTCTATAGTTTTCTCCTCTCACCTTAAATTTATGTACCCTAGTAATTGACTCTTCCACCCTGGGAAAAAGCTTCTGACTATCTACTCTGTCCATGCCACTCATAATTTTGTAAACTTCTATCAAGTCGCCCCTCAATCTCCGTCGCTCTAGTGAGAACAATCCGAGTTTCTCCAACCTCTCCTCATAGCTAATAACCTCCAGACCAGGCAGCATCCTGGTAAACCTCCTCTACACCTTCTCCAATGCCTCCATATCCTTCTGGTAATGCGGCGACCAGAATTGCACGCAATATTCCAAGTGTGGCCTAACCAAGGTTCTATACAACTGCAGCATGACTTCCCAGCTTTTATACTCAATACCCCTGCCAATGAAGGCAAGCATGCCATATGCCTTCCTGACTACCTTATCCACCTGCGTTGCCACTTTCAGTGACATGTGGACTGTACACCCAGATCCCTCTGCCCGTCAATGCACTTAAGTGTTCTGCCATTTACTGTATAATTCCTGCCTGTATTAGACCTTCCAAAATGCATTACCTCGCATTTGTCTGGATTAAACTCCATCTGCCATTTCTCCGCCCAAGTCTCCAACCGATCTATATCCCGTTGTATCCTTTGACAATCCTCTTCACTATCTGCAACTCCTCCAACCTTAGTGTCGTCTGCAAACTTACTAATTCGCCCAGTTACATTTTCCTCCAAATCATTTATGTATACTACAAACAGCAAAGGTCCCAGCACTGATCCCTGCGGAACTCCATTAGTCACAGCTCTCCATTCAGAAAAGCACCCTCCACTGCTACCCTCTGTCTTCTATGACCAAGCCAATTCTGTATCCATCTTGCCAGCTCACCTCTGATCCCGTGCAACTTTACCTTCTGTACCAGTCTTCCATGAGGGACCTCGTCAAAGGCCTTACTGAAATCCATGTATATAACATTATCTGCCCTTCCATTGTCGATCATCTTTGTGACTTCCTCGAAAAACTCGATCAAGTTATTGAGACACGACCACCCCTTCACAAAACCATGCTGCCTCTCACTAATACGCCCATTTGCTTCCAAATGGTAGTAAATCCTGTCACGAAGAATCTTTTCCAATAATTTCCCTACCATTGACGTAAGGCTCACCGGCCTGTAATTTCCTGGATTATCCCTGCTACCCTTCTTAAACAATGGAGCAACATTGGCCATTCTCCAGTCCTCTGGGACCTCACCCGTAGCCAGTGAGAATGCAAAGATTTCTGTCAAGGCCCCAGCAATCTCCTCCCTTGCCTCCCTCAGTACTCTGGGGTAGATCCCATCTGGCCCAGGGGACTTATTCACCTTAATATTCTTCAAGACGCCTAACACCTCCTCTTTTTTGATCTCAACATGATCCAGGCCATCTACACACTCTAAAGATTCTGTGATTCTGTGAAATCAGGGCAGGTGAGTTGCAGTAATGCAGTGAGCCAGACTCACATCTAGTTTGGTGGTTTGTCAAAGAGGGCTGAATCAGCACTGAGTTGAACTCAACGTGGGAAATCAAAGAGATGCAAAAAAAAATCACACAGCAAAAATTGTGACAGAAATTGTGTGACATCTAAAACATGAGGAGTGGATGTAATAAAAGATCCTGACACGGGAAGTGAGTATAAAATGCACAGCATGTGAAAACTGTATGCAAGACCTATTTTAATACACAATACGTAATTTTGTACAAACACAGTCAGGAACTTACTGTGTGACAGGTTGCATTATTGCAAGTCGCTTTTCTAGAAGCACCTGACAAAATAAGTGGATACATTTTATCATATTTACAGGTTAAATTCCATACAGTGACTGTGTAAGATGTTGCATGACTTGTGTTATTTCTACAGTCGAGCAAACTAAAGCCAGCAGAGCAAAGCATCAGATAAAATTTGAAAACAGGAAATTGCTGCCAAAAATTTTCTGAAAACTCTGAAGGTTTGCACATTGATGTGCGGCTCATAGCCTGAGTGCTCAAAATAGATTACTGCCAAAAATCTTAACCTTTTAGTACAAAACAGCAAATAATATCAACAACAACTTACGCTTGTATAGTGTTTATAACCTAGTAAAACATACCAAGGCATTTCACTGGAGCGTTATCAAAGCAAAATATAATGCTGAGGCGTATTTTATTTTTATTCCTTCATGGGATGTGGGCTTCGCTGGCTGGGCCAGCATTTATTGCCCATCCCTAATTGCCCTAGAGAAGGTGGTGGTGAGCTGCCTTCTTGAACCGCTGCAGTCCATGTGGTGTAGATACACCCACAGTGCTGTTAGGGAGGGAGTTCCAGGATTTTGACCCAGCGACAGTGAAGGAACGGCGATATATTTCCAAGTCAGGATGGTGAGTGGCTTGGAGGGGAACTTCCAGGTGGTGGTGTTCCCATGTGTCTGCTGCCCTTGTCCTTCTGGATGGTAGTGGTCGTGGGTTTGGAAAGTGCTGTCTGAAGAAACTTGGTGAGTTCCTGCAGTGCATCTTGTAGATGGTACACACTGCTGCTACTGTGCGTCGTTGGTGGAGGGAGTGAATGTTTGTGGATGGGATGCTAATAAATAGGCTGCTTTGTCCTGGATGGTGTTGAGCTTCTTGAGTGTTGTGGGAACTGCACTCATCCAGGCAAGTGGAGAATATTCCATCACACTCCTGACTTGTGCCTTGTAGATGGTGGACAAGCTTTGGGGAGTCAGGAGGTGAGTTACTCACCACAGGGTTCCTAGCCTCTGACCTGCTCTTGTAGCCACATATTTATATGGCTAGTCCAGTTCAGTTTCAGGTCAATGGTAATCCCCAGGAATTCACCAAGGCTCCTTAGACAGCACCTTTCAAACCCACGACCACTACCATCTAGAAGGACAAGGGCAGATAAATGGGAGCACCACCACCTGGAAGTTCCCCTGCAAGTCACTCATCATCCTGACTTGGAAATATATCGCCGTTCCTTCATTGTCGCTGGGTCAAAATCCTGGAACTCCCTCCCTAACAGCACTGTGGGTGTACCTACACCACATGGACTGCAGCAGTTCAAGAAGGCAGCTCACCACCACCTCCTCAAGGGCAACTAGGATGGGCAAAAAATGCTGGCCCAGCCAGTGAATCCCACATCCCATGAATGCATAAAAAGAAATGTTGATAGTGGGGGATTCAGCGATAGTAATGCCATTGAATATGAAGGGGCAATGGTTAGATTCTCTCTTGTTGGAGATGGTCATTGCCTGGCACTTGTGTGGCATGAATGTTACTTGCCACTTGTCAGACCAAGCCTGGCTATTGTCCAGGTCATGCTGCATTTGGGCATGGACTGCTTCAGTATCTGAGGAGTCACGAATGGTGCTGAACATTGTGCAATCATCAGCGAACACCCCCATTTCCGACCTTATGAAGGAAGGTCATTGATGAAACAGCTGAAGATGGTTGGGCCGAGGACATAAGGAGATATCCGGCCAGGTGACCAAAAGCTTGGTTAAAGAGGCAGGTTTTAAGGAGGGTCTTAAAGGAGGAGAGGTGGGTGGAGAATGAGAGAGGTTTAATCAGGGAATTCCAGAGCTTAGGGCTGAGGCAGCTGAAGGCATGACCACCTAGGGTGGATAAAGGATGTGCAAGGGCCAGAATTGGAGGAGTGCAGAGATCTCAGAGATTTGCAAGGCTAGGGGAGATTACATAGGTAGGATGAGGCTATGGAGGGATTTAAAAGCAAGAGTGTGAATTTTTAAAAATTGACGGGGCCAATACAGATCAAGATTTCCATTATAAAACAAATTCAATAACTTATCCAATCCTTTCTTTTTTAAAACAAAAACAGAAATACCTGGAAAAACTCAGCAGGTCTGGCAGCATCAGCGGAGAAGAACAAAGTTGACGTTTCAAGTCCTCATGACCCTTCAACTCGAAACGTCAACTTTGTTCTTCTCCGCCGATGCTGCCAGACCTGCTGAGTTTTTCCAGGCATTTCTGTTTTTGTTTTGGATTTCCAGCATCCGCAGTTTTTTGTTTTTAATTCCTTTATTTTTTAACCTATTTTTGTGGTTGAGAGTTGTTAGCACTCGCAGGCAGAACATCTTAAAGTGAAGGCAGCTGTAAAGCTCAGATATAGTACAATTAATGCAGAACAGATCTCTCTCTACTCTGCCCCGACATATCCCAATCTTTAACAGCACCTCCTACTACACCAGTGTGGCACTCTTCCGTTTCCCAGTGCCAGGCACTCAGCGCCTTTCCTGAGTGAGGATATGAAATAATGCTGATCTCGAGTTATTTTGATCTCTGAAGTCATGCTATTGTAATCTATTTTGACACTGTACAAACATTCGATATTGGACCCTTGTTAAAAGAAAATGAAAACCTGTGAAAGTGCTTTTCACAACCCAAGTTATGTCAAAGTGCTTCAAAGACAGTGACATACTTTTGAAACGCCGTCACTTAAAGTGCAGGCATCATCCTCGATGATGGGGGAGCCCAGCACATCAGTGCAATGCACAAGGCTGAAACATTTTCCGCTAACTCAGCGCTCCTCTGGAGATCCCCAGCATCACAGATGACAGTCTTCAGCCAATCCCAGTCACTCCACGTGATATCAAGAAAAGGATGCTCAAATACGGAAACCGCCCATGTCCATACGCAGCAAGAGCTGGGCAACATTCAGGCCTGGGTTGATAAGTGGCAAGTAACATTGGTGCCACACGAGTGCCAGGTAATGACCATCTATGGTGGTGTAGAGCATAGCCATCAGCATGGACCTGTCAGGCCGAGTGACCTCCTTGGTGCTGCCTCGTTCCATGGTTCTGCAACGTGCCATTTCTCTCTCCTTCCTGCACTTATCCTTATGAGCCTCCTCTCAACCCTCTTCATCTAACCCTGTCGGCATCAATATCTATAGGACACAGATTTAAGGTGATTGGCAAAAGAACAGAAATGATACGAGGAAAACACTTTTTACACAGTGAGTTGTTGGGATCTGGAATGCCCTGCTTGAAAGGGCAGTGGAAGCAGGTTCAATAGGAATATTCAAAAGAGAATTGGATAAATACTTGAAGGGAAAAATGTACAGGGCTATGTGGAAAAAGCAGGAGAATTTCCCCTTAAGTGCACCTCTGGTGTTTGCCTCAGCCACTCGTTGTGGTAGTGAGTTCAATATTCTCACCACTCTCTGGGTAAAGAAATTTCTCCTGAATTTCCGATAGTGATTAATAAATCCAATCTTATATTTATGGCCCCAGTTTTGAAGTTAAGGAAAAAGAAAAGACAACACTAACCTGGTACATTTTGACTTATCCAGGCCTTGCCGGGGACTGCGAAATATACATGTGATTGGTGGACCCACGCTTTCAGAAAACAGAATGCAAGGGGAACATATAGACGGTGAAGAACATTGGCCCCGCAGTCCCGAAACCTTCCTCGGGGACCTCAGCCCCACAATTTGAGCTCTCTCATGGAAATTCCCTCCGTTCCTCCTCACTCTGCACAGAGGGGTTTCCTGGAATGGGCTGCTGCAGACTCTCCACTTCCTCACCCTTGTCAACATACCATGGTGATCTGTCCTGCTATCCAGAGGTGGTGGAGAGGTGGGGGGGTTCCTGGTGGGAGGCTGTCTATGAGGTAGTCCTCCCCTTTTCCATCGGGGATCTGGCATGGAGAGCAGTGCCGCGCAACAGAAGGTTAAGGTGGTTCACCGACTCCCAGGCTGCCTGTATTTTCTACAACCTTGAGGAATATGTGTTCCCTGTGTATATAGGCTATGCCAGGTTGCAGCCCCTATTTCATTGTTTGAAGGGGGTTGCTCCTCAAGTTTTGTTTCACTTCAGCCCCACGCTGCTGATCTTTGGCCACCCGGAGGAGGGCAGGCAAGGCGGAGGACTTCCTGACCAGCGAGCTCCTGGGATTGGCTGAGGTGGCCATAAACAAGTCCAGGCAGTGGGTGGTTGAGGGGGTTATTAGACCTGACTGCCTGTTCCACTCCTGTGACTATAGGTGTCCCTGGAGAGGGAGCATGCGGTGTCCACTAGTATGCTTGACGCTTCCGTGACCAGTGGACACCACAGGGGTTGGAGTGCATCATCAGCCTAGGAGTGACATTTTGATTTATTTAAGTTTTCTTTAAAGTTTTTAACTTCTGTTACAGTGCCCCTTTAAGAGGCTGTTAATTAGGTTATTCGTTTTGAGTACACCAAATAAACAAATGAAGAGTACAAACGATGAAGAGTTGGGGTTAAGGAAGGAACTCTAGACAGGGAGAGTGCAACCTATGGGGGTATAACCAAGAGGTGCAACCATTGGGGGTGATGTTCACATTGTGACAGGAAAAGAAAGAAGGTGAGAACGGAATAGTTTGCATTTATATAATGTCTTTCACACCCTCAGGACATAACAAAGCTTTTTTTTTGCAGCCAGTGAAGTACTTCAAGGTGCAATTATTTTTATAACGTGGTTAAATGCGATAGCCAAATTGCCCACAATAAGCTCCCACAAACAGCAGATTTCATAATGACTAGATAACCTGTTCATATGTGGATGCAGAGATTAATATCAGTCGGGTCACTGAGAGAGCTCCTTACGCTTCTCCAAATAGTGTACTGGGATCTCGAGATTATGATTCCTCCAGCCCATGCTGGGACCTGACCCCAAGAATCAAGGCCTTCAACTAAAACACTGCATCATCAAGTCCTTGGTTAAACCTGTAGGAGTCAAACACCCCACTGGGGAGAGGTACCCTGGCTTTCCACTATAACATCAGAGAACCCTATTCAAGCCTGTATAATTCCGCCAAAAGAATGTCACGACAAAGCTTTCAACCAAAACAACTCATCCAACAGGAATGAACATAATGACAGAAATATTTTTACAAAAATAAATAGAAACGATTTCACAAGCTTGTGCAGCTTGCATAGCCAGGCTGTGTTATAAATAAGTATAAAACTCAAGAGTTAAAAGGGAGATGGATAACTCAAAATCTGATCTCTGTTGTCTACACCTGTCAGAAGGTATGGCCTTTAGATCGCTATCTCTGACAGTGTACCTCACCTATCCCTGTACAGCTGCAATCAGTAAGCAGATCAGATACTAAACCCTTGCTCTGTATATCAGATGGAGGCAGATACATGAGCTGAATAGGATACTTTACCAAGATATGCTTGTATCGCCAGATGTAATCTGGGGTTGTCTAGTTATTTGGAGTGGGGGTGAAATTCCTCTCCTGTTGGAGGGCTCGAGTGGAAAACTAAAATTTAAAATAAAATTCCGTACAATTGTCAACGTGAATTTCGTCCTTCTGGCTCTCCTGTGGTGGGGGTTGTGTTTATACTGGAACTTGAGCATCACTGCTCTTGGGGAAACAAGAAGATATTGCCTACTGATTGTTACTTACCAGCTCCTGCTGAAAAGCATTTGCATGTGAAAAAAAAAACATTCATTTCTACAGAGCCTTCCGTGACCTCAGCATGTCCCAAAGTGTTTCACAACAATGAAGTTCCTTTGGAAGTGTAGTCACTGTTATACTGTGGGAAGCACAGCAGCCAATTTGTACACAGGAACAAAAAGAAAAATACCTGGAAAAACTCAGCAGGTCTGACAGCATCTGCGGAGAGGGATACAGTTAACGTTTCGAGTCCGTAAGACCCTTCATCAGAACTAAGACATATAGAAATGAGATGAAATATAAGCTGGTAGAGCGGGGTGGGTGGGATAGGTAGAGCTCGATAGGGGGACAGTGATAGGTGGAGGCAAAGAAGAGACTGCCAAAGATGTCATAGACAAAAGGACAAAGGGGTGTTGACGATGGTGATATTATCTAAAGGATGTGCTAATGGGGACATTAAGGGTAGAAAGCAGGACGAGCAAGTGACAGATGGCCCTAGTGGGGGTAGGGTGGGGGGAAGGGATCGAAATGGGATAAAAGGTGGAGGTGAAATAATAGATCAAAATAGATTTTAAAAATAGGAGGGAAAAGAAAAATATATTTGTAAAACAAATTATAAATTATTGGAAAAAGGGGGGTCGGAAAGGGGGTGGGGATGGAAGAGACAGTTCATGATCTGAAGTTGTTGAGCTCAATGTTAAGTCCGGAAGGCTGTAAAGTGCCTAGTCGGAAGATGAGGTGCTGTTCCTCCAGTTTGCGTTGAGCTTCACTGGAACATTGCAGCAGGCCAAGGATGGACATGTGGGCATGAGAGCAGGGTGGTGTGTTGAAATGGCAAGCGACAGGGAGGTCTGGGTCATGCTTGCGGACAGACTGAAGGTGTTCTGCAAAGCGGTCACCCTGTCTGCGTTTGGTCTCCAATGTAGAGGAAACCACATTGGGAGCAGCGAATGCAGTAGACTAAATTGAGGGAAGTGCAAGTGAAGTGCTGCTTCACTTGAAAGGAGTGTTTGGGCCCTTGGACGGTGAGTGGGGGAGAAGTAAAGGGGCAGGTGTTGCACCTTCTGCGGTTACATGGGAAGGTGCCATGGGAGGGGGTTGAGGTGTAGGGGGTGATGGAGGAGTGGACCAGGGTGTTCCAGAGGGAACGATCCCTGCGGAATGCCGCCGGGGTGGTGAAGGGAAGATGTGTTTGGTGGTGGCATCATGCTGGAGTTGGCGGAAATGGCGGAGGATGATCCTTTGAACGCGGAGGCCGGTGGGGTGATAAGTGAGGACAAGGGGGACCCTATCATCGTTCTGGAAGGGAGGAGAAGGCGTGAGGGTGGATGTGTGGGAAATGGGCCGGACACGGTTGAGGGCCCTGTCAACGACCGTGGGTGGAAAACCTCAGTTAAGGAAGAAGGAGGACATATCAGAGGAACTGTTTTGGAAAGTGGCATCATCAGAACAGATGCGACGGAGGCGAAGGAACTGAGAGAATGGGATGGAGTCCTTACAGGAAGTGGGGTGTGAGGAGCTGTAGTCGAGGTAGCTGTGGGAGTCGTTGGGCTTATAATGAATATTGGTGGGCAATCTATCACCAGAAATTGAGACAGAGAGATCAAGGAAGGGAAGGGAAGTGTCAGAGATGGACCATGTGAAAATGATGGAGGGGTGGAAATTGGAAGCAAAATTAATAAATTTTTCCAGATCCAGATGAGAGCATGAAGCAGCACCGAAGCAGTCATCGATGTACCGGGGAAAGAGTTGTGGGAGGGGGCCTGAGTAGGACTGGAACAAGGAATGTTCCACATAACCCATAAACAGACAGGCATAACTGGGGCCCATGTGGGTACCCATAGCCACACCTTTTATTTGGAGGAAGTGAGACGGGTTTAAGGAGAAATTATTCAGTGAGAGAACAAGTTCAGCCAGATGGAGGAGGGATTGTTTGGGCTTCTGTTCGAGGAAGAAGCGGAGAGCCCTCAGACCATCCCGGTGGGGGATGGAGGCGTAGAGGGATTGGATGTCCATGGTGAAAAGGAGGCGTTTGGGGCCAGGGAACTAGAAATTGTTGATATGATGTAAGGCGTGAGGGGAATCGCGGATGTAGGTGGGAAGAGACTGGACAAGGGGAGAGAGAAGGGAGTCAAGATAGCAAGAAATTAGTTCCATGGGGCAGGAACAGGCTGACATGATCGGTCTGCTGGGACAGTCCTGTTTGTGGATTTTGGGTAGGAGGTAGAAGCGGGCCATCCAAGGTTGGGAGACTATAAGGTTGGAAGCTGTGGAGCGAAGATCTCCAGAGGAGATGAGGATAGTGACAGTCCTGGAAACATTGGCTTGATGTTCAGAGGTGGGGTCATGGTCCAGGGGAAGGTAGGAAGAAATGTCTGCTAGTTGACGCTCAGCCTCTGCGAGGTAGGGGTCAGTGCACCAGACAACAACAGCACCACCCTTGTCAGCGGGTTTGATGACAAAGTCAGGGTTGGACCTAAGAGAACGGACTATGGCAAATTCAGAAAGAGACAGGTTAGAGTGGGTGAGAGGAAATTGAGACGACTGATGTCACGCCGACAGTTCTCAATGAAAAGATCAAGAGCAGGTAAAGATCCAGAGGGAGGGGTCTGGTGGAGGGAGAATATTGGAGGCGGGTTAAAGGATCCGTTGAACGGGGAGATGACTCCTGCCCAAAGAAGTGAGCAAGGAGACGAAGACGGTGGAAGAAGAGTTCAGCATCGTGCCGAGCCCGAAATTCATTGAGGCGAGGGCATAAGGGTATGAAACTGAGTCCTTTGCTGAGCACTGAATGTTCAGCATCAGAGAGGGGAAGGTCAGAGGGTATGGTGAATACACTGGTGGGGCTAGGATTGGAAGATGGGATGGGGACAGAGGGACGGGCAGAGGTGGAGGGTCCTGGATGGGCGTTGGTGTCGATGAGTTGTTGGAGCTTGCGTTCCTTTGCATCTGAAAGAAAGAGACAAAGTTTCTTGTTGAGGCGTCGGATGAGACGAAGAATAAAATGAAACTGGGGGCAAGGACAGCTTAGAAATAGGGTGTGGCGGTGCTGCTGGAGGGAGAGGTCGAGTGTGTTCATATGGCTGCACATGGCACTGAGTTTGGATCTCAGAATGCGACGAGAACAGCAGTCCGAGGAGCGTTGTATGTTCCGGAGATACCTGTAATCCTGGGTGGGTTCGAAACATGAGGGGTGGAATTTCAGTTGGAATCCACATGGGGTAAGTCGGAGCCGGAGACAGTCACTGAGGAGTGAAATATGGCTGTGAGAGTGAGTTTTAGTAAACACCTTGTCAAACACCAGGAGAGAAATGGAAAGCAATGAAGGTTAACAGGGCGAAAGATTTGTTTTTGTTTTGGATTTCCAGCATCCGCAGTTTTTTGCTTTTACCTTAGCGTTTAATTGACTGCCACTTCTCTTCAAGGAATGCCTACCTTGAAGAAGTATTGCTCTTCTCTCCGTCAGGCTTTTCACCTCTCTTCTATTTTTACTTAGTTCTGTTGAAGAGTCATTCAGACTCGAAACGTTAACTGTGTTCCTCTCCGCCGATGCTGCCAGACCTGCTGAGTTTTTCCAGGTATTTTTGTTTTTGTTTTGGATTTCCAGCATCCGCAGTTTTTTGCTTTTATCGTAAATCCTGTCGGAGAGAAGTGCAATGCTTCTTCAATTTAAATTCCACCATCTGTCATGGCAGGATTTGAACCTGGGTCCCCAGAGCCTTACCTGGAAGTTGGGGGCGGGGGGGGGGTGGGGGGTGGGGTGCCTCTCGATTATTAGTCTAGCAACAATACCACTACACCATCACCTTCCCAAAACAGTGCCTGCTAGATCTGGACTCACCCACAAGAGGAAACATCATTTACACATACACCTTGTTGAGACTGTTCAGAATCTTATATACTTCAATCAAGTCACCCATCACACTTCTAAACTTCAGTGGAAACAAGCCCAGTCTGTTCAACCTTTCCTCATAAGGCAATCCACTCATCCCAGGTACCAATCTAGTAAATCTCCTCAGAACCACCTCCAACACATTCACATCATTCCTTAGATAAGGAGGCCAAAACTGCACACAGTATCTGAGGTGTGGTCTCGCCAATGCCCTGTCTGACTGAAGCATAACATCCTTCCTTCGATGTTCAATTCCTCTCATAATAAAGGACAGCATTCCATCAGCCTCCGTATTACTTGTTCTCCCTGCATACTAACTTTTTGTGACTCATGCATTGGATCTCTCTGCACCTCGGAATTATGCAGCAGTTCTCCATTTAAGTAATACTCTGCTTATTTATTCTTTCTGCCAAAGTGAACAACTTCACATGTTCCCACATTAAACTCCATTTGCCAGATCTTTGCCCACTCGGTCAACCTATCTATGTCCATCTGCAACCTCCTCATGTCCTCTTCACAACATACTTTCCTACCTAGCTTTGCATCATCTGCAAATTTAACTACCATGCCTTCACTCCCCTCATCTAAGTCATTGATATAAATTGTAAAAAGTTGAGTGCCCAGCACAGACCCCTGCGGGACTCCACTCGTTACATTCTGTCAATCAGAAAATGACCCATTTATGCAGACTCTCTGCTTTCTGCCAGCCAGCCAATCTTCTTTCCGGGCTAATATGTTACCTCCTACACCATGAGCTCTCCAGCTGTCTCCCCTCCTTTAAGATGTTCCTTACCTCTTTAACCCAGCTTTTGGTCATCTATCCTGATATCTCTTTCATTAGCTCGGTGTCAAAAATATTTATCGAAAATGCTCCTGTTAAACATCTTGGGATGTTTTATTATATTAAAGGTGCTATATAAATGCAAGTTGTTATTCTTGTTGCTTTGTGATTGTGTAAAGAAATATGCTGAAAGGTGCATTAAAATGGGACAGTTAGGGAATACAGATCTCCCTATAAGGGGTGGAATAAGTACCAGGAAAGGCCATTGAAAGAGATGTAAGTGGTACATATCTCTAGAAAGAGAAAGGACTAAGTTTGTCCAGAACTCTGGTGCGAGATAAGAAATGATCAGCAAGTCCCGTGAAGAATTCCAGGAGAATCCACAACTTCTGACCCCAAGGTGAGGGTATTACCAACTGAGCCACATCCGGAGGTGGTGAAATGATAGGATTGCAAGTCTTTTTTTTTCAGCCGATCTTCCCACTATCGCCTCCTTTGACTCGGTGTCAATATTTGTCTTTCTAGGCCCCTGTGAAGTGTCTTTGGATATTTTTATGTTAAGAGCACAATATAAAACGCAAGTTGTTTTGAAGGATGTGGTATCTGTCCTAAGAGTGGAGATGAATGGCGTTTCCATCTGTTTGGTTTATCACATGGAGGGGGAGAGTTGATTTCCTCTTTATTGACAGTTTAGTGCAATAGTTAGCATTTCAATATTAAATTTGTATTATTTCATTGCGATGGATAAGATATGCTCCAATGACAGCATAAAACAGTACACAGGCGTTTGACACAATGCACTAAGTTTAACTCAGGGAGTGGAGCCAGTTAAGCCAGATTCCCCTCGCTGATGTTGTAGGTGTTGACAGGATTTGGGGGAAATGTACCCAGGGTTTCATTACACATGTGAATTATTTCCCTCTTTGTAACCTTGCCATGTGTTGGTAACATCTCCACGATACACAATGTCCCTCTTATATTTACCTAAAGGTAAACTGAAGAATGTCCTGTCCGAACTGCCCCACTGGTTGGCCACATTGGCCGCCCACGGCCTGCTGCTGGACCCCAGGGGGGCTCACTGACCACGCGCGGGGCTCACTGACCACGCGCGGGGGGCTCACACTGACCACGCGCGGGGGGCTCACACTGACCACGCGCGGGGGGGCTCACACTGACCACGCGCGGGGGGG
The DNA here is from genome assembly GCF_964194155.1 of Cetorhinus maximus. Classification (NCBI taxonomy): domain Eukaryota; kingdom Metazoa; phylum Chordata; class Chondrichthyes; order Lamniformes; family Cetorhinidae; genus Cetorhinus; species Cetorhinus maximus. Next base: position 3,607,826 of record NC_135895.1, read on the forward strand.
CTCACTGACCACGCGCGGGGGGGCTCACTGACCACGCGCGGGGCTCACTGACCACGCGCGGGGGGCTCACACTGACCACGCGCGGGGGGGCTCACTGACCACGCGCGGGGGGGCTCACTGACCACGCGCGGGGGGGCTCACTGACCACGCGCGGGGCTCGCGGCTCTTTGTCCTCGAGGCCCCCGCCCCGCCCCCGGCCCCAGCCCCAGCCCCAGCCCCAGCCCGCGTCTCCGGCCCGCGCTGACCGCTCCGCCACAAAGGCAGCTCCAGGAGAGAGCGAGGCGAAGCTCCCCGTCAGGATGGAGCCTCTGTCGAGGGAGGGGAGCGGTCAGAGTTGGGTGGGACATGGTCTTGTTTAGGGTTAGTTGACCAGTTGGACCATCACCGCGTTACTCAGCCTGGAGCCTGGCAGCCTGAGTGACTGGAGGTTGGAAGGTTTGATGCCCATTCCTCAGCTGCAGTTGTGACAAACCCAAGGCTTCTGAGCACAGGGTTTGTGATTATTTTTTTTCTCTCTCTCTGCTTTAAAATTTGATTTGCAAATGAAAACTCACAAATAACCTCAGTAACAAATGCCCCAGACCCCACTCCAGAAACCAGAGCCCATAATCCAGGCTGGACAACTCCGAATGCCTCTCCCTACCAGGACGGGAAGCGGGTTCTCCCCTCACCCTCACTCTTCACCCCACCAGCCACCACATTCAAAGGATTGTCCTCCACCATTTTCACCCCCTCCAGCCACCGCCAAACGCATCTTCCCCCCACCACCCCAGTCAGCAGTCCGAAGGGACTGTTCCCCCCACCGTGATACCCTGGCCCTCTCCTCAATCACCCCCAGCACCCCATCCCCTTCCTTTGGCACCTTCCCATGCAACCGCAAGCGGTGATATCACCCTTTAACCTCCTCCCTCCTCACCATCCAAGGCCCCAAACACTCCTCCCAAGTGAAGCAACCATTCACTGGTACTTCTTTCTATTCAAGCCCACTGTCATCGCTGCTCAAAATGCAGCCCCCTCTGCGCTGAGGAGGCCAAACACAGAGATCGGGTTACCGTTTTGCAGAACACCTCTGCTCAGTCCAAAAACATGACCCCCGAGCTTGTGGTTGCTTTCCATTTTAGTTCACCACCTTTGCTCTCATGCTCACATCTCTGTCCTCGACCTGCTGCACTGTCCCAATGAAGCCCAACACAAGCTGGAGGAGCAGCACTTCACCTCCCGGTTAGGCACTTTCGAGCCTTCTGGACTCAACATGGAGTTCAACAATTTCAGCCCGCTAATGCTGTCCCCCTGCTCACGCTTTCGCTTTCACACAGAGCTGTCCTTTCCTCTCCCATTCACACTCACTCCGGACCAGTGCTTTATTTCTTTACTACAACCATTACCACTCTCGTAGCCTTTTGTTCCATGACATCTTGCCCTCTATCCCAAACCTTCACTGCTGTTCTTCCTCCCTTCCCTGCTTTCAACAGCATAAAACCCGTCACATTTTTCAGTTCTGAAGAAGGTTCATACTTGATTCAAAACATTAACTCTGTTCCTCTCTCCACAAATTTTGCCAGTCCTGCTGAGTATTTCCAGCACTTTTTTTTATCTCCTAGTTCTGAGGGGGCGCTGCCCTGTTTGGGGGGGTCAGCACCGAGGGAGCGCTGCCCTGTCCAAAGGGTCAGCACCAAGGGAGCGCTGCCCTGTCTAAAGGGTCAGCACCGAGGGAGCGCTGCCCTGTTTGGGGGGGGTCAGCACCGAGGGAGCGCTGCCCTGTCTAAAGGGTCAGCACCGAGGGAGCGCTGCCCTGTCTAAAGGGTCAGCACCGAGGGAGCGCTGCCCTGTCTAAAGGGTCAGCACCGAGGGAGCGCTGCCCTGTCTAAAGGGTCAGCACCGAGGGAGCGCTGCCCTGTCTAAAGGGTCAGCACCGAGGGAGCGCTGCCCTGTCTAAAGGGTCAGCACCGAGGGAGCGCTGCCCTGTCTAAAGGGTCAGCACCGAGGGAGCGCTGCCCTGTCTAAAGGGTCAGCACCGAGGGAGCGCTGCCCTGTCTAAAGGGTCAGCACCGAGGGAGCGCTGCCCTGTCTAAAGGGTCAGCACCGAGGGAGCGCTGCCCTGTCTAAAGGGTCAGCACCGAGGGAGCGCTGCCCTGTCTAAAGGGTCAGCACCGAGGGAACGCTGCCCTGTCTAAAGGGTCAGCACCGAGGGAGCGCTGCCCTGTCAGAGGGTCAGCACCGAGGGAGCACTGCCCTGTCTAAAGGGTCAGCACCGAGGGAGCACTGCCCTGTCGGAGGGTCAGCACCGAGGGAGCGCTGCCCTGTCTAAAGGGTCAGCACCGAGGGAGCGCTGCCCTGTCTAAAGGGTCAGCACCGAGGGAGCGCTGCCCTGTCTAAAGGGTCAGCACCGAGGGAGCGCTGCCCTGTCTAAAGGGTCAGCACCGAGGGAGCGCTGCCCTGTCTAAAGAGTCAGCACCGAGGGAGCGCTGCCCTGTCTAAAGGGTCAGCACCTAGGGAGCGCTGCCCCGTCTAAAGGGTCAGCACCTAGGGAGCGCTGCCCTGTCTAAAGGGTCAGCACTGAGGGAGCGCTGCCCTGTCTAAAGGGTCAGCACCGAGGGAGCGCTGCCCTGTCTAAAGGGTCAGCACCGAGGGAGCGCTGCCCTGTCTAAAGGGTCAGCACCGAGGGAGCGCTGCCCTGTCTAAAGGGTCAGCACCGAGGGAGCGCTGCCCTGTCTAAAGGGTCAGCACCGAGGGAGCACTGCCCTGTGGGAGGGTCAGCACTGAGGGAGCGCTGCCCTGTCTAAAGGGTCAGCACGGAGGGAGTGCTGCCCTGTCTAAAGGGTCAGCACCGAGGGAGCGCTGCCCTGTCTAAAGGGTCAGCACGGAGGGAGTGCTGCCCTGTCTAAAGGGTCAGCACCGAGGGAGCGCTGCCCTGTCAGAGGGTCAGTACTGAGGGAGCGCTGCCCTGTCGGAGGGTCAGTAGTGAGGGAGCGCTGCCCTGTCGGAGGGTCAGTACTGAGGGAGCGCTGCCCTGTCGGAGGGTCAGTACTGAGGGAGCGCTGCCCTGTCGGAGGGTCAGTACTGAGGGAGCGCTGCCCTGTCGGAGATGCTGCCTTCCAGATAAGATATTAAACAAAGGTAATTTCTGCCCTCACAGCTCAATGTAAGGATTCTGCAGCGCTTTTTCAAAAAAGAGCTGATGAGTTCCCCTCTGTCCTAGGGCCAACATTTATTCCTCAACCAACGTTACTACAACAGATTATCTGATCATCATCACATTGCTGTTTATGGGACTTTATCTGCCACATTTCTTATGTTCTAAAGTAAATACCTCACTTCATAAGTAATTAATTGGCTGTGAAGCACTTGGTGATGTCCTGAGGTCATGAAAGATGCTGTATGAATGCAAGTCTTTCTTTTCTTTAACATCATGTAGCACATTTGCAACTTGGTAAATAACTTCCTTTGTGGATCTGTGCTGAATTTTAAGGGTTTAATTCCTTTTATGAACTAATTGCACTGCACGTGTTAACACATTAGCCGAAATTTCCACCTGTATTTTTTTAAAACTCAATCCTTGTCCCATTTTAAATGAATCGTTTAAGCCCTATCAAGCTCAGCATGCTCAGAAATTCATGCCATTGCATTAATTGGGACACTAAAAAGTGCACACAGGAGGAACTAAACTTGCCAGAGAAACACCAAGAAAACTGAGGTGTTTAAAGCCTGTACTAAAGAAGTTTGAGATGTTGGCATTGTTGACTGGACATACTGAGGCACAGAGAGCACTGTCTGATGGAGACCGAGGAATGTTGTGAAATATTTATACTATATCTAGAATACCAGTCCATAAACCAAAATTTTGACCACCTTGGTACTAAGACTTAAGTGTAATTTTTATTCCATCGTTGGATCTGGATAGCTCATATTCTTACATTGTCTTTTTGTTTGTGTAATATTCAAATTGATATTATTTACAGTTAAACACCAAGGCGCATAGCAGTTTGGGAAGCAGACACTACAGTACTGGCTGAGGACCAGGCAGATGCAAAACCGAAGTGCTACAGCACCACCATTGGACAGTGAGTGAGATTACAATGTGACATGTTTACATAGGAATTTATAATGGAAAAAATTGACAGAAGTGCATGTGTAGATGTAAGCATTAAGAGAGATAGAGGGGGAGAACGTGAGAGAGAAAAACATAATTGTAAAATACTTACCTCATTATGACAGACCTTAACACACAATTACAGCTGCTGACAATAAAATTGTGGGCGGCAAAAATGGAAACTACTGTGAATTATGTCGAAAATAGAGGCTGTCTCAATAATGATTTAGTGGCACAGATTAAATACTTTTTAAAGCAGAAATGAAAAGATAGAATTGTATTATTTTGATGGGATAGAGATTGTAACATTTGTGTACCATATACAGGCCCTTTGATTTTTCAGGTGAACCCTTTGAGAAGCCAGTCCAACAAAAAAAACTAAAGAAAACTATTTAACAGGAGAATAACATTTATTTTAACTAGAAAGGGAGAAACAGAATCACCCTAGATTCCCCCTCTGTAATAACAGCACAATTGTTTCAGAACGGTTGACTGTAAAATTGGTAGGTTGAAGAAAGGGATGATGAGTGGTAAATGATACTGATAAAATGAGAATAAAATGAATGCAGAGATTATAGTGAAGAAGGAAAAGTTGTACAAGTGTAAGCCTGTCATTACATCATTTCAGAAACATCTCAAAATGCTTGGCATCCAATGAGTTACTTTCAAGTTCAGTGACTGTGTTATGTCAGCAAATTGGCAGCCATTTTCTGCTGTAACTGTGATGAGATGAATGACTGATTAATTGGTTTAATTTGAGTTTTGAGCTTTTCCTTATTTTTAAAAAAAAACCTTGACTTTGTTTGATAAGCTTTTGGTATCAAGCAATTTTCTGATGTAGAAATGTCTAAGGTGAAATTCTGACCATCATTATTCAAAACCCCTTATCCCCTGGAGCATTGTATTTGCTGGAAGCCTCTTTGCTCTTTGGAACACCTCTGTAAATGATTACAAGCGAACCCATCCGGCTGTTTCAATATTTTCATGGCTATTTTATTCCCATAAATATGTAACTTAATTCCTGCAACATCCCTTCTTGACATTTGTTCAACAACAGTCTAAGAAAGTGTCTGTACATCACAATCTTTCTCCTGCACAAGGAACCATTCATTAAAAACTTGTGGTTCAACAGTGTCTTTCACCATCTCAAGACATTCCAAACTACATTAGAACCAATGAAGTGTAGTCACTGTTGGAATGTGGAAAAACAGAAGCTGACATGCACACAGCAAGATCCCACAAACTAATTTGATAATGACCAGATAATCTGTTTTAGTGATGTTGATTAAAGAGTACATATTGTACATATTGGACTAGCCACATAAATACTGTGGCTACAAGAGCAGGTTAGAGGCTAGGAATCCTGCAGTGAGTAACTCACCTCCTGACTCCCCAATCTACAAGGCACAGGTCAGGAGTGTGATGGAATACTCTCCACTTGCCTGGATGAATGCAGCTCCAACAACACTCAAGAAACTCAACACCATCCAGGTCAAAGCAGCCTACTTAATTGGCATCCTTGCCACAAATAGTCATTCCCTCAGCACTGACGCACAGTAGCAGCAGTATTTACCATCTACAAGATACACTGCAGAAACTCACCAAGGCTCCTTTGACAGTACCTTCCAAACCCACGACCACACTTCCATCTAGAAGAACAAGGGCAGCAGACACATGGGAACACCACCACCTGGAAGTTCCCTTCCAAGCCACACACCCACCATCTTGACTTGGAAATATATCACCGTTCCTTCACTGTCACTGAGTCAAAATCCTGGAATTCCCTCCCTAACAGCACTGTGGGTGTACCTACACCACATGGACTGCAGCGGTTCAAGAAGGCAGCTCACCACCACCTTCTTAAGTGGCAATTAGGGATGGGCAATAAATGCTGGCCTAACCAGTAATGCCCACATCCCATAAATGTATAAAAGAAAAGACACTGAGGAAAATAACATGTTCTGTTTCGAAGTAGTGCCATGGGATTTACATCCACTGAGAAAGAAGAACGGGCCTCAGTTAACCAAAACACGGCCCTTCCACAGGGCAGCACTCCTTCAGTACTGACCCTCTGACAATGCAGCACTCCCTCAGTACTGACCCGTTGACAATGCAGCACTCCCTCAGTACTGACCGTCGGACAGGGCAATGCTCCCTCAGTACTGGCCCTCTGAGAGTGCAGCACTCCCTCAGTACTGACCCTCTGACAGGGCAGCACTCCCTCAGCACTGACCCTCTGACAGGGCAGCACTCCCTCAGCACTGACCCTCTGACAGGGCAGCACTCCCTCAGCACTGACCCTCTGACAGGGCAGCACTCCCTCAGCACTGACCCTCTGACAGGGCAGCACTCCCTCAGCACTGACCCTCTGACAGGGCAGCACTCCCTCAGCACTGACCCTCTGACAGGGCAGCACTCCCTCAATACTGACCCTCTGACAGGGCAGTGCGTCCTCAGTATTGACCCTCTGACAGTGCAGACTCCCTCAATACTGAACCTCTGAGAGCACAGCACTCCCTCAGCACTGACCCTCTGACAGTTCAGCACTCCCTTAGTACTGGCCCTCTGACAGTGCCGCACTCCCTCAGTACTGACCCTCTGACAGTGCAGCACTCCCTCAGCACTGACCCTCTGACAGGGCAGCACTCCCTCAGTACTGACCCTCTGACAGGGCAGCACTCCCTCAGCACTGACCCTCTGACAGGGCAGCACTCCCTCAGCACTGATCCTCTGACAGGGCAGCACTCCCTCAGTACTGACCCTCCGACAGTGCAGCACTCCCTCAATACTGACCCTCCGACAGGGCAGCGCGCCCTCAGTATTGACCCTCTGACAGTGCAGACTCCCTCAATACTGAACCTCTGAGAGCGCAGCACTCCCTCAGCACTGACCCTCTGACAGTTCAGCACTCCCTTAGTACTGGCCCTCTGACAGTGCCGCACTCCCTCAGTACTGACCCTCTGACAGGGCAGCACTCCCTCAGTACTGACCCTCTGACAGTGCAGCACTCCCTCAGTACTGACCCTCTGACAGGGCAGCACTCCCTCAGTACTGACCCTCTGACAGGGCAGCACTCCCTCAGTACTGACCCTCTGACAGTGCAGCACTCCCTCAGTACTGACCCTCTGACAGGGCAGCACTCCCTCAGCACTGACCCTCTGACAGGGCAGCACTCCCTCAGCACTGATCCTCTGACAGGGCAGCACTCCCTCAGTACTGACCCTCTGACAGTGCAGCACTCCCTCAGTACTGACCCTCTGACAGGGCAGCACTCCCTCAGTACTGACCCTCTGACAGGGCAGCACTCCCTCAGTACTGACCCTCTGACAGTGCAGCACTCCCTCAGTACTGACCCTCTGACAGTGCAGCACTCCCTCAGTACTGACCCTCTGACAGTGCCGCACTCCCTCAGTACTGACCCTCTGACAGGGCAGCCTGGATTATGTACTCAAGTCTGCGGAGTGGGACTCAGCCCGTAGCGGCTGCTAAGAGGCGAGTGTATTACTCGCTGAGCTCGGGCTCGTTCCTTAAACCTCACACAAGTGTCTGCAAGGATATCAGAGTAGCCCACATGTTTACTTAAGCTTTTTTTCCAGTGGATGTAAACCACCCTGCGTCAGTCCCCTTTCCGCAGAATCCCAGGCGGCTTTCTTTTAAACAACTGGAACTTTAGACAGGAAGAAAATTAAACTTGAGCCATCGATTAGCTACTCGGTGACGGTGTGATAGTCTGAATGTTGGATTGGTTTCCTTCTGAGAGTTGCCTTAAATAAGGTGGCAGTTGTGTTCACTTTTCAGAAAAAAAACATTGACCAAAAAGCTGATTATTTGAACACAAAAGCAGGTGCTGGAAATTTGAAATAAACGAAGGGGGGAAAAAATGCTGGAAAAACTCAGCAGGTCTGAGAGCATCTTTGGAGAGAGAAACAAGAGTTAACGTTTCCAGGGTTCTGAAACATTTAACTCTTGTTTCTCTCTCCACAGATGCTGACAGACCTGCTGTGTTTTTTCGAGCATTTTTTTTTTGCTGGTTCTTTGAATCGAGTTAACTCCTGGTTAGAAACAAAATAAAAAAAATCACATTTCTCGATTTGAGGCGTTTATCATCTTTTGCCAACATGTTCGCTGCATTTTGCAGTGAAGAGGGGCACGGGTTCTGGGCACTCGGTTCAATCACTTAAGAACACAAGGGACGGTTTTCTTTCGACAGCAACATCTCCTGGATTCTGGATTCTTTATCCGGAAAAATTGGCGCTTCTAACTGGGGAGTTGGGAGTTCCCTCCCTCTAAATTGCAATATCTGGTGATGATGTTCTGGGATTTATTGGTGTCTCTGTTGTACATTTTCGAACACAGGGACAATGAGGAACAGGAATAGATTCCCTGATCCATCCAGCGTGTCTCCCCCACCCCCCACCCCCAGCCCCCAGCCTCACACTCTCCACCCCACACTCTTACACACGAACTATTCTTTTTTTTAAAATTCAGTCTAGGTGTTGTTCACGCAAACCAGTTTTAGATCAATACTCTCTTTTTTTCCCCTCCTGCTTTAAGAGGGGGTGAGCGCCGATACAATTATTTTGTTCAAAAGCTCCTTTGTTCAGCATCGCCAATGTCACGGTCTGGCTAATTGTTAGATGGAGCTGCTCTGATATGGAGTGTTTCCCGATCCTGAGACATCGACCTTTGACATTTAAGCAAAGCGATATCCATTGCAACAGCACAATATTTAACTGGCCACACTTGCTGTACAATTGTACAACTCGGTTCCCCTCGCCAACATAGAGCATCACTCGGTGATCTAGTCTGGACGGACAAACTATACCGTTTAGTTAACCCGGGTTAGATGGAGGAAATAAAGAGTGGAAATAATATTTAAAATATTATTATTAAAATACGAAAATAAAAGGATTTTTTTTTAAACGAGCAGATAAAAAGTTCACTGCACGAATTTAGAAGAATAAAAACGGAGAAAGGAGGTAAATTTTTCCTGTGAATTCCTAGAAAAATATCGAAGGAAAAGCGACATTGGGAAGAGAATGGTATCCAAATAAATAAAAATAAATCAATTGAAAATAAGTTTCAAACCACATTTTTCCGGCGGTGATACCGCCTTTTCCCTTTTTACTAACTCAAGTTGTGAAACATTTTATTCCATTTAAACGTCAGATTCTCCGAGAAATGTAATCCGAAGTTGGTTTTCCATGAAAGCAGTTTTGTTATTAAGTAAAACGCACCTCAGATTGTCCCAGCACAGAGCGGTAGAATGTTTGACAGGGCAGCACTTAAACCACAACCTGGTTTTATAAAGAATCTGAAAATAATACTTAAATCGCCCGCACCATGGAAATTCCAATATTATTTCAATAGCATTTCTCTGAACTGAAGCTTCAATAGACGCAGGGCAGCGGCATTTGTGTGCGTTTAAAGTGTTTAAATCAGCAAGATAAGTAACCGTGTCGCTAACACTCCCTTTTGGAAAAATTAAGCGAGCGGGGAAAATTTTCACGAAATTCTCAACGACGAAGGATTTTTTTTTATTTTATTTTATTAAAAAAATATAAATATTCCATTCCAATTTTCCCGACGCGTTTCCGGGGTCGGTTCGTTCGTTTCTATCGAATGTATTTTTTTTTAGAGCAGTTGTCAATTTTAGAAATTTGGTAGGAAATAGTTTTGGTTTATTTGAAACGGAGGAAAGCGCCTCCCTCACACCGACCCAACCACCACCCCCACCCCACCCCCAAAAAAAAATCTTCCAAGAAAAATGTCGGTAAAGTTTTCTTCAAAATTATACATAAGCAGAAAGGCTAAAGTGTCGAACGTCGTTAAATGTAACTCAGCCAGCAAGGATATGGTGGGATTACAATCAAGAAAAAAAAACACACCGAATGTAACAAAAGTTAAATTCAGTATAATAAACATCACAAACTACGGGGTTTCACAGCACTGCCCCCAACAATAAGCTGCAAGTCTTAAATGTGGGATATTTCCACCCAACCTTCGTGTGTTCATCGGTCCTTAAATTCGATATCCTAAAAACAGAACAGATCTTTTAAAAGGCAAACATATTTACTCCGCACCTCAGCGAACCCAATAATTACAGTAAAGCATCGATGTGCCAGCAAGGCAAACCAGCATTACAGTTGGCTCCTTGCTTTTACAAATCAAACCATATCGTCAGAATAAATGCCATTTCGGGACCATTATGAAACCATTAGAGGTTTGTCCAAATGTCCACCTTCTCAAAATGCTCTTCGACCCATTTTGACTTGCAAGGATAGGTTATTGTTTCCACAATTACTTACATAAATCTCCCCCATACCGCACCTCACAACTCACCTATATATATATATATATATGATATATGCACATATGCAGCTGGTATAGCGTTTAAGTTGATTAAAAAAAGATGATCGCCGATTTGCAATTTAAAAGGAAAGTTTGTGGATTGAAGAAACATTCAGTGGAAAGTTAGTTCGGCGATTGCAATGGAAGTTATCGAACTCACTCCCTCATGCAGTTGTTGTTCGTATGAATGGCTAAAAATATATATATATATATATATTATCGCGTTTATATTCTGCTGACTGAAATCCCTGCTAAGGACGCCGCTGGGTTTAATAAAAGGTTGCTTAAGCCCGTCTTAATCTTACCACTGTGAATCTCAGTGTGGCAAGAATATTAATTCCACCTTTTCCGGATCCTGGTTGTAATTATTGCCGCTGATAAAGCTCTCCTCCATTCTGCGAAATATTTCAATAAATTTAAATAAAAATGCCCCCAAAACAGTTTTAATAATGATGGGCCTTTGTGCTCCCAGAATGACTCCCTCCCTCATCAGCAGGCAGCTGGCGAGTTCCCTCTCTTCACACAACCTAATTGCACTAGGGGGGTATTAGAATGAACATAATCATTATTCCTTTATACATCCTTGGCCCCAAATTGTTACCGAAACGCGAATTTTCCAGTACCGCTGACAATTAAATCCAAACCCTGATTGATTTTGTGCAGCAGAGATGTGAGGTTACGGCTTCGTTACCGGCTCATTACCGGGTGGGGCGGGTGCATTGTTTAAAAAGGAGCCTCATGAGCTGATGAGGGGTTCAACCTGAAATGAGTCTCTCCCCCCAATAGCTAATCACATTATATAGTTTCAAACTCTTATTTAACCGTTAAGAAAATCCTGCCATGAACACTGCGAATCTCACAGCACAGAAGAAGGAGGCCATTCAGCCCATCGTTGCCTGTGCCAGTTCTCGGAAAGGGCCAAATCCCTCCCCCCACCACAACCCCCCCTTTGCCTAAGAAATGTCTTTCCTCGGTACACATGTAGCCAATTCCTTTTGGAAGGTTACTATCGAACTTACTTTCACCAACCCGCATTGAAAAACAAAACTCATTTTCATCGCTAATTTCTTGCCAAACGTGTGTCATTCTACTCCTGCCAGTAGAAACAGTTTGGATGAGGGTTTCGATAGTGGAATGGGCGATTTTTTTTCAGAATTCCTAATATATTTTAGAAAGTTATACTTATGCAGGACACAATGATTCAGTTGTGTTTTTAAGCAATATATTTTTACAGTAGAATGTAGACATCTACATATATTGCAAACTGAAAGACTCCCGATACTGACTGGGTCAGGAATTGTACCAGTATATGTGTGTGAGTGTGTGTGTGTGAGAGAGAGAGAGCCAGTGACTGAGCCGATGTTCAGACTCAGCCACGACTTGAGGATCTAACTCGCGCTCCAGAAGCCGAACGGATGTCACTTCTCATTTTTGGGGGAAAATGTATACAGGCAACATTTCACCGGTCAGATGTTGACCACGAGCGATTCACTGGACGACCCTTTGGCTCCAGACACCAACTTTCATTTATCCGTAGCGTCCTTTAAACGGTAGCGAAACATCCCAAGTTAGAGAGGCCGGTACGAGTGTTTGTGGTGGTGGTGTTTAACTCTTAAACCACTCCAGGTGCGTCTGAATGGACTGAGTCAATCTGTTCGACACAACCGCGCAAGAAAACGCAGGTTTTTGTTTAGAAATATTTGAAGGGGGGGGGAGAAGCAAATGAAGGGGGCGCGATTGTCTTTATCAAGGACTTGCGATCTTGAAGAGAAAGTCGCATAATTTGTAATTATTGACGCTCAGTTCCTCGTGGGCATTACTTGAAACCGCCGGGATTAAAATAATATTAATATGGTTCAGATGCTCGTCACCCATTGATGGAAAGTTATTAACAACCAGTCAGTCACACAAACCTGTAACTTACTAATCAGAGGGTCCTCTACTGGCCTCTCCCCACCTCCCCCCCATTTATTTTTTGAAAAGCAAAGCTACCTCCGGGAATGCGGAGTGGTGGTGCTGGGCAGGGACTATGCCGTGCAGTGACTGTAAATGTTTTTATTTGGCTTGCTTCCCTTGTAAAGGCTGCGGGACGTAACATGAGTCCATGTTTAGATTTCAGTAGACTTGTGCAGTTGATGAGCGATAAGAGCCCATGAGATAATGCTTGTTGTTGGTTGGGCACGAGAGGGGGAGAAGTTTTCACCCCCCCTCCCTCCCTCCCCCTCAGCTCTCCCTCCCGTGTAGTGTGAATTAAAACTCGTACATGTCTAAAGGGCTGTACCTAAGTTGAAGAGGTGTGGTTAGCGAAGAAATACACTTTTTAAAGTTCCATCTAGTCAGGTAACCCTTTCTTCAAGCGCCGGGAGCAGTTGAAACTCGGACCGGGAAGGAATTGGACAGGAGAGGAGAAAAGAAAAACCTTTTTGAACAAGGCAAATATTTTCCAATAGCCTCCGCCCTTCCAACAGGGAAGGATTTTGTTTTGTGTGTGTGTGTGCGTTATGCGAGTGGGATACGAGTTTTGAATGCAATGTACTGGAAGAGTACTGAGCTGCTGGTGTGTCACATGGAGGGGAAAGGGAACTATACGGCTGGTGCGCGCTTACAGAAGGTAAGAGGAGTTTGCTTTACTTTTTATTACAGGTTATTAAACCAAACGGGGCATTCGAGTCCGGGGCGCCGGGGGGGGTGGGTGGGGGGGGTGGAATTTCCTGCCTGCAGATGTGCTCCGTAAAGCCTCTTCCTGTCACATAGATCGACAGTTTTCGGCGAAAAAGTGTCGCCCAGATGGTTACCAGAATCGATGTAGTTAATAAATCTGTCCCCCCTCCGGTGTGGGTGGGGGAATAACCAACACTAGGAGGAGTGAAATAATCCGAGGCTCTAGGTTTCTGGCTGATGGGGTTCCACACAATCCGGTTGGGGGTAATCCTACAGTGTATAAGGTATAAAGTGGATTTGGGGGGGTGTTGGTTAACTATACAAGATATTACTGTGCTGTGAATAGTGGGTATGGAGCAAATGTGATGGGTTCAATAATTGGGTTAGGGGGTTTAATCCAGCCAAAGCATTGCTCTATTGTAAATCGCCTTTAAACCGGTTTGCGTGTCGAGGGAGCCAACAGCCCCGTTTCGGATTTAATGCGGTGCAGAATTTACTGAAGCCTGTTAGCACCCTAATGGAAGCGGGGCAGCTCGCCTGTGTAACTAGTCACCACGTCCTCTGGAACTCGCGATATAGTCCTCAACTCTAACCTAGACACGTACTGTCTAAATATTTCGACCCTTTATTGGGGTGTTGGTGGATTAATAAAACTGTGAACATCCTTCCCACTCGTTTTTTTTTTCTTTCCGGGTGGTGGGGTGTGGGGAGGGGAGCCGTGATGATTTTTTTTTGTTTAAATATGTAAGTCGGGAGAGCTGATCTCCTCGGGATAGTTAAGGCGAATCACCTGCACCAGTAATTGTCCCTCCTTTTCTTCAAATTGTCAATCGAACAGATCTGACCGGAGTGGACTAGCTGTAATTATCCTTCAAGTGCCCCTATTAAACCTCTTCACCTCTAGGTTACCCTTTCAAAGGCGTTTTGGATGGAACAAGGACTGATTTAATTGTTGAAAAGGGGAGGGGGGGTGAATCAATTTCCCTTTTTTTCTCTCTCTCTCTCTCTCTCCCCCCCCCCCTCCTCCTCCCCCCTCCCTGACTCAATCTGATTTGACCTGGCGCTAGGAATTGGTATAAATGAAAAGCTTTGTGCAACTTGAGGGGAAGGGAACTGTCTGAAATACTTGACCAGAATAGCCCCTGAACTGCAATGAATGCTTAACGATTGACTCAAGTGCCTTGTCTTGGTTTTTTTTTATAAACTGAATCAAGGGTATTTACTTTCCAAATTGCACCTTTTTTAATGATCACACGCGTTGTCATGGTGAACGGGGCGAGTGGTTAATATTTATTTTTGTGTGTGTGTGTGTGTGGAGAGAGAGGGGAGAGGGGGGAGAAAGGGAAATGTTGATGTTAAAAGACTCATGCACGCAATTAGTTCAGATTGAGCTGGAAGCGCTCTCCCCAAATCCTTGCTCTTTTTCCAGTTTAAAAACCATGTCGGATGACCCTGAAACACTCTCCTCCATCCCCTGTGGAAGAATTCGGAAGCCGAGGAGCACTTGTAGTTTGGTACCCAGCCCCTATCTTCTCTTTATTTCAATATTTGTTGAGACCAATTTGCACTCGAGGGCTGATTTTATTTTATTTTTTTTTTTCCCCGTTCTGTGTGTGTGTGTGTCTTTTTTTTTTATATAGACTAATTCTGACCGAGTTGTTAAAGAGGATTCCTGTTCCCCAGTCACTTCGGCCTCGCCTACCTTGTCTCCACAGTCGATGATCTCCTCCAGAACCGGGAGAAATACCTGCAGTAGCTGCGGGCTGGAAATAGTGGATCGATACCTCTTGAAGGTGAGAGAGACCTACCTCCCTCCCCCCACCCCCAAAAAAAATCCCAACAGCAACTTGCCCCCAGTGGTTTAAGGTGGTTCCGCCCGTCAGAGCGGATCGGAAATGTCCAGGAACGCGGAGTTTTGATAAGGGGATGATGGAAATGCCCTTCTGCTGTAGGGAAAGTGACCAGGCGACCATCTGTCATTCGACTTTTAGGGACTTAGTCAAACTACCTCTTTTAAACCTTCTTTTGCCGGCGTAAAATAACTTTTGTATTTTTGAAGTCCCTAACTCCTAGCCGAGCCTCGGCGAGTGGCGCTTCCTTCCTTTCTCCTCTGGGCCAGCAGGTTTGTGTAGGTTTTGAGGATTTGTTTTCCCCCTAACCCGGGGTTATTGACAGCTCCTGGCTGCGCTCCTGCGGCCGCGGATTTTAAAAACCCCCGTCTGCTCCCAGACTTCGATGTCAGCGTTTCGCAAGGAGTCCTGACCGATGTTTATCCAACAACGCGGAAAACAGGTTCATCCGTGCCCCCCTTGTGGGAGCTTGCTGTGCCCAAATTGGCTATAAAAAGGCGCGAGTCTGTTTTCAGTTCACCACCTTTTGACCAAGCTTTTTTATTTACTCCCTAATTGCCCCTCCGGCGCACTGTCAATGTTTGTGTCTGCTTGGCTATTATTAAACTCTATAGGGTGTTCCTCATGTTTGAAGGCGCTATATAAATGCAAGCTGTTAGCGGTCAGTTTGTGCCTGCATTAAAACCCCCTCAACCACGTTCCCTTTAGTTGTGCCGCTCTGTCTGACCACCCTTGCCCCTCTGGTCACTTAAAACTTTTAAAGCGGCTTCCCTCTGCTCCACAGACCGGATCCTGTGTCCGTCTTTTCACCTACCATAAACTCACTAAATGTCTACAAAGTCCCATCCTGACTCCCCCACAGACTGGGACTGTATAGACACCGCAGTCTGTATTGTTACACACCATGAATTACCGGCAATCGGGGAAGAAGACAGCCGATTTAAAAGGTGTCTCCCGAAGGTCTATTCTTGTGAATCCAACTAATTCACTAACGTCACCCTTACCCAGTTCGGGGCCCACATGTCACTCAGTCCCTGCCCGTTGGAAGTGGCGGAGAAATCCAACCACCACCCTTGGGGGGTAATTAGGATGGGCAATAAATGGGCCAGCCTTGCCAGTGGTTACCCACACCCCAAGATGTTAAACCAAAGCCCCCGCCCGCGCGGCAATAGTTCAAAGGGAGTATTTAGAATCCTGGGGGCAAAATGCAAGTCGTTAAGTCAATTTTGCAGGAGATATCTGGTACTTCATTCCTCTTTCTCCACCCCACCCCAGCCAGTATTTATCCAATTCCCTTCTGAAATTTATTACTGAATCTGCGCGACGATGTGAATTTACTTAATCCCCGCGAGTGACTCTAAAACTGTTTACTGGCCTTTCTCTCTGCCCGTGGGAAATACAAGTTTATTCCAGGGCTTCTGAAATACTTCAGGAGGCCCCCTTTTTGACAGTCAGTCAATGTTGAGTCTAAATGCGAGTTCCCCTAAACAGCTCCCCAGGTCCATAGGATCTGCTGGGATCTACCCGCCCGAGAGCTGCTTAACTTGCCGAGATGGACAGGCGGCCCAGGAGCCGATGTTTGAATAGATGTTTCCCCCCGCCAAGGCGCTTCCTGCTAAATCTCGCCCAACTAACTCACTCTCTCTCTCTCTCTCTGTCTGTCCAGGTGAACGAGCTATGTTGGCACGTCCGGTGTTTGGCTTGTAGCGTATGCAAAACCTCTCTGGGCCGACACACCAGCTGTTACGTAAAGGACCAAGAAATATTCTGCAAACTGGATTATTTCAGGTACACGCTTATCAATGACCCGAATTGGATTTTCTGAAGGTTCCTATCAATCAATCAATCAATCGATATCTGGTTGAGATCCCAATGGGGGTTGGGGGGAGAGGAGAGGGGAGGGGAGGGGCATTGGGCTTCTCCAGGAGACCGGTAACTTGGAACTGTTGAGACTGTGGCAGCAGCTTTAGGCTAAACCCCAGCTCCCCAGGGGAGATGTGGTTTATGGTGTCGGTCCAAACGTGAAGGATTTTCACTTCTTCGAACGAGGGAGCTTCCAAATTCGGAGCAAGCGTTCCCCAGTCGGTCAACCTTGAAACGCCGCCGGAACTTCAGGATTGGCGCTGATTTGGCGGTGAGGTCTAAGAATCGTTTCCATCAGAACTTTTAGATTTTTGTACCTGAAGAAGAGTCGGACCGACTCGAAACGTTCACTCCTGTTTCTCTCTCCACAGATGCTGCCTGGCCTCAGTTTCTCCTCTCCACCCCCCCACCAACCCCCTCCAAAGCATTTTCGGTGTGTTTCAGATTTCCAGCATCCGCAGTAATTTTGCTTTTATCTTTGATTTTTTTGCATGTTGGGTTTCCGAGTTCGTTTAAGCTTATCTACATGGGTAGGGGGAACAGAGTGAAAATCGCACACGACCCGTTTGACTCGCCTCCAAACGGAACATTTTTAAAGTGTCGACTTCCACTCGAGTGAATAACATTGGGAACTACGGAGCAGGTTCAACCTTTTTTACCTGGAAGGTTCCCGGTCCAGATTTCCAACTGTCTCCAATTTTTTTCTTTTTTTTTTGGACTAAATAATCTCCGCTCTAGCACGAATATTGTATGTGGGGAGTCTAGGAACAGACACACAGGCTAAAATTAAAGCCAAACCTTTTCAGCAGCAATGAAAGGAGGGAATAACTTCTACTCGGGAAGGGTGGTAGAAGTTTGGAACACTCCTTCCACAAACAGCAACTGATGCTAGATCTAATTTTAAATCTCAGATTGATAGGTTTTTGTTATCGAGTATTAAGGGATATGGGCCGAAAGACAAGGTATATGGAAAACAAAAACAGAATCACCTGGAAAAACTCAGCAGGCCCGGCAGCATCGGCGGAGAAGAAATCAGTTAACGCCTCGAGCCTCCATGGCCCTTCGGCAGGTATATGGAGTTTGGTCATAGATCAGCCAAGTTCTTATTGAATGGCTCGAGGTTAAAATGGCCCCTCTCATGTTCGATACTCCCTTAAGCTGCTTGTAACAAAAATTGTTTATTTCAACAGAGTGCCTTTTAAATCTTTTATACATTCACCTGCAGCATCTTATAGGGTTGCAGCATGTGAGTGGACCGTGCAGGTTGCTGTGTGGGTCGTGCACACCTTTCTGCTCCTAATGGGTCACCCAGTAACTAAACAATTGGAATGATATATATTTGTGTCAAAAGCACCAAGTCTTCACCTTGGTAACGCTCCCACCTAAATCAGAGAGTCATGAATTCAAGGTCTACTCCACAGACCTGGACATAGGACACCACCGGTACTGAGGGAGTGCTTTGCTGTTGGAGGTGCCGGCTTTGACTGGCGATGTTGAACCAAGGCCCTGTCTGTAAGGTGGATGTAAAAGATGCTGTGGCTTTATTTGAAGGTGAGCAGGTGACTTCTCCCTAGTATCCTGATGTCAATGTTTATCCTTCAACCAGCATCAGCAAAATAGCTGATTATTATCACACTGTCCATGGGATCTTGCTGTGCACAATTTGTATGCTGTGCTTGCTACATTACATCAGTGACTATGCTTCAATAGTGCTTCATTTGCCAGTAGTGCTTCATTGGCCGTGAAGTGCTTTGGGATGGCCAGAAGTCATGAAAAGTGCCATAGAAACAAAAGTCATTTTCTCATTTCTATTCTTTGGTGTGCAGGAGTTGGATATCAATAGGAGGAAGATGCACCAACTCTTCTCGTTTGCAGAGTTTAGTGACGTATTGCACCCTCTTTAACCTGCAGCCCAACTTGACCCTCTTTGTTTTAACAGGCGGTATGGAACCCGGTGCTCTCGCTGTGGCAGGCACATTCATTCAACAGACTGGGTCCGAAGGGCCAAGGGCAACGTTTATCACCTGGCGTGCTTTGCTTGCTTCTCTTGCAAGAGGCAGCTGTCCACCGGGGAAGAGTTCGCTCTCGTGGAAGAGAAAGTCCTCTGTCGGATACACTATGACTGTATGTTGGACAACCTCAAAAGGGCAGCTGAAAATGGTAACATCACTTTTTTAAAAGTCTGTTGACTGTTTTGTTAATGATAATTGCCACATCTAGTTGGACATTTTCCAGGAGGCATCATGTGACCATCTGCCTTCAATTGTCCTGCCCAGCCCACATCTTGTCATTGGTTTTCAATGCGTTCATCATCATGGTGCCCAACCTGCCCATAGCCAATCAGACAGTGAGCATTCATTTCACTATCTAATTGGATGATTCTTGATTGGGGAAGGTGGTTTGGCAGCCTGATTCTAATAATGAGTAAACAAGCTCGCACGACAGAGAGAGAGAGAGAGGACGTTAGTTCCCCCTTTGATTTTTTCCAAGTTGTTCGCAACAGGAGATTCTGAATTTTAATTCTCCAGGAATTAAAATTCATTTTGGCAACCCAAGTCCCTAAAAGGCTTGCTGAAAACAATAGTAGTTTTATACTCATTCTCAAACTTCACTCGGTAACTTCACGGTAATGATTTTTTTTTTGGTGATGTTAGAAGTGGCTCAGTTCAGAATCAAGAATCTTACAGTCCAGGAGGAGGCCATTTGGCCCATTGAGTCTGCACTGGCTCTCTGAAAGAGCATTCTACCCATCCCACTCCCCTGCCTTATCCCTGTACAACTTGCGCATTTTCTTTTCAGATTGAAATCCAATTCCCTTTTGATTACCTCAATCGAACCTGCCTCCACCATCCTATCAGGAAGCTCATCCCAAGGCTCTAACCACCCTCTGGGTGAAAACATTTTCCTCATCACTCCTACTCCTTTTGCAAATTATATTGAATCTGTGCCCTCTAGTTCTTGATCTCTTGAGTGGGAACAGTTTCTCACTACTTACCCTGTCCATACCCCTCAGGATCTTGAATACCTCTATCAAGTCTCCCCTTAGCCTTTTCTCCAAGGAAAACAGTACCAACCTCTCCAATCTATCCTCATAGCTAGAGCCGTTATCCATGAATCATTCTTGTTAATCTTATTTGTACTTTCTCTCCAATGCCTTCACATCCCTAAGTACTCAGAATGGGATGCAGTACTCCAGATGAGGCCTAAGTGGTGTCTTATACAAGTTCAACATGACCTACTTACTCATGTACTCAATACCCCTATTAATAAAGCCTAAGATGCTATATGCTTTATTAACTGCTCTCTCAACATACCCTGCCACCTTCAATGGTGTGTGTGTGTGTGTGTGTGTGTATATACACACACGCACACATAGATCCCTCTGCTCCTGCACCACCTCAAGAGGCTCTCCCTTTTTTATACTGTCTCACCATATTCTTCCTGCCAAAGTGGATCACCTCTCACTTCTCTGCATTGAACTTCAACTGCTACTTGTCTTCCCTTTCCAATCCACCAACATGTCTGTCCTTTTGAAGTTCAAGACTATCCTCATCAGTTGATATCTCTTCCAATCTTTGTCATCTGCAATTTGAAATCATGCCCTGAACCCCACAGTCTACATCATTAATATATATCAGGAAGAGCAAGGGTCCCAACATTGACCCCTGGGGAACTCCAGTACAAATCTTCTTCCAATCTGGAACGCAGCCATTTATCACTACTTTGTTCCCTGTCACTCAGCCAATCTCTTTAAAAAGTGCTTGCTTTTCCTTTTATTCCATGAGCTAGAATTTTGCGCTTAAGTCTGTTTGGGACTGAATCCAAATGCCTTTTGAAAATCTGTATACACCACATCAGCTTCTGTAGTATGCACACTTCCTTTTCATCTTCACCTCTATATCTCTTATCCAGGATGCTCTGGATTTATTGGCCCTACCTTTCCCCTTCCAGGGGATATACCTTGACATTGTCTGCAATACTTTGTCTTTGAAGATGGCCTATTGTTAAGCCACCGTTTTTTCTGCCAACGTTTGATTCCAACTCAGCGACTCCAGTCCAGACTCTCAGCAATGTGACTTTCAAATGCCCTCTGAACAAGGGCAAATGGGAATGGGCAATAAATGCTGGCCTACCCCACATCCTATGAATGAATATTTTTTTTAAAAAGTCTCAACTCTGTAAACTCACTTTATCAAAGTTGGCTTCCCCCAATTAATTATCCCTTCTCTGGATTGTTCCAAGGCCAATCTAAACCTTATGACACAATGTGTCACTGCCCCCCAGAGGCACTCGCACTTATATTTGATCCATTTGGGCCAACTCATTCCTCAGAACCTGGTCCAACAGTGCCTGCCCTCTTGTTGGATTAGAAACACATTGCTAAAGAAAATTATCTGGAACATGTTTCCAGGAACTCTTGCCTCTCTCACCCCTTTTCACTATTCTTATCCCAGTCTATATTTGGATAACTGAAGTCTCTCTCTCTCTTCTTCCCTCCCCCCACCCCCCACCCCCAACCTCCAATTATAATTACTTCATAGTTCTTGCACCTCTATGTGCCACTCACCTGAATCAGAAGGTTGTGGGTTCAAGTTCCACACCAGAGACTTGAGCGCAAAAATCTAGGCTGACACCAGTGCAGTAGTGAGGGCATGCTGCACTGTTGATGGTGCTGCCTTTTTGGGCAAGATGTTGAACAAAGGCTTCACCTGCCCCCTCTGGTGGATGTAATAGAGATCCCATGGGTACTATTTTGAAGAAGAGCAGGGGGGGTTATCCCAGGTGCTCTAACAAATATTTATCTCTTAATTAACATCACAAGATTATCTGGGGATGATCACATTGCTGTGTGCCTGTTGGCTGCTGCATTTCCCATTTTGCAGCAATAACTACACTGAAGTGTCTTTGGCTGTAAAATGTTTTGGGATTTCTTCATGGTTATTAAATGTGCTATATAAATGCAATCCTTTATATTTGTTTGTGGGATGTGGGTGTCACTAGCAAGACTGGCATTTATTGATGAACTGTCTTGAACTGCTGCAATCTTTGTGAAGATCCTGCCATGGCGATATTTGATCGGGCACTGCAGAATTTTGATCAGGCAATGAAGGAACAATGGTCTTTCCCCAAATCAGAATGGTGTGTGATTTGGGGAAACTCGGTGGTATTCCTGCATGCCTGCCACCCTCCTTATTCTAAGTGGTAGAGGTCATGGTTTTGTGAGGTATTGGTGAATTGCAGTGCGTCTTATAGATGGCACATAACTGCAATCATACTCTAGTGGTGGATGCATATGAATCAACTGGACTACTTTGGCCTGAATGGTATCGAGCTTCTTAGCTGTTGGAACTGTGCTCATCCAGACAAATGGGAGGGTATTCCATACATGGCTGACTTGGCCCCTTGTAGATGGTGGACAGACTTTGCAGAATTGGGAGGAGCCACTCACTGAATACCTAACCTCTGGCTTATTCCTGTAGCTACAGTATGTGTGGCTGGTCCAGTTTCTGGTTAAACTTGCACAAAATCCTTAGCTTGGCTCAATTAATTTCCAATTTATTCTGATGCCCTATAGTTTAGTCACTGTTTGCTAATATTCTCCTGCTCTTGGATGATGATTTGAACCCAATTAAAGATGAATTGCCATGTTTTTAGAATCTTAGTTTAGGTTAAATGTTCAAAATCGGAATAGGCTGCTGTATCTCGCATGACATTGCCTCTGAACATCTGCCTCTACCAGCTATACCAAGATCAACATTTTGAGGCATTTCAGATGCTGGTTATGAGAAGATCTTAGAATATTGGACTGTTGGTCTTGTGTAGTAGTTTTTTAAAAAAGTTTCCAGTTTTCCCTGCGATTTTTGCATCACTTTTTAAATTTATTAATTCACTGGATGTGAGCATCTCCTGGTAAGGCCAGCATTATTCCTCATTTTTAATTGTCCTTAAGGTTTTGGTGAACTTCCACCTTTAACCACTGCAGTCCATGTGGTGAAGGTGTTATAGCTTTTCATTGGCATAAAGAAGGTTGGAATATATAATAAAAGAATTGGAAAGTATGAGGACCAAAAGATTCTTAACACTCTTTAGTGAAGGAGTGGGTACAAACTCAGGATTATTACTAGCAGTGAGAAAGGGCAGAAACGTTTTCCACCTCCATTCTTTACATGCACATGTTACTTAGAACGCTAATTGTTTTAAGTGACTATTGAGGTAGAGACTATGAATATAATTTAAATGGGTATGGGGTAAGTATTTTGAATAGGAAGAAACTTCAAGGTTGCAAGAAGTGTTTATGTAGATGGACCCAGTTGATGTATGGGCAAAAGCACAATGTGGCGATGTTCTTTTTAATAGTTGCTTTATCTTTTGCCATCCATGGCCAAAAGTATTGAATTTCTGAAGCTGTAATTTGGGCATTAATGTACTCTAATTCGCATTTAATTTTGCTCATTTCAAGAAATGGGGAAATTACTTTCCTCTGGAAAAGGAGAAACTTTAAAGACGTTTCACTTCAGAGTAGCCTCTGCAAAACATCTTTATTGGGATTATACAAGAGCACTTGTGCTCCTGTTTTTTTTTTTGTTTGGCTTTATAATGCTGCCAGCAATAAGTTTGTTTTTACTGTTTTGTGGGCTAAACAGTGAAATAGGAGAAGTTGGTTTTCATTAACTAAATGCCATGCATTAGTGCAAAACTTGGGTACTAAAAGTCCGTGGAATATTTATGAGAAACAACTCAAATATTTGTAATTGAATAACTTTCTGGATAGTTTGTATCTTGCAGTATAAGTTTTCATAGCAGCCATAAAAACATTTTAGCAATCTTATTACACTTTAATAAACTTCATTCTCATTTTCAGGCAAGGACAGGTTGAGCATGGGGTTTGTTGGCTTGTAATGTGAGCACAAAGCATGTTTGAAAGTTCTTGTAGCGCTGAATTTTTTTGGTGATTGGTTTATGATCAAATTACAGTGCAACTTCCTTTCCTGCAGCAATTTGGATGTGATATTGTGCCAACATTAAAGGATTTAACGTAGGAGACACTGAGCAGAAGTAGAGGTAATTGAGAGCTGAACAATTGTATGGTCAAGAATAATTTTTGAGTCTTTTTACAAGCCGAGACTTAACAAAAAGTTTGCTTAGGGATTGATTGCAGCCAGACAGCTGGAGGTTGTGCCACTATGAAGAGCAGAGGTGGGAGAAATGCTAAGCTCTGTGGGTGCGTGGCCACCCAACAGCCTGGAAGGTGCCACACAAGACTTCCATTATAAATAATGCACAAAACAATTAAAGGGGCACACACTTAAGCTGGCTGTGTGCAATTAAATTTTAGAGTAAACATGCAAAGGGGTGGGACGGTGGAGTAAAGGGGCTGAAGTTGTAGGGAGAGGAGTAAGGGGCCTTGCAGGATGCCAGAATTCTAATAGCTGTGTGGCGAATGCACACTTGAAATGAATTTCTGTCGATCAAAGCTTTCGAACTGGGGGAGTTGGGTGTGGGCCTTTCACACTGGTTTTCATTCTCAAGTGCAAAGTTATTTTATGGAAAGGTTCTTTTTGAATACGCAATTTGAGACTGCAACTGAATTCTTGTAGGGAATGGAGTAACTGTGGAAGGAGCATTACCAACGGAACAAGATGTGATTCAACCCAAGCCAACAAAACGAGCACGGACCAGCTTCACAGCTGATCAGCTCCAGGTAATAAGCATTTCTTCACCTCCCTCTTCCTCTGTCAAGTCTTTAACCCTTGATTTGCTTTTCTAACTACTTTATTGAACCCTAGAACCTTGCAGCACATGGAGGTCATTTGGACCATTGGTTCTCTTGGATGAGTTTCTTTCTTTTTCTTGGCTTGAAAGAATAGAACATGTTTTCTTGCATTGGACTAGTTTGGCATCTGAAGCGGTTTACCATGGTTCATATTTGTTTGCAAGGTCATTTGTTGCTGTAATGGAGGCTGTGTGGGTGAAGAGGCACACCTTCCCTGTCCAGTTTGAAAATACAGCCCGTCCAACTTTGACCTGATTGGTTAAACCTTGGTTGACAATCGGAGATAAAATAACTTCATAGGAGTATCTGTTGTCCACTAGTTTGGTGACTGTTGTTTGGAATTCTCAGTAAATGGCTTTCATAGGTAAGTGATGGTTCACTGACTCCCATCGTGGTTTAGGAGTTCATCACTTAGGGTGAGTTCGAGAGGCGCTAGTGTCTTTTTCTTCAATGGGATGTGGGCATTGCTGACAAGGCCAGCATTTGTTGCCCATCTCTAATTGCCCATGATCTGAATGGCTTGCCAAACCATTTCAGAGGGCATTTAAGAGCCAAGCATATTGCTGTGGGTCTGAAGTCACCTGTGTATGTATTATTGGAAGGCAAAAGGATGTGTCTGAGCAAATACCATGGTTGGGGCCAGTGAAGAAGAAAGAGAACTTGCAGTTTTTTAAATTCATTGATGGGATATGGGCTTCGCTGGCTGGCCCAGCATTTATTGCCCATCCCCAGTAGCCCTTGAGAAGGTGGTGGTGTGCTGCCACCTTGAGCTGCTGCAGTCCATTTGGTGTAGGTACACCCACAGTGCTGTTAGGGAGTACCAGGATTTTGACCCAGCGACAGTGAAGGAACGACAATATAGTTCCAAGTCATGATGGTGAGTGACTTGGAGGGGAACTTCCAGGTGGCGGTGTTCCCATCTATCTGCTGCCCTTGTCCTTCGAGATGGTAGTGATTCTGGGTTTGGAAGGTGCTGTCGAAGGAGCCTTGGTGAATTCCTGCAGTGCATCTTGTAGATGGTACACACTACTACTGCATGTCGGTGATGGAGGGAGTGAATGCCTCTGACCTGCTCTTGTAGCCACAGTATATTTACGTGGCTAGTTCAGTTCAGTTTCTGGTCAATGGTAACTCCCAGGATGTTGATAGTGGGGGATCCAGTGATTGTAATGCCATTGAACGTCAAGGGGTGATGGTTGGATTCTCTCTTGTTGGAGATGGTCATTGCCTGACACTTGTGTGATGTGAGTGTTACTTGCCACTTGTCAGCCCAAGCCTGGATATTGTCCAGGTCTTGCTGCATTGGGACATGGGCTGCTTCAGTATCTGAGGAGTCATGAATGGTGCTGAACATTATGCAATCATCAGTGAACATCCCCACTTCTGACCTTATGGAGGGAAGGTCATTGAAGCAGCTGAAGATGGTTGGGCCCAGGACACTACCATCTGCTGTGATGGGATTCGAGCCCGGGTCCCCAGAGCATTACCCTGGGTCTCTGGATTACAAGTCCAGCGACAGTACCACTACACCGCCCCAAAGCACTTTCCAACCTAGTGTTTTTGAAGTATAACTGCTGATTCCATGTAGGAAACGAGGGATGTATATTGACCATGACACTGGGGGGAGCTCCTCTACTCTTTCAATTATAGCATGGGATATTTTACATTCACCAGAAAACAGATAGGGCCTCAACTCATCTGAAAGGTGGCTCTGCTGATGGGGCAGCATTGGGGTTTCAAGCTGGGTTATGTGCTCCAGTCTCTGGAGTTAGGTTTGAACACTCGATCTGTTAACTCTGGAGGTGGGAATGTGACTACTGAGCCATTTAAAACACATGGGAAAGGATATTAGCAAAAATAAAAACAAACGAGCAGAAGGATTTCTGATGAGGGTAATGGAGGCATTCCTAAACAGGTGATAAGGGGAGAAGTGAGAACGTCTATTCTTGAAAATTGATTTGGATGTGACTTGTTCAAGACTTGGTGGAACTACTAGTTGCTTTGACTGAGGTGTAGGGACAATTAGTGAAAGATGGGAGGAAAGTAAAAATGATCCAACAGAAACATGCTTGGTTAAAATTTTAATTTGGGGGATTGAGTGCCAGGCACAGTTGCTTTTGTGCTAAATTTGGAAGAAATAAATGGCCAAGGAAATTAGGGGTTCGTTTTTCTACATGTTCTTGGGATGTGCGTGACACTGAAGACCCAATGTTTATTGTTGTCATTAGTTGCCCTGCATTGGTCATGACTGAGTGCCTTGCTCAGGCATTTGAGAGAGAATTGGTGTGCTGTCATGTTTCACCATTGAGATGGTTAGAGGATTCCTTTGTCATGCACGTGCATTGTTGGAAAGCATTTAAATACAGAAAAAGCGATCTTCACTAAAGCCAAGATGCATGGTTAGGAAATTGATTGGGGATACAAGACAGTGAGTTGAAGGAAGACATTACCCAGATTGGGCTGTGAGCTGGTGTTTCCAAGGGGTCAATTAATGACGGGGTGGGGGACGTTTTTCACTTGCTGGTCTCTAGGGGGAAGGCACGTCAGTGATACTGTCCTAACTAATGTGGACTCCATAATTATTACAACAATAGTGCTACAACTGGGATGGGACGAGTACACGCAATATCAAGCCCCAATATGCCGAAGGCTATACCATGTTTAATTTTAGCACCAAAATGGCCAATCGTGTACCCAGAAGAAGAAACTCTGACCAGGCTGCTCTCAAAATCTGTTTTAAAATAAATTAAACTTAATTGCAAGTACTAGTTAACGCACACTTGTAATTGGGAAGTATAGCTATGTCTTCCTAAAGAATTCCCCCAGCGCACAGACACACACACCCCAAACAGAGTCTCTCTGCAGAGATGGGCTTTGGAAAATGGGCGTTCTAAGATAATGGATAAAGTCTGCACAGTCTTGACGCTGTCGACCTGGAGTGTTCTCATGTGCAGACGGGCCGCTGATCCCAGTGGATGCCTGGAAGTTCTCTCTAACTGGTCCAGCTTCGCAGGTCCAAATGCAGACTGGTTACACTCGGATGAGGGCTTCCTGGCTACAGGTTAGTAGCGTCTCTCAATTTTAGACAAGGTAGAGGGGGATTCAGTCAAGGTAGCAGCCTTTCCTCAGCTTGTTCTTCAGCAAGACTGCCTTCAAAACAAGCAGGTTCACAACTTGTTTTTTCCCCTCTGCTACGTGACTTTTGGCCTCCCAGCTTTTCATTAAAGTGCTTTGCAGCCCAACGCAAACAAAATCCTCCTTCTCAAGTACCATGTAAGTCAGGTGATTTCTTGGAAGAGGTCTGCTTGTTGGCAGTTCCAAAGTGAACTTCCAGGTGGTGGTGGTGGTATGTGTCTGCTGCCCTTGTCCACCCAGATGGTAGCAGTTGTGGGTTTGGAAGGTGCTGTCCAAGGAGCCTTGGTGAATTTCTGCAGTGCAGCTTGTAGATGGTACACACTGTTGCTATTGTGCATCAGTGGTAGAGAGAGTGAATGTTTGTTTGTGGATGGGGTGCCAATCAAGTGGGGCTGCTTTGTCCTGGATGGTGTCAAGCTTCTTGAGTGTTGTTGGAGCTGCACTCATCCAGGCAAGTGGAGAGTATTCCATCACACTCAGGACTTGTGCCTTGTAGATGGTGGACAAGTTTTGGGGAGTTGGGAGTTGAGTTACTCGCTGCAGGATTCCTAGCCTAGCCACAGTATTTATATGGCTAGTCAGTTCCATTTCTGGTCAATGGTAACCTCTGGGATGTTGATGGGTGGAGTTCAGCGATGGTAATGCCATTGAATGTTATTCAATTGAAATGTTAGATTCCTTCGTTGGAGATGGTCATTGTCCACGTGTGGCACAAATGTTACTTGCCACTTGTCAGCTCAAGC
Source organism: Cetorhinus maximus (assembly GCF_964194155.1). NCBI lineage: Eukaryota > Metazoa > Chordata > Chondrichthyes > Lamniformes > Cetorhinidae > Cetorhinus > Cetorhinus maximus. The sequence continues at coordinate 3,636,293 of NC_135895.1, forward strand.
CTGGATATTGTCCAGATCTTGATAACACTTGATCCCTTCCATCACTTCACTGATGATCAAGAGTAGACTGATGGGGTGGTAATTGGCCAGGTTGGATTTGTCGTCCTTTGTGTACAGAATATATTTGGGGAATTTTAAACATTGCCAAATGGACGCCCGTGTTGTAGCTGTACTAGGACAACTTGGCTCAGGGTGCGGCAAGTTCTGGAGCATACCTCCTGTATTGCCAGAATGCTTGTCTCAGCCCATGGCCTCTGCAGTATCCAGTGCTGTCAGCTGTTTATCATGTGAATTGAATTGGCTGTAGACTGGCATCTGTGATGCTAGGGAACTCAGGTGGCCAAGATGAGTCATTCAGTTGGCACTTCTGGCTGAAGGTGGCTGCAACTGCTTCAGCCTTATCTTTTTGCCTTGATGTGCTTGCCTCAATCATTGAGGATGGGGATATTTGTGGAGCCGCCTCCAGTGAGTTGTTTAATTGTCCACCACCATTCATGACTGGGTGTGGCAGGACTGCAGAGCTTGGATCCGATCCGTTGGTTGTAGGATTCCTTAACTTTGTCTATCACTTGCTGCTTATGCTGTTTGGCAAATAGTCCTGTGTTATAGCTTCACTAGGTTGACACCTCATTTTTAGGTATGCCTGGTGCTGATTCTTGCATGCCCTCCATTTTTTTATTGAAGCAGGGTTGATCCCCTGGCTTGATGGTAATGGTAGAGTGGGGAATATGCCGGGCCCTGAGGTTACAGATTGTGTTAGAATACAATTCTGCTGCTGATGTCCCACAGTGCCTCATGAATGCCCAGTCCGAGTTGCTAGATCTGTTCAAAATCCACCCCATTTAGCACAGTGGTATCACCCTGCCATGATGGAGGGGTATCCTGAATGTGGAGACAGGACTTCGTCTGTTGTGGGGGGAGCGTGGGGCTGTGAGGGCGGTATCTGGTTCAGTGGGAGGTCACCTTTCCCATGTTTGACCTGATGCCATGAGACTTCTTGGGATCCGGAGCCAATGCTGAGGACTCCCAGGGTAACCCCCTCCTGACTTTGTACCACCTTGCTGCTGCATCTTCTGGCCCTGTCCTATTGGTGGGACAGGACATACCTGGTTATGGTGGTTTCTGGGATATTATCTGTATGATTCAGTGAGTCAGGCTGCTGCTTGACTGGCCTGTGAGATAGCGCTCCCAATTTTGGCTCAAGTCCCCAGATGTCAGTAAGGAGGACTTTGCAAGGTTTGCTGTTGCCCAGGTTGATGCCAGGTGGTCCATCCAGTTTCATTCCTTATAGACTTTCTAGCACTTTGATACAACTGAGTGACATGCTAGACCATTTCAGAGGGCAGTTAAGAGTCAACCACATTGCTCTGGGTCTAGAGTCATATATAGACCAGACCAGGTGAGGGAGGCAGATTTCTTTCCCTAAAGGACATTGGTGAACCAGATGGGACAATTGACAATGTTTTCATGGTTGTCATCATTGGACTTTTAATTCCAGATTTTTATTAAATTCAAATGCTACCATCTGATGTGGCAGGATTCAAACCCAGGTCCCCAGAGCATTGCCCTGGGTCTCTGGATTACCAGCCCAGTGACAATACCGCTACACCACCGCCGCCTCTTAATTGTGCAGAGCAATGATCAAGCCTCTTTCAAGATATTGTACTTAGTTTAATTGTTTTGGGCACCCTACCTTGGGAGTAAGTGGAAATTTATCACTAGGCACAGAGTGAAAAGACTGAACAGTGAGGAACTGAGGTGAAAACTGGAATGGGAAGAACCTTCTTGAGTGAAGCTAGTTTAAAAAGTGAATCTGGGATATTGTCTTGTACAAAGTTGGACATGGGATGCACATTGCGTCTGTAGGACTTCTTGAGGCAATGTTAATTCCAGCCTCATGCAAGCCCCACTTCCTTCGCCTCACCATTGGTGGACATGCATTCAGCTATCTGGGCTCTTAAGCCTTGGGATTCCCTCCCTAAACCACCTCAAAACACCAACCAACTCTTGGTCACGTCCTAATATTTCCTTGTGTCCTTTTTTTTTTGAAAACAAAATAATTTGACAGGATATGGACGTTGCTGGTGGGACAAGAATTTATTTCCCTTTAGTGATGAGCAATGTGGTTGATTCTTAAATGCCTGGAACCTACACCACATGGACTGCAGCAGTTCAAGAAGGTGGCTCACCACCACCACCTCCAGGGCAATTAGGGATGGGCAATAAATGCTGGCCTAGCCAGTGATGCCCACAACCAATGAATGAATTTTGTTTTGGGGGGGGGCGGGCGGGGCGTAAAAAAGCTGTCACCCTGAATCAAGTAGTTTGCTGGATTATTTCATAGGGCAATTAAAGGTCAAAGCTGTTAGTGTGGGGCTGGTGTCGCATGTAGGCCAGACTTAAGGTCAGCAGATTTCCTTCCCCAAAAGAACCAGATAGGTTTTAACATTGAAACCTAGCTTTATGGTCACAGTTATTGAGACCAGATTTTTTTAAATTTCTTTCTTTCAATTAAATTATTCTATTATGGTGTCTTCAGTGAGTGTAAAAGACCCCATGGCATTTTTGGAAGAAGAACCAGGAGTGCTCTCCCTGATGTCTGGGGCCAACATTCACCCTTTGAATACGTAACTTTAAAAAAAAAAGCTTATCTGGTCGTTTGCTCCTTGCTGTATATGGGAGCTTGTGCTCAACGTGGCCTATATGTTTCCTGCATTGCAATGGTGACTACACTTAGGAAGTACTTCATGGGCTGTAAAAGTGCTTTGGAATGGTTTGAGGTTGTGAGCAGCGCTAATAAATGGGGTTCGTTTTCTTAAGCATCAGGCCACACTCTGCCGCAAATTTAAAAACCAGATTCCTAGGTGACGTTTTTAAGGCTGGGAGAAAATATTACACTGACATTATCCTAGAGAGACAGGTTTTTCTTGACCTGCAAGCTACCTTTCTAAAATAACAGAAAATGCTGGAAATACTTGAGGTCTGGTAGCATGTGTGAAGAGAATTGACGTTTTGGGTCAATGGCCTTGCATCATAAGTGGAAAGGATCTGGAATTTGTTTAAACCTGTTCCGTCACTGACTTTTTCTAGTTCTGATGAAAGGTCATCAACCTGAAACGTCAACTGTTTCTCCACTTGTGCTGCAAGACCTTTTGAGTATTTCCAACATTGTGTGTTATTTCAGGGTTCCAGCATCTATTGTGTTTTGCTCACTTTTGATAAACGGGTTTAAAATGGGCAGGAATTCTAGGCTAATTACTAAAAGACTTGTTTAAAACTGTACAGCTCATTCTTGTTTTACAGATAATGCAAGCACAGTTTTCACAAGACAACAATCCAGATGCACAAACACTCCAAAAACTTGCAGACAGAACTGGTTTAAGCAGGCGAGTAATACAGGTGAGACCATTTCAAAGATTACTCTTGAAGTTGAAATGACCTTGTTGTGTAAGATGATCAGAGTTCAAAAGGCTTTAACCTAGATGTGATCATCAAGGAGCCCTAGCTAAACTGGAGTCAATGGGAGTCATGGGGGAAAACTCTCCGCTGGTTGGAGTCATACCTAGCACAAAGGAAGATGGTTGTGGTTGTTGGAGGTCAGTTATCTCTGCTCAAGGACATCACCGCAGGAGTTCCTCAGGGTAGTGTCCTTGGCCCAACCATCTTCAGCTGCTTCATCAGTGACCTTCCTTCCATCATAGGGTCAGAAGTGAAGATGTTTGCTGATTGCATGATGTTCACCATTTGCAACTCCTCATACTGAAGCAGTCCATATCCAAATGCAGCAAGACCTGGGCAATATCCAAGCTTGGACTTACAAGTAGCAAATAACATTTGCACCACACAAGTGTCAGGCAATGACCATCTCCAGCAAGGGGAGAATCCAGCCATTGCCCCTTATGTTCAATGGCATTACCGTCACTGAATCCCCCACTATCAATATCCTGGGCATTACCATTGACCAGAAACTGAACTGAACTGGCCATATAAATACTGTGGCTACAAGAGCAGGTCAGAGGCTAGGAATCCTGTGAAGAGTAACTCACCACCTGACTCCCCAAAGCCTGTCCACCATCTACAAGGCAGAAGTCAGGAGTGTGATGGAATTCTCCCCATTTGCCTGGAGTGCAGCTCCCACAACACTCAAGAAGCTTGACACCATCCAGGACAAAGCTCCCTCCAGCACCGACGCACAGCGGCAAAGGGTACCATCTACAATATGCACTACAGGAATTCACCAAGGCACCTTCCAAACCCATAACTGCTACCATCTAGAAGGACAAGGGCAGTGGATACATAGGAACGCCACCACCTGGAAGTTCCCCTCCAAGTCACTCACCATCCTGACTTGGAAATATATCGCTGTTCCTTCACTGTCACTGGGTCAAAATCCTGAAACTCCCTAACAGTGCTGTGGGTGTACCTACACTGCATGGACTGCAGTGGCTCAAGAAGGCAGCTCACCACCACCTTAAGGGCAACTAGGGATGGGCAATAAATGCTGGCCTAGCCAGTGAAGCCCACACCCCATGAATGAATTAGAGCTCATGGGTTTCTCTAATCCCTAATACCCCATTACCTAAGTTTTTTTTCAATGACTTATAGAAACCCCTAGTGACAGTGGTGTAAGCTGTCTGTTGGTTGCTCTCATGTCCCAGTCGAAGCTGTAGGTTGAGTTCCATTCTGTGGGCTTCAGCGCATTAATCCAGGCTGACCACCACCTGAAGACAGGCAGGAAAGTAAGTTGTGAAGAGGATGTGAGGAATCTGCAAAGGTTGGTTAAGTGAATGGACAAAAATTTGGCAGATGGAGTGTCATGTAGGAAAATGTGAAGTTGTCCACTTTGGCAGGGAGATTAGAAAAGCAACATATTATTTAAATGGCAAGAGATATTGCAGACCTCTGGTACAGAGGGATCTGGGTGTCCTGGTACATGAATGAGGGGAAAGTTGGTACAGCAAGTGACTAGGAAGGTAAATGGAATGTTGTAATTTTTTTTTGCAAGGGGAATGGAATATAAAAGCGAGGATATTTTGCTGTAGTTGTACAGGGAGTTGGTGAGACCACACCTGGAGTACAGTTTTTGGCCTCCTTATTTAAGAAAGGATATAAATGTGTTAGAAGCAGTTCAGAGAGGGTGTTCTCAACTCCATCCTGGGATGGGGAGGTTATCTTCTGAGGACAGGTTGGGCCTGTATCCATTGGAGTTTAGAAGAATGAGGGGTGATCATCTTGAAACATACAAGATCCTGAGGGTACTTGACATGGTGGATGCTGACAGGATATTTCTCCAGGGGGAGACTAGAACTAGGGACACAGTTTAAAAAATAAGGGATCTCCCATTTAAGGTAGATGAGGGGAAATATTTTCTGAAGGTCGTGAATCTTTGGCACTGAGTGGTGGAGGCAGGGTCGGGGATTGAGGGTGGGTGGAATGTGAAGTTGAGGCTGCAATCCAATCAGCTATGACCTTATTGAATGGCGGAGCAGGCTCGAGGGGCCAAATGGCCTACTCTAATTTGTATGTCTGTATGTTCGTATATACATATTTTGGTCATCCTCCAAAGTCACTGTTCAGCATTCCTGTTTGGTTCCCCTTTCAACCATATGAAGAACCTTTTAATGTTTCAATGTCAAGAGGTGCTGTATTGTATTTTATTATTATTATTATTGCTGTATTGTTGATAGCAGTAATATTTTATATCTTAAGCCTGGTAGTATGTTCAGCTAATGCAACCAAGGCACTTGCCTAATTTTTCTAAACAAATATGTTGGGTTTACTAATTGTTTAAAATTATCTGAATGACTGATTTGTAGCTCTCAAATGTTCATCACAAAACTGACTGTTCTCACTAACCTAAACTGGCTCCTGAGCAGCACCTTGATTTCTTAAATTGTTAACTTTTGCTTTCAAAAGCATCTCCCTTCTCCAGCCCCACCACCTTTTGGATCCTGTACTCCTCCAATCCCAGTTTCTGCTGCATCCCTGATTTTAATTGTTCCACTGTGTTGGTGGCCATGCCTTCAGCTGTCTGGGCCCTTAAGTTCTGGAATTCTCCACCTCTCTAAGATGCTCCTTAAAACCAACCTTTTCTTACTGGATGTGTTTTGGAATATCACCTTGTGGCTCAGTGTCAAATTTTGCTTGGTAATCACTCCTGTGAGGCACCCTGAGACTTGGTGTTATGTAAGTATAAACTGTTGAATTAATTACTCAATGGCTTCTTCACTTGGATTGTTGCACTGAAGAATCTAGCAACTAGAAGAGTGTTTCTCATCTGAATTCAGTACCGCTTCACTTATTAACGCAAGGCTGTGTCTGCACCACCGCAGCTGCAGGGAGTGCACTCGTCACATGTGCCACAGTTCCTGCGACGTCACTGCCAGGACGTCAATCACTGCCCCACTGTCCAGTGCCTCATGGGCGAGCAGGGTGGAGGGGGCAGGGTGGTGGAGGGGTGTGCTGAGTTCAGGGCAGTGAGCAAGAGGCACTTCCAAGCAATCGCCACACTGTTCACTGTCTCCGGAGTGAGCGAGGTGGGGGCGGGGTGGGGGTGTGTGTGATGGGACAGGGAGCAGGAGGCAGCAACAATGGGCGCACACATGATGTCAGTGGTGCACACTTCCTGTGCATGTGGTGCCACATGTAATGTACAGTAATTGTAAACCACCACTCCCACTAAACATGGCAAGTAGATAACTAGTGAGTATATAAGTATAGCAGATATTCAGCTGGCGAATATATGATGGGAGAGCTGGGGCAGGGGCTGTTTCTGGAAGAGGTACAAAGAACATACAAATTAGGAGCAGGTGTAAGATACCCCTTGAGCCTACCCCACCATTTGATAAGATCATGGGTGATCTGACTGTGGCCTCAACTCTGCTTTCCTGTCTACCCCTGTACCCTTGGATTGACTCCCTTGTCAGTCAAGAATCTAACTCTGCCTTAAAAATATTCAATGACCCAGCCCCCACTCCTCTCTAGGAAGAGAATGCAACAGACTAACAACCCTCAGAAAAAAAATCTCCATTTGAGACCCCTTATTTTTAAACTGTGTCCCCTAGTTCTAGTCTCTCTCAAGGAGTAACATCCTCCATCCTATAGATGGGACCTATACAGGATGGATGGGTTACACTTGAGCTGGGAGCAGTGGCTTCACTGGGTGTTTTACTAATTCTGGGAGAAGGTTTAAACTAATTTGGCTGATGGATAGGAAGGGGTTATGGCATTATAAAGGGGAGAAAAGATATACGAAGGATTCGGAGAGACAGCACTATAGTAAGAAATAATAAGGAAGGAAATTTTTTGTCCTTGCCCTGTCGGGCCTATATGTGCTGTCAGTCTGGAGTCAATGTGGTTGACTCTTAACTGCCCTCTGAAACGACCTAGCAAAGTAACTTAGTTGAATTAAACTGCTACAGAAAAGCACAGTAAGAATAAAACTGAATGCATCACCTGGCATTAAACTGGGCATTGCATTCAACAATAGCACACCTGCCCAGTTGACCTTGCAAAGTCCTTACTAACATCTGGGGATTTGTGCCAAAGTTGGAGAGCAGTCCCACGGACTAGTCAAGGACCTAGTCATACTCCTACAGCCAATGTCCCGAACTCCTCCATCACCATCCTGGGTATGTCCTATCCCAGTGGCACAAGTGGTATATGGGAGGGAGGGAGTGGCCCTGGGAGTCCTCAGCATTGACTCCAGAGCCCATGAAGTCTCAAGGCATTAGGTCAAACCTCCTGCTGATTACCCCTTACTGCCCTCACTCAGCTGATGAATAAGTAGTACTCCATGCTGAACACTGCTTGGAAGAAGTACTGAGTGATGAGGGCACAATGTACTCTGGGTGGAGGATTAGTGCCCATCACCAAGAGTCCTGAAGATAGCTGGTGAGAGAGCCAACAAGAGCAGAGGAAATTGCTTGAATTCCCCCTCACCAAATCTACCCGTCTCAGATTAATCTAAATCTGCCTAAAACAGTATTAGTGGGACTGACCACTGAACAGTCCCCCAGGGGCAAATGGCCTCTGTTGAGATTGATTGATTGAGAATGTGTTAAGCTTTTTGGCTGCAAGCCAATCATTGTTACTTGATCAATGGATCTCTTGAGTGTCATTTTTTTGCAATATTTTTTTCTAAATTGGCAACATGATGTTTACAGGTTTGGTTTCAGAACTGCAGAGCACGTCATAAGAAGAATGTGAGTCCGAACCACCTGTCGACAGCCCCAGTGACAGGAGCACAACAGGAGAGAGTCTCGCCACCAATGCTGGACGAAATGACCTACTCTGCATACGTAGCACCAGATGGGCAGATGTTGACTGCCTTACACACCTACATGGAATGTAAGTTCATTAGAAAAAGGGGGTAAATGGATTATGGCCTCGTGTGCCCATTGGCTTACTGAGTAGCACAGCGTCGTCCTCCTGAGTTACTTTCGAGGCTCAAGTAAAAAAAAAATCTAGGCCTACACTCCCAGTGCCGGTACTCCAGAGTGCTGCACTATTGGGAAGTGCCATTTTTCAGATGAGGCTGAGGTGGATGTTAAGAGGTCTCATGACATCCTTGAAGGGCAACAAAGTTCTCCCAGTGTCCTGGTCAATATTTCTCTCTCATGTATTTTGTGATATTGTTTCAGTTTCTTTATTCTTTCATTGGATGTGGGCATAACTAGCAAGGACAGCATTTATTGCCCATCCCTGGTTGCCTTTGAGAAGGTGGTGGTGAGCTGCCTTATAAGACCATAAGACATAGGACCAGAAATTAGGCCATTTGGCCCATTGAGTCTGCTCTGCCATTCAATCATGGCTGATAAGTTTCTCAACCCCATTCTCCCGCCTTCTCCCTGTAACCTTTGATCCCCTTACCAATCAAGAACCTATCTATCTCGCTCTTAAATACACTCAATGACCTGGCCTCCACAGCCTTCTGTGGCAATGAATTCCATAGATTCACCACTCTCTGGCTAAAGAAGTTCCTCCTCATCTCTGTTTTAAAAGGTCTTCCCTTTACTCTGAAGCTGTGCCCTCGGGTCCTAGTCTCTCCTACTAATGGAAACATCTTCCCCATGTCCACTCTATCCAGGCCTTTCAGTATTCTGTAAGTTTCAATCAGATCCCCCCCTCATCCTTCTAAACTCCATCGAGTATAGACCCAGAGTCCTCAAACGTTACTCATATGTTAGCTTTTCATTCCTGGGATCGTTTTCGTGAACATCCTCTGGACCCTCTCCTTCTTGAACTGCTGCAGCCCATGTGGTGTAGGTACACCCTCAGTGCTGTTAGGGAGCAAGTTCCAGGATTTTGACTCAGCAACAGTGAAGGAATGGTGATATATTTCTAAGTCAGGATGGTGAGTGGCTTGGAGGGGAACTTCTAGGTGGTGGTGTATCCAAGCATCTGCTATTCATGTGCTTTGAGGTGGTGGGTTTGGAAGATGCTGTTGAAGAGGCTTGGTGAGTTGCTGCAGTGCATCCTTGTGTAGATGGTATACACTGCTGCTACTGTGTATCAGTGGTAAATGGGGTGCTGATCAAGTGGGCTGCTTGTGCTGGATGTTATTGAGCTTTTGTTGGAGCTGCACTCATCCAGGCAAGTGGAGAGTATTCTTGTACTGTAGACTTGTACCTTGTAGATGGTGGATAGGCTTTGGGGACTTGAGGTGAGTTACTCACCTCTGACCCACTCATGCAGCCATGGTATTCATGGCTGTACAGTATCTGGTCAATGGTAACCCCCCCAGGATATTGAAGCTGGGGGATTCATTGTTTATGCCATTGAATGTCAAGGGGAGATGATTTAAGTGTTCTCATTGGAAATGGTCATTGCCTGCACCTAAGTGACAACAGTTGTAACACACTAGCTCAAGCCTCTATGTTGTCCACGTCTTGCTGCAAATGAACACTGAAGTGTGAATGGTGCTGAACATTGCAGTCATCAAACATTTCCACTTCGGATCTTATGGCAGGAGGGTCACTGACGCCACTGAAGATGATTGGGCCTAGGACCTACTATGAGGAACTCCTGTAGTGATGTCCTGGAGCTGAGATGATTGACCTCCAACAACCACAATCATCATTATTTGTTAGGCATAACTCAAACCAGTGGAGAGTTTTTCCCCTTATTTCCATTGACTTCAATTTTACTCGGCTCCTTTATGTCTCATTCTGTCAAGTGCTGCCTTGATGTCAAAGGCAGATCTCCTCGCCTCAAAGTTTAGCTCTTTTGTCCATGTGTGAGGTCAGGAGTTGAGTGACCCTGGCAGAACCCAAACTGAGTGTCAGTGAGCAAGTTATTGCTGAGTAAGTGCTGTTGCTAGCACTGTTGATGATAGAGAGTAGACTGATGGGGCAGTAATTGGCCAGGTTGAATTTGTCCTGCTTTATGTGGACAGGACACCCTGTGTGATTTTCCACACTGCCAGGTAGGTGCTAGTGTTGTAGCTGTACTGCAACAGCTTGGCTAAAGGAGCAGTTGATTCTGGAGCATGAGTCTTCAGTACCATTGTCAGGGCCCATAGCCTTTGCCGTAACCAGTGCCTTTAGCCATTTCTTGATATCACGTGGACTGAATTGAATTGGCTGAAGACTGGCACCTGTGATGCTGGGGACCTCAGGAGGAGGCTGAGATGGATCATCCACTCGGCACTTCTGGCTGAAGATTGTTGTAACTTCAGCCTTATTTTCTGCACTGAAATGCTGGGCTCCCCCTTTGAGCCTGGGAGATATCTGTGGAGCCATCACCTCCAGTGAGTTGTTTAATTGTCATGACTGGATGTGGCAGGACTGAAGAACTTAGATCTAATCCTTTGGTTGTGGGATTGCTTAGCTCGGTCTATCACTTGCTACTCATGCTGTTTGGCACGCAAGTAGCCCTGTGTTATAGCTTCATCAGGTCGACATTTTTAGGTATCCCTGGTGTTGCTCCTGGCATGCCCTCCTGCACTCTTCATTCAACCAGGATTGATCCCCTAGCTTGATGGTAATGGTAGTGGGGGATATGCTGGGCCATGAGGTTACAGATTGTGTTTGAGTACAATTCTGCTGTTGTTGATGGCCCACAGCGCCTCATGAATGTCTAGTTTTGAGTTGCTGGATCTGTTTGAAATCTTTTGCATTTTAGCATGGTGGGTAGTTCCATACAACATGATTGAGGGCATCCTCAATGTGTGAAGACAGGGCTTTGTCTCCGCCAGGACTGTGCGGTGGTCACTCTTTCCAATGCTGTCGTGGACAGATACATCTCTGGCAGGATTGGTGAGGACCAGGCCAAGTAGTTTTTCCTTGCCAGCTGCTGCAGACCCAATCTAGCAGCTATGTCCTGTAGAACGCAGGCAGCTTGGTCAGTAGTGATGCTACTGAGCCACTCAATAGGAGACTTGTCCATCACTACGAGTGTGTTCTGTGGCCTTGCCACCCTTGGTGCTTCCTCCAAGTGGTGTTCAGCATGGAGTATTGATTCATCAAGATGGGAAGTGGTGATGGGGACAGTAGGTGGTAACCAGCTGGAAGTTTCTTTGCCCATGTTTGACCTGATGTCATGGGACTTCATTGGGTCCGGAGTTGTTATTGAAGACTCCCAGGGCAACTCCCTCTTGATTGTTTACCACTGCCGCACCTTTGGTGGGTGTCTCCTGTCAGAAGGCAGGACATACTTGGGCCTGGTTGAGCATGACTGTCAGGTTGCTGCTTGATGTCTGAGACAACTCTCCTAATTTTGGCTCAAGCTCCCAGATGTTAGTAAAGAGGATAGGCAGGGTTGACAGGGCTGGGTGTGTCATTGTCATTTCCAGTGCATTGGTAGATGGTGGTTTGTCTTTTTTTAGATATTTATAGTGGTTTTGATACAACTGAGTGGCTTACTTGGCCATTTAGGAGGGCAATGGCATCCCACCCCCCCAGAATGCTTTGTGTCCTTGCCACACTCTTACTTCATAGGTGTTCACTCCCTCAAATAATAGATGATTCTTTGCCCATGTTTGACCTGTTTGCCATGTGACCTCAATGTTGAGGGCTCCCTCCTGACTGCATGTCACTGCCACCACCTCTGGTAGGTCTGTCCTGTCTGGGATAGTGATGAAATGTTTGGTCCTACTCATCAAACCATGCCTTTATAATGAGTTGGGCTGTTGCTTAACTAGTCTTTGGGACAGCTATTCCAGCCTTGGCACAAACCCTCACATATCAGTAAGAGAACTTTACAGGGTTAACGGAAAGGTGTGCAGTTGTTTCTGGTGCTTTGGTTAATGCTAGTTGGTCCATTTTGACTCCCTTGTAGTGGCTTGATACAACTGTGTGGCTTATTAGGCCACTTCAGAGAGCAGCTAATCAGTTACTATCTAGAGTCATTTGTATGCTCGGCAAAGATGGCAGATTTTTCTACAACAATCTGGTCACCGTTACGGAGACTAGTTTTTTAAATTCCAGATTTTATTAATTGAATTCATATTCCACCAGCTGCTGTGGTGGGATTTGAACCCAGAGCATTAGTCCAGGCCTCTGGATTACAAGTCCAGCAACATTACCACTACACCACTCTTTCCAACATATGCATTCCTCCCCCACTCCTCCACCACCTTGTCACATTGCTATTTTTGGGACCTTGGCTGTGTGCAAATTAGTTGTCATATTTCCTGCACAAGTGACTCAATTTCTTAAGGTACTTCATTGCTTTGGCATGTCTGGAGCATGTGTGTTTCTTTCTTTCCAATGTCTCAACAAACCTTGTTCTTGGAATTAGAATTTTTTTATATGTAAAAAAAAAACTACTACTCTAAGTTTGAGTTCCCCAGCTATATCAGTTCTGCATATTGCCAGGTCTGGTAACATAGTGCTTGTTGCTGTTTTATTTTCAAAAAAATCCCAGAGAATGTGAATTCAAATCCTGTCACTGAATCTGAAACTGCAATTTTAATTAAATGAAATCTGAAAATAGCTTGTATTTGTACAAGTGATCATGAAATTGTAAAGCCCTGACTGGTTTGTCAAAATCCTTTTAGCGAAGAATTACGACTCCAATTCCATGCCAACACGGCTGCCTTATAAAATGGCCCAGTGAACCTCGATCTGCTCCTGGCTACCCTCCTCCACTTAGAGCAACTAGAGATGGGCAATAAATGTTGGTCATGGTATTCCCACAGTGTTTGGTTAGGAATTCGAGGATTTTGATTTAGCAACCATAAATTTAACTTGTCATATCCGATTTTAAAATGTAATGTTGGAAGATTTTGGTGTATTTCATTCCCTTCAATGTTAGTTTTCTAACAGCTAATTAATTAGTCTGTTGTGGAGTTGATTCATTTTGGGTGTGCTTGAACATTCTTGAACAACAAACTTATTACCAATTTTTTTTTTTTTTTTTTTAAGGCTTAATTGCTTGCAAAACATTACTAATGGCCAGGCAATTTGTCCTGTTTTGTTTCAAAGAATGGCCAAGAGGAAGAGAACATGAATTTGATAAATGTTTTTTAAGGTCTTAGTCTTGTGTGGTATTTCTCCTTTCTGTTGTGACCTCTTGTGAGCTGCTGTCCTCTAAACATGGGGCCAAGGGAGTAGACCATTCAGTCCCTCTGCTTGTTCTGCCATTCAATTGATTGGCAGGATAGGCTTGAGGGGCTGAGTAACCCACTTACTGAATCTGTACTTTTGAGACATTGGAATGTGGTGTAAACATTTTTCTTGCAGGCCTGGTCAGCGATGGTTTGGGGAGTTTGAAAGAAACGTTGCAAACCAACATTGCAAGCTTTCTTGAGTGAAAGGAAATGGTTTGCGCTAATTTTGGTTGTAAAAGGGTGAAATGTAATGTCACTGGACAGGTAACCCAGAGACCGAGACATGGGTTCAAATCCCACTCTGGCAGCTGGTAGAATTTACATTCGATTCATAAGACTGGAATTGAAAGATAGTCTCAAATGATGACCATCAAATATCTGGTTCACTCTCTTTTAGGAAAAGGAAAAGGTTTGGGTGGAGATGAGGAATAGTAGGGGGAAAGTCATTGTGGGTCTACAGGCCCCCTAACAGTAGCCACAGTGTAGGACCAAGTATTCAAGAGAAAATGTGTGCTTGTGATAAAGGGACCGTAATAATCATGGGTGATTTTAATCTACACAAACTGGAAAAATCAGATTGGCAGTCATAGCCTGGATGAAGAGTTCTTAGAATGCTTTCAAGATAGTTTCTTAGAGCAGCATATTCTGCAACCAACCTATTAGACTTGGTATTATGTAACATGACAGGATTACTTAATGACCTCAGAGTAAAGGCATCCCTAGGTAGCAGCGACCACAATATGATTAAGCTTTACATCCAGTTTGAAAGGGAGAAGAGTGGGTCTTAAACTTAAATAAGGGCAACTATATGGGGATAAAAGCTGAGCTAGCTGAAGTGAACTGGGAAACTAGACTAGAGGATAGATCAATAGTGAAGCAGTGGCAGACATTTAATGAGATATTCCAGAGTGTTCAGAATAAGTACATTCCTATTGCAAAGAAAAATTCTAAGGGGAGGGCCCACAACCTCTGGTTAACTAGAGATGTTAAGGAAAGCATCAAACTTAAGGAAAAAGCATACAAGTCTGCAAAAATGAGTGGCAGGACAGATGATTGGACAGAATATAAAGAACAGAGAATGTCCAAAGGTTAACCAGGAGGAAGAAATTAGTGAGAAGAAGCTAGCTAGAAATTAGTTTCTACAGGTATTTAAACAGGAAGGGCAAATAAAATGGGTGTTGGCTCTTTAGAGAGTGACAGTGGGAGTTAATAGATAAAGAAATGAACAAATATTTTGCTTCTATGTTCACTATATAGAGGATACAAAATCATCCCATTAATAGCTGCAAATCAGGAGGTGAAAGGGAGAGAGGAACTTGGTGAAATTGTCAATATGTAGAGGGTCCAGCAAGGGATGGCTCAGTGCTGGACCTAATTCTGGGGAATGAAGCCGGACAGATGGCTGAGGTGGTGATGGGGGAGCATTTTAGTGATAGCGACCACAACATGGTACAGTTTAAGTTTGTTATGGACAAAGAAATAGACAAGTTGCAAAAAAAATGTTTTGGATTGGGGGAGAGTGGATTTTAGTAAAATAAGGCAGGATCTGGCCAAGGTAGACTGGGAACAGCTACTTGTGGGGAAATCTACAGAGGAGCAGTGGGGGGTGTTCAAAAAGGCAATGGGGAGGGTACAGGCTCAACATGTTCCCCCTAGAGTGATAGGAAGGAGTAACAAGCCCAGAAAACCATGGATGACCAGAGGTAATCAGGTTACGATGAGAAGGAAAAGAGGCTTTTAGCAGATACAAGGGAAGCAATTTAGTGGAGGCATTAGTGGAATACAGAAAATGCAGGGTGGAGTTTAAGAAAGCAATTAGGAGAGCAAAGAGGGGATATGAGAAAACTCTGGCTGGTAAAAGTAGGGTAAATCCCAAGATATTCTATAAGTATATTAATGGGAAGAGGATAACCAGGGAAAGAGTAGGGCCCAAAAGGGACCAAGGGGGCAATCTATGGGTGGAGCCAGAGGACATCACTAGAGTGTTGAACGAATACTTCACATCCATCTTCACCCAAGAGAATGAGGACGAAGGTATCGAACTCTGGGAGAGAGACTGCGAGGTTCTTAAACAAATTGATATAGGGAGTGACAAGGTATTGGAGGTGTTGGCAGGCTTAAAAGTGGACAAATCTCCAGGTCCAGATAATTTGTGTCCCAGACTGCTGAGGGAGGCAAGGGAGGAGATCTCAGGGGCTCTGACCCAAATTTTTAATTCCTCTCTGGCCATGGGGGAGGTGCCAGAGGACTGGAGAACAGCTAATGTGGTTCTGCTATTTAAGAAGAGTTGTAGAGATAAACCAGGGAACTACAGGCCAGCGAGTCTCATGTCAGTGGTAGGGAAACTATTGGAGAAAGTTCTGAAGGAGATGATCTATCTCCACTTGGAGAGGCAAGGTTTACTCGGGATAGTCAGCATGGCTTTGTCAGAGGGAGGTCATGCCTAACAAATTTGATTGAATTTTTGGAGGAGGTGACCAGGTATGTAGATGAGGATAGTGCAGTTGATGTAGTTTATATGGATTTCAGCAAAGCCTTTGACAAGGTCCCACATGGGAGACTTATAAAGAAGGCAAATGCACATGGGATACAGGGTAATTTGATAAGGTAGATTCAAAATTGGCTTGGTTGTAGGAGACGGAGGGTGATGACAGAAGGATGCTTTAGTGACTGGAAGCCAGTGTCCAGTGGCGTACCACAGGGATCTGTGCTTGGTCCCCTATTATTTGTCATTTATATAAATGACATAGGTGACTATGTGGGGGGGGGAGTATTAAGTTTGCGGATGACACAAAGGTTGGCCGGGTGGTTAATAGTGAGGTTGAGTGTCTTGGGCTACAGGAAGATATAGACGGGATGGTAAAATGGGCAGATAAGTGGCAGATGGCATTTAACCCTGAAGTGTGAGGTGATACACTTTGAATACTTCCTTGTCAAATTACTCCTTCCAATGAACGGCATGACACTAGGAAGTTCTGAGGGTCAAAGGGACCTTGGCGTGTATGTCCATAGATCTCTGAAAGTGGAGGGGCATGTTATTGGTGTGGTGAAAAAGGCATATGGGACACTTGCCTTTATCAATCGAGGCATAGATTACAAAAGTAGGCAGGTCATGTTGGAGTTGTATAGAACCTTGGCGAGGCCACAGCTGGACTACTGTGCGCAGTTCTAGTCACAGCATTATAGGAAGGATGTGATTGCATTGGAGGGGGTGCAGAGGAGATTCACCAGGATGTTGCCTGGGATGAAACATTTAAGTTATGAAGAGAGGTTGGATAGACTTGGGTTGATTTCATTGGAGCAGAGAAGACTGAGGGGCGACCTGATTGAGGGGCGTGGACAGGGTGGATAGGGAGCAGCTGTTCCCCTTAGTTGAAGGGTCAGTCACAAGGGGGCATAAGCTCAAGGTGAGGGGCAGGAGGTTTAGTGGGGATGTGAGGAAAAACTTTTTTACCCAGAGTTGGTGACGGTCTGGAATGCACTGCCTGGGAGGGTGGTGGAGGTGGGTTCTCTCATATCCTTTAAAAAGTACCTGGAAGAACACTTGGCATGTTATAACATTCAAGGCTATGGGCCAAGCGCTGTTAAATAGAATTAGGTAGGTAGGTCACGTGTTTCTCACGTGTCGGTGCAGACTCGATGGGCCGAAGGGCCTCTTCTGCACTGAGATTCTGTGATTCTGAAATTGAAATCACTAGGGAAATGGTACTGAGCGAACTGGAGCTGTGGGCTGGCAAGTCTCCGGATCCCAATGGACTTTGCCCTAGGGTCTTAAAAGAGGTGGCTAATGAGGTAGTTGATGTGCTGGTGTTAATTTTCCAAAATTTGCTAGATTCTGGAAAGTAGCAAATATAACCCCTCTCCAAGAAGGGAGGGAGGCAGAAAACAGGAAACTATAGGCTGTTTAGCTTGATGTCTGTTGTGGGCAAGTTATTAGAATCGATCCTTAAGGAGGTTATCGCTGGCCGCTTAGAGTTCAAGGCAATAGAAGAGTCGGCATGGTTTTGTGAAAGGAAAATCATGTTTAACCAATTTGAGTTTTTTTGAAGGAGTAACGTGCAGTGAATAAAGGGAAGCTTGTAGATGTACTGTACTTGGATTTCAAGAAGGCATTTGATAAGGTGCCATATCAAAGATTATTACAGAAAATAAAAGCACATGGTGTAGTGGGTAACATATTAGCATGGATAGAACATTGGCTGGCTGGCAAAGCAGAGAGTATGCATAAATGGCCCTTTTTCTGAATGTCAGGATGTGATGAGTGGTATCCCACAGGGGTTTGTATTGGGACCTCAACGTTTTACGATTTACATTGATGACTTGGGTGAGGGGAGTGAAGACATGGTAGCTAAATTTTCAGATGACGCAAGATAGGTAGGAAAGTATGTTGTGAAGAGGACCTGAGGTTGCAGATGAATATAGATAGGTTGAGTGGGCAAAGACCTGGCAAATGGAGTTTAATGTGGGAAAATGTGAAGTTCACTTTGTCAGGAAGAACTTAATTGGAGAACGGGTGCAGAGGGATCTAGGTGTCCTCGTGCATGAGTCACAAAGTTAGTATGCAAGTGCAGCAAGTAATTAAGGCTAAAGGAATGTTATCTTTTATTACGACGGGGATTGAACATAAAAGTAAGAATGTTATGCTTCAGTTATACAGGGCATTTGTGAGACCACACCTCGAGCACTGTGCAGTTTTAGTCTCCTTATTTAAGGAAGAATGTAAATTCACTGGAGGCGGTTCAGAGGAGGTTTACTAGATATCTGGAATGAGTGGGTTGCCTTATGAGGAAAGGTTGGACAGACTGGGCTTCTTTCCACAAGTTTAAAAGAGTGAGGGGTGATTTGATTGAAATGTACAAGATCCTGAACGACCTTAAGGTGGACGTTGAAAGGATGTTTCCTCTTGTGGGTGAGTCCGGTACTCGGGGGCACTGTTTTAAAATTAGGGGTGGCCCTTTTAGGACAGAGATGAGAATTTTTTTGTGTTGTGCGACTTTGGAATTCTCTGCCTCAGAGGGTGGTGGAGGTGGGGGTCATTGAATATTTTTAAGGCAGAGGAAGGTAGATTGATTCCCTTGCCTAACAAGAATCTAAGGTTATCGGGGTTAGATGGGAATGTGGAAATCGCAACACTAGATCAGCCATGATCTTATTGAATGGCGGAGCAGGCTCGAGGGGCCTAATGGTCTGCTCCTATTTCTTATGACCCTGCCATCCTGCCTATGGCCTGCATGTGACTCCAGACCCACAGCAACGTGGCTAACTCTTAAACTGCCCTCTGAAATGGCCTAGCAAGCCATTCAGTTCAATTGGAGTTACCCATTTGGAGTGGGTAACAACTGCTGGCCTTGCCAGTGACACCCACATCCCATTAAATAATTTTTAAACTGTAAAGAGTTCATTTCACAGCCTCAGGGCACCCATGTACTTTGTGATGTAGTCACTGTTGTAATGTAGGAAAATTCAACAACCAATTTATGTACAGCAAGCTCCCACAATAGCAATGTGGTAATGATCAGAGATTTTCAGCCCAAGTTGGTTGAGGGATGAATTTTGGCCAATGGGGGAGAACCTCCCTGCTCTGGAATCTTGTAACATGAGAGGGCACACCTCTGGCAAAAATGGCACCTCTGACAGTGTAGCACTCCAGAAGGATGTTTTAAGAATAAAACATGGAGCCTGCTCCATGGTAGTTGGCCAAGGCTGCACCCTTTCATTAATCCCTGGGACTGTCGTGTCCCTAGTTTTTGTGCACAAGTTTTTTGGAGTGGGTATTGAACTTGCAACCTCCTGACTCAGAAGTTGGAGT
The DNA here is from genome assembly GCF_964194155.1 of Cetorhinus maximus. NCBI lineage: Eukaryota > Metazoa > Chordata > Chondrichthyes > Lamniformes > Cetorhinidae > Cetorhinus > Cetorhinus maximus. The sequence continues at coordinate 3,655,654 of NC_135895.1, forward strand.
TGCCCATTGAGCTGATACAAGTGGTATAAATTAGCAGCAACTCACCAAGGCTTCTCGGAGCACCAACCAAAACCACAACCTTGCAGGGCGAGGGCAGCAGCCTTCATCATTGGGGTCCAGACCCTGCACCTGCTTCCCTGATGATGCTGTGGGAGTACCATCACCACACGGACTGCCACTGTTCAAGAAAGCAGGTCCACTGCTAATGGCACCCACTTTCCTTGAATAAATGAAAATAAAAATGCTGACTGAGCATACTTGGGCAGTGTGGATACTCTTGCTGAAATTTCTCATGTTCCTATTTTGTGTTCTAATTTTTGTCGAATCTTGTAAATATTTTTAGTCATGTCTTAACAAAACCTAATCTCTTGATCCTGTTAACAGCTCACTCGCCAACATCACTGGGACTTCGACCTCTTCCATCTCGCGCAATGACGCAACTTCCCATGGGCCATGCTTGACTTCCTTCAATCAGAAATTGATTTTGTTTAATATTCAGGTTGGCAGATAAATGCAAAGTGCATTAATCTACTGTGTTTCAATCCACTTTTTGAAGAGTTGCAGATGAGAAACTTTTTCCCCCAACCCATTTTCCTATTTATTGGCGTCTAGTGGAGCACTTTTTGATCAATTAAAAGTCCTATTTTGGTTACTAATGTGCCAAATGTTTACAACCTTGACTGTAGTGTAAATGTTAACGCTAGTTTATATTGGTAAGTTATTGTTATAGAGTATATCGAGTGTTTGCAAGCCCTATCTGTGTTTTATACAGTTCACTTGATTATTCAAGGAAAAGAATTTGTAAGAAGTCCTGTTATCTGTTAATGTAGTTTCTGTTGCACCAATGTTGAATTCTGGACTAAAAAGAAAATAAATGTTTGCTACTGATGCTTAAGGCTCAATTTAGTAGAGTTCTTGCTATCCCATGGTTGCAATGGTCCTGTGCCAAGGATAATCTTGATGTATTTGCTAGCTGGTTAGATGTTTGAAGCATAATCTATAGTAGAAAGATGATTAATTACATAAAATTTACAGTGCAAAACAGGCCATTTGGCCCAACTAGTCCATGCTGGTGTTTATCCACCACATATGCATATGGGGCACATCAGAAAAATGAAGTTAAGGCCATAAACCGATCAGCAATGATCTTATTGAATGGTGGAGTAGGCTCTGAGCCAAATAGCCTACTACTTCTTATGATCGCTGAGCCTTCATCCATCCCGTCAATGTTTTACTACTTTCTCCCTCTGATATTTATCTAGCTTCCCCTTTAGTGCATCTATGTTCTTTGCCTCAACCACTCCCCAGCTGTGGTAGCAAGTTCTGCCCTCACCAGTGTCTGAACAAAGGAGTTTCTCCCAAATTCCTTACTCCATTTATTAGTGACCAGTGACTACCTTTATTTGTTTGAAACTGTTTCGAGGGCTTTGTCATTGTGTTGATTGTTATATTGATTCTTCTAGGTATGAGATGGAAACCTGTCCTTTTTTTAAATGGGGGTGGGGAAAGCCCATCTCTGAAGGGATCTGAAAACCCCCCTTGATCTCCAAAAGACACTAACTGCTTCTCATGGAGATTGTGCTTCATGCTCGCAGCCATTCTAGTTCTGCCACCTCCTCCGCCTCCATCGACTCTGGCTCTTGCACATCTGATTTATTTTTCCATTGACGACTGAAGGCACAGTCACCTTGGCCAAGCTCCAGAATTCTCTCTCTAAACCCCCTGCCTCTCCACTCCCTCCTTTTTAAAGTCTAATAATTTGACCAAACTGTTGGTCAGCTGCACTAACACTTCCTTGTGATTGTGTCTAATTTTGTTTGGTACTTGCTCTTGTAAAACATTTCAAGGCACTTTACTGCATGAAAGGTGTTATATAAATGTTTGTTTCCATGCAGCTTTTCATATTAAGCCTTCCACTTTTCCCCCATTCTTTAATAGCTTGATTTGTACTATTGAATGAAAAAGATTATGGTCTCAATTCTCCTGCAGCCTTATCATATTTCAGATCATCCTCTAATAGCATGTTAGTGGTAGGTTTATCACCTGTCCTCCATGGAGTGAGGGGGAATTTTTTTTATTCATTCATGGGATGTGGGCTTTGCTGGCTAGGCCAGCATTTGTTGCCCTCGAAGGTGCTGGTGAGCTGCTGCCTTGTGCCGCTGCAGTCCATGTGGTGTAGGTACACCTATGGCCCTGTTGGGGAGAGTGTTCCAGGATTTTGACCCAGTGACGGTGAAGGAACGGCGATATATTTCCAAGTCAGGATAGTGAGTGACTTGGAGGTGATCTTGCAGGTGGTGATGTTCCCATGTACCCACTGCCCTTGTCCTTCTAGATGGCAGTGGTCAACTGTCAAAGGAGCCTTGGTGAATTCCTGCAGTGCATCTTATAGGTGGTACACACTGCTGCTACTGTGTTGGTGTTTGAGGGAGTGAATGTTTGTGGATGTGGTGCCAATCAAGTGGGCTACTTTGTCCTGAACAGTGTCAAGCTTCTTGAGTGTTGTGGGAACTGCATTCATCCAGGCAAGTGAGGAGTATTCCATCACATTCCCTAGTTCTGCCTTGTAGATGGTGGACAGGCTTTGGGGAGTCAGGAGGTGATTTACTAATCGCACGATTCCTAGCCTCTGACCTGCTCTTGTAGCCAAAGCATTTATATAACTAGTCCAGTTCAGGTTTCGGTCAATAATAATGCCCAGGATATTGATAATGGGGGATTCACACAATCACAGTGCAGAAAAGACTCTTTGAACCATCGAGTCTGCACTGACACGTAAGAAACACCTGACCTATCTACCTAATCCCATTTACCAGCACTTGGCCCATAGCCTTGAATGTTATGATGTGCCAAGTGCTCATCCAGGTACTTTTTAAAAGATGTGAGGCAACCCGCCTCCACCACCCTCCTAGGCAGTGCATTCCAGTCCGTCACCACCCTCTGGGTAAAAAAGTTTTTCCTCACATCCCCCCCCACTAAACCTCCTGCCCCTCACCTTGAGCTTATGCCCCCTTGTGACTGACCCTTCAACTAAAGGGAACAGCTACTCCCTATCCACCCTGTCCATGCCCCTCATAATCTTGTACACCTCGATCAGGTCGCCCCTCAGTCTTCTTTGCTCCCACAAAAACAACCCAAGTCTATCCAACCTCTCCTCATAACTTAAATGTTTCATCCTTGGCAACATCCTGGTGAATCTCATCTGCACCCCCCTCCAGTGCAATCACATCCTTCCTATAATGTTGTGACCAGAACTTCACACAGTACTCCAGCTATGGCCTCACCAAGGTTCTATACAACTCCAACATGACCTCCCTACTTTTGTAATCTATGCCTCGATTGATAAAGGCAAGTGTCCCATATGCCATGGCAATGCTTTTGAACATCAAGGGGCAATGGTTGGATTCTCTCTTATTGGAGATGGTCATTGCCTGGCACTTGTGTGGTGTGAATGTTACTGGCCACTTGTCAGCCCAAGCCTGGATGTTGTCCAGTTCTTGCTGCATTTGGGCATGGACTGCTTCAGTATCTGAGGAGTTGCAAATGGTGCTGAACATCGTGCAATCATCAGTGAAACTCTTTCGAGTTATCAACAGTCACAGATTGCAACTCTTTTGAGTACAATCACAGTTCTTGGTTTCCGGGAGTGGGACGTGAACCCACAACCCTCTGATTCAAAGGCGAGGGTGCTATGAACTGAGCCACAGCTGACACCTCTAACACTGTAATTTAGTAACTCTTTCGAGTTATCAACAGATCGCATGTAACTCTTTCGAGTACATTCACAGTTCTTGGTTTCCGGGAGTGGGACATGATCCCACAACCCTCTGATTCAAAGGCGAGGGTGCTATGAACTGAGCCACAGCTGACACCTCTCAGTGAATGTGACCTTATGATGGAAGGAAGGTAATTGAAGCAGCTGAAGATGGTTGGGCCTAGGACACTACCCTGAGGAACTCCTGGAGCTGCGATGACTGATCGAGTTGCAGAGACTGGGGAAGGGAGTGGGATGGAAAGTTGGCAGAGATCCTGATGCAAGATGCCTTGTGATGTGACAGAAAGCAAGCTTGCATTCATACTTCACCTCTTACAAATTCTGAAGATTGGAAATGCAAACAAGTCCTAGCATCAGTATAAATTTCCGTCCCATAGACAGTAAATGTAAGCCTTTCTTTTGCCTTTCACACATCCAGGAATTCCAAACACATTTCATAAATACTGAAAAAGGTATTAGACAAGGAGGCAGGTTCTAAGGAACAAGCCAGAGCACAGTGAGTGAGAATTCTAAAGCTCGGGGCTAATGCAGCTGAAGGTCCAGCTTCTATGGTGAAGCAGTTGGGGATTTGGAGGAGTCCAGAATTGGAAGGCATGAAGGTTATGGGGGTAAAGGAAGTCACAAATGATGTGGGGGCAGGAAAAATGCAAGGACCTGGAGGGATATGATTGTAAGTATGAGAATTTTGTGTTTTGCGAGTCCAGAAGCCAATGTGGGTCAATGAGCACAGGTAATGGATGACTGACGTGTGATGCAAGTTAGGTTATAGGCAACAGTGATTTGGATGAGTTCAAGTTTAGGAAGATTACAAAGTTGGAGGCCAGACAGGAGATCATTGAAATAGTCTGAAAATATGAATATGTATGTACATTCAAATTTACATATGAATTGGGAGCAAGAGTGGGCCACTTGGCCCCTCAAGCCTTCTCTGCCATTCAATAAGATCATGGCTGATCTGATTTTAACATTGTATTCCTACCTACACCTGATAACCTTTCACCTCCCTTGCTTATCAAGAATCAATCTACCTCTGCCTTAAGGTATTCAAAGACTCTGCCTCAATCACCTTTTGTGGAAGAGAATTCCAAAGTGTCTCAACCCCCCAGAAAAAACTTTTCCTCATCTCCGTCCTAAATGGGCGACCCCTTATTTTGAAAGTGACCCCAAGTTCTAGAGTCTCCCAAAAGAGGAAACATCTTTTCCACGTTCATCTTGTGAAGTCCCCTCAGGATCTTATGTTTCAATCAAGTTGCCTCTTACTCTTAACTCCAGCAGATACAAGCCTAGTATGTCCAGCCTTTCCTCATATGACAATCCACCCAATCCAGGTGTCAATCTGGTAAACCTTCCCTGAACTGCTAATGTATTTGTATCTTTCCTTAAATAAGGTGATCAATACGATACGCAGTATTCCAGATGTGGCCTTACCAAAGCCCATCTCTGAAGGGATCTGAAAGTAACAATGGCTCGGATGAGGAACTATCCAAAAATAAATTTAATTTTTGTTCCTTGTTAAATGGTTAGTACAAATGTAATGGACCAAATGGTCCCTTGTGCTGTAAATTTTCTGTTTCTACATTTGTGATGAATGCTGCATCTGTTAGGTTTCAAATAGTGACTTTTAGGTGGTTGGCTTGTGCTAATTTAACCCTCCTGGTTTATGCCTGTAACTCTTCCCTGACTGTCCACGGGTTTGGGCAGCTGCAGAAGTCGATGCTGTATTTCTGGCTTCCAGCAACAACACTTCAACAAAGCAAACGAGCATCCATATACCGGCCCAAATTTGCATCAGGGGCTTATTTTCAGAGGAGCCAGCAAGGTGGATTATTCCAATGACACATGCGTGTGTCATGGTAAATTTGTATTGACCCTTAACTAGACTATACTTGGAATATGTGCAAGTGCTGGTACTGGTCTCTATATTACAAAAAAGAAGGCACTGGAGGGGGTCTGCAAAAGATTTGAGAATCTTCCCAGAAGTGGAAGGTAACAGCTAACTGGATAGATAGAGCCCAAGTCTGCTCATTTCTTTAGAAAAGAGAAGACTTGAAAAATAGTTGGATAGAAGTCTTTTTTTTGAAAAACACTTTTTAATTTATCCTTCCATGGGATGCGGATGTCACTGGTACAGCTAGCATCTTTTGCCCATCCCTGATTGTCTTTGAACTGAGTGGCTTGCTAGGCCATTTTGGAGGGCAGTTAAGAGTCAACCACATAGTTGTGGGGGTCTGGAGTCACATGTAGGCCAGACTAGGTAAAGATGATAGATTTAGATGGGTTTTATGATGATGGTTTCATGGTCCCCATTACTGAGACTAGATTTCAAATCCCGAATTAATTAACTGGATTAAATTCCACAAGCTACTGTGATGGGACTTGAAACTGCACTCCCAGAAGATTAGCCTAGGCCTCTGAATTACTAATCCAGTGATACTACCACTACACCACCATTTCTACCCCATAAGATGTAGAAAACCTATTTCTGCTTGTGGGGAGATTGGAGCCAGGGGCCATCTGCGTAGCCACTAATAAATCCAATAAGGAATTCAGGAGAAACTTCCTTACCCAGAGGATGGTGAGAATGTAGAGCTCAGTGTTGAAGTATGTAGTATAGATGCATTTAAGGGAAAGCTAGATAAGCACATAAAGGACATAAGAAATAGGAGCAAGGGTAGGCCATTCAATAAGGTCATGGCTGATCTGCCCCAGGCCTCAACTCCTCTTTTGTGCCAGCTCCTCATAGCCTTCAACTCCCTGATATTTCAAAAATCTATCTACCTCTTTAAATACTTTGAGCTAACCTCCACAACTCTGAGGTAGAGAATTCCAGACATTCACTACCCTCCTTGAGATACAGACGAATTTCTTCTGAGTGTCCCCTTATTCTGTGACTATGTCCCCTGGTTCAAGATTCCCCCATTAGTGAAAACATCATCTCAACATCTGCCCTGTCAAGCCACTTCAGAATCTTGTACGTTCCCATAAGATCACCTCTCATTCTTCTAAACACTAATGAATAAAGGCTTAACCTGTATAGTCATTCTTGATAAGTCAACCGTCATCCCAGGAATCAGCCTAATGAATCTCTTTTGAACTGCCTCCAATGCCAGTATATCCTTTCTTGAATATGGGGACTAAACCTGTACATAGTACTCCAGGTGTGGCCTCACTAACACCCTGTACAGTTGTTACTACCTTATTTTTAAACTCCAACACCCAAGCAATACAGGCTAAAATTCCATTTGCCGCCTTAATCACTTGCTTCACCTCCATACTAACTTTTTTGTTTCATGCACAAAAATGCCCAGATCCCCCTCTGCTGCACTTTTTTGGAGTCTGTCCCCATTTAAATAATAGTCTGCCTTTTGATTCTTCCTACCAAAGTGCATGACCTCACACTTTCCTACATTAAACTCCATCTGCCAAGTTTTCACCCACTCTCTCAAGCTGTCTATATCCCCGTGCAGATTCCTTATGCCCTCCCACCTATTTTTGTATCAGTAGCAAACTTGGATACAATACAGTCTTCCCCCCCTCCTCCAAGTCATTAATATAGATAGTAAATAATTGAAGCCCTGGGACTGATCCTTGTGGCACTCCACTAGTTATGTCTTTCCAACCTGAAAAAGACCCATTAATCCCAACCCTGTCTTCTGTGTGTTAACCAATCCTCGCTAATACATTACCCCCCAATACCGTGAGCACCTGTCTTGTGCAATAACCTTTTTATGTGGCACCTTATCAAATGCCTTCTAGATATCCAAGTACACTACATCTATGGTTCCCCTTTTATCAACTCTGCTTGTTATATCTTCAAAGAACTCTAGCAAATTTGTCAAACATGATTTCCCTTTCACAAAACCATGTTGACTCTGTTTGATTGCGTTAAGCTTTTCTAAATGCCCTGCTATTTCTTGCTTAATAATGGACTCTAGCATTTTCCCAGTGACACACGTTAGGCTGACTGACCTATAGTTTCCTGCTTTTTGTCTGACCCTTGAACAAGGGGGTCACATTAGCGGTTTTCCAATCTGCTGGGATCCTCCCGGAACCCAATGAGTTCTGGAATATTTTGACCAATGCCTCCACTATCTCTGCAGCCACTTCCTTTAAAACCCTTGGATTCAGGCCATCAGGTCCTGGCGACTTGTCTGCCTTTAGTCCCATTAGTTTGTCAAATACTTTGTTCCTCGTGATAGAGACTGTTACAAGATCTTTCCTCCCGTTAGCTCTTTGCTTATCTGACCTTTGGGATGTTTATAGTGTCCTCCACCGTGAAGACTAATGCAAAATATTGGTTTAGATTATCTGCCATTTCCCCATGATCAATTCTTCAGTCACATCCTCCAAGGGTCCCATGCTCACTTTAACCACTCTTTTTATATACCAGTTGAAGCTCTTGATGTTTGTTTTTATATTTCTTGCCAATTTACTTTCATAATCAATTTCCTCCCTCTTTATTAGCTTTTTAGTCTCTGCTGCTGTTCCTAAAAAAAAAAAATCCTAATCCTCTGGCCGACCACTAGTTTTTGCTGCTTTGTATGCCTTCATTTTTGATTAGATACCCACTTTTGACCTTGGATGGTTCATCCTTCTCATCGGGTCCTTTTTGACCAGGATAAATTTTTGCTGAGCGTTATGAAATATCTGTTTAAACGCCTGCCACTGCTCATCCACTGACCTTCCCCTCTGACAGTGCAGCACTCCCTCTCTGCTGCCCCTCTGACAGTGCAGCACTCCCTCTCTGCTTCCCCTCTGACAGTGCAGCACTCCCTCTCTGCTGCCCCTCTGACAGTGCAGCACTCCCTCTCTGCTGCCCCTCTGACAGTGCAGCACTCCCTCTCTGCTGCCCCTCTGACAGTGCAGCACTCCCTCTCTGCTGCCCCTCTGACAGTGCAGCACTGCCTCTCTGCTGCCCCTCTGCTCAAACATTTTGATTTACTAAATAGGGTCAAAGATCTCGGTACTGTAGAACAGTGTACACTTACTGTTGTATAGATTGACCTGTTGATAAATTATTCCAGTTTAACAGATTGAGGGGGGAGACAGGAATTTAAACTCTTTCGGAGTAGGAATAGGCTGGATGTTGAGTGGGTCTTCACTTCCCAGAGAGCAGGAAGCTTCAGTAATTTACAGCCAGTGTGGTGTCTGCTGAATCGCTGTATCACCTTCAAAGACGGAGTTAGATTGGTTCCTGTCTGGGTAGGTCCTTATAGATAACATGTAGTCTTTGTGATCTTTTGCACTGGTTTTGATCAGCCGAAGAAGAATGAGGCAGCTATTTTCCAGAGTGTGGCTCCTTTATTGGTCTTGGGTGTTCCTCTGGTGTTTTGCCTCTCCCTATGCAGGGGGCTTGGGGTTGGGGGAGATGGAGTAGTGTGACTGGGGAAGAGGGAGAGCAGGATAATCACGATACTTCATTCATCGAGAGTGTGGGCGGGCTCGAGGGAGAGACTATCCCTGCCCACGTTCGAAAGCCAAGAGTGTAAAACAATCGACACCCTTATTATCGAAAAAGTTTATTAAATGTAAATATTTCAATGCATCATCATCACTGCTGTTGAATAAAACACAGCACGGTAAGGAAATTTATAATTACAGAGCTCTGAGGGACAATACATTGAGTCAAATAGCAAACACATTCAAAGTTAATCACACAAAATATTTATGCCAAAATCAGTCGGATTTCTGCACAGCAGAAGCATAAGTTAAGGTTTTAAAGCTTCAAATTTTCATGCAAATGATCGGCTTGGTGTGTAATAACAGTACAAATAAACCGACCTGTTAATATATATATAAAACATTGGTAAGATTAGCGAGTTAGGATAACTGAGGCCTGACGACCTGAATTTGGCCCCTTGTAATAATGACTGGTTATGTCAACACACAAAAGGGGGAGCGGGGATTGAGGAATCGGCCGGATTCCTTTAAGGACGATCTGAAGAAGTCGTGCGGACTCGCGCCGTTAACTCTGAATCTGCTGAGGGTTCTCCAGCATTTTCTGTTTTGATTCCTTTAAGGACATTATGTCTGACCTGCTTAATCTAATCGGGATTTGTATTGATCAGGTGACCCCCTGATGTACCTGAGTGCACCCCAAAGCAAGCGCCTGGCCCTCCTGGTTCATTTCGGTGGGCAACATTATGTGATCGTAGCACATGAAGTACTCTGGACCAATGCAGCTTAGCGCCTATGAGGGCAAAAAACAAACATGAACTGTCACCACCACCCCTTGACTTACCTCCACCATTTTAACAGCAGTCCCAAATTATTGAAAGAGTTTCATTCCCTCCCTGGTTACATTTATGGAGCAGAGCAGCTGTCTTGCTAACACATGAAGTGCTCATCCACTCGATCCCCACGTCTCACTCTTCCAGGGCCGCTAATTCAAAAGGCTACCGACCTTTCAAGCACCAACCATTAACACCCCAACTAACCAGAAACTACAAAGGGCTGTAGTCAAAATTTGCAGATGATCCAGCTGGTGGGATATTTGAGGAAATGAGACTCCCAAGAAAAAAGACTTGTAGTCACCCTGGTCTCCATGTACCCCCCACCCCCGCAAGTAGAGACAACATATAGAGGCTCTGTATTATGGGCAGACACAAGGAGTTCTGATCACCATCCAACTCACCCACAGGATATATTCATGGAAATATTCCACAGCAACTGCTTGATATTCTCGACATTTCAACACGTCAGGTATAACTTGGAATGGAGTGGAAACTATGGTGGAGGAGATTCCAGGACATGTGCAGGACCTTAAAATTAGAGCTAGGGTGGTTCAGGGATGATGACAGGAGGGGCTCCTTCACACAAAGGGTCGTGGAAATCAGGAATTCTTTCCCCCATAACGTTATTGCAGCTGAAGATCAATTAAAAATTTCAAAACCGAGATTGAAAGATTTTTATTGGGTAAAGGGTATTCAGGGTTACAACACCGAGGTGGGTAGATGGAGTTAAGACATGGATCACCATATTTGAATAGTGGAACAAGCTTGAGGGGCTGAATGGCCTCCTCCTCTTCCAATGTGTGACAAGTTCCATTTCAGGGTACGTTACTTCCTTTTTCCAGGTTTTGTTTTCTATGACACTACTGTTGACAATGAGCAAGTTTATTGTTTCTCTGTGTCAAGAAGATATAGTCATTCTCATATTATTGGAATTTATTGTAAAATAGAGTAATAGTGGGATGTATCTATGTGTGTGTGTGAGAAATTTAATCGAAATAGAGGCAGCTAGTCTGGGTGCTTTGATGTAAGAAGAGAGGTTAGGTTTGAAATGTTAATTAGGTAAACATGGGGAAGTTCAGAAACATAGATGACAAGGGAACATTTGCATTTTGAAATAAACCAGACTAGATTGTTTTCAAAGGAGGGGTGAAATGTGTCACCTAGCCAGGCGAAGTTTAGAAACTGTGTGCTTATTTTTCCCAAAGATTACAGGTAGAACTTAGTGCTATGAGAGGGTTTTATTATTAGAGGGATAAGGTCCAAAGAGATAGGGAAACAATGGGTATTTGCATTCAAAGAGGAAAATATATATAAAGAAGAGAAGACTGTGTGTAAGGGAAGGCATTTTTAAGATCTTACAAGTGAAAAGCCTTCAGCATCTATGCCTCAAGCTGCTGTCTTCAAAGGACTGAAGTTAAGAAAACTTCACCCTTGAATTCGACTTGTTCAGGGTGTCATGTTTCTTTGCCTGGGTCTTTTAAAATCGATGTGTCTGACTGTTGCCTTAACAAAAATGTAACTGGGAGTTAGATTGATTAGAGGATTTAGAAATTATCACAGTGATAATTTATAGATCTATGTATGTATTTAAAATCATTTCTTCTGTTAATAAATGTTTAATCTAGTTTTATAAAAAAAAATCTATAAGACTTGGTGGTCTTATTACTACTGAATTCAAGGCAGGCATCTCGAAATTTATACAAATTGCAAAAGAAGTTGTGGCAGTTGTTTCAAGTTTCCCTTTGGGATTTGAACAACTCAGCATTTACCATCAGCTGTGCCATAACACTCTGCGATGTAGGGTGAGGAGAAGTTTTGACCCAGACACTTGGAGAACTCCTACTAATTACCCTGCAATTATTTAATGCCCAACTAAACTTGGCAGAGGGGACCTCAGTTTAACTTTTTGTACGAGGGACAGTACCTCTACCAACACACAGGTGCCCCGGATTAGGGCTCGGACCCACAACAACCTCATTCGGAAACAAGAGTGTTACCAACTAAAGTGGTACCCTGAGCACAAGACCATTTCCAAGGATCACAAAATCTTCACAGTGCAAGAGACCATTCATCTGTGCCATCTCTGTGAAACAGCTATCCAACCAGCCCCACTTCACCTGCTCTTTACCCCATAGCCCTGCAAGCTTTTCCCTTTTATAATATTTATCCAATTCCCTTCATTATTGATTCTGTTTCCATTGCTCCTTCAGGCAGCGCATTCCAGATTATAACAAGCAAGTGAGGAAACAGTTCACTGTTACATTGGTTCTTGCCAGTATGTGATTTAGCTAGTCAGAATCATTCTGATTTTGGAGTTAACTTGGCGCTTAAGAGGAATGAAATGGGATGTTTTTTTTTTCGCATAAAGGGACATAATAACCCCTATAATGTGATTATCCATTCATCAGATACAAGAACATAGGAATTGCTGGACAATTGACGGCCCAGGGCCCATCAGGTTTACTTTGGATCACCCTGGTAATCATATGATCCAATGAGACTGGAGTTATTGACCAACCACAGTGATCAATCTCTATCAGTGAATCAAAACAACTCCAGACATGAGGTGAGTAAAACCCCCAGTGGGGGGGCGGGGTGAGGCGGGGAGTTTTGGGAGCCATAGGTGGAGGAATAGGTGACTTTGGACCTATGGTTCCCAAAGCTCCCCCTCCACACCCCCCACTGGGAGTTTTCCTCACTTCATGTCTGATAGAGACACTGATAAGAGATCGATCACCGTGATTGGTCAATAACTCCAGTCTCATTGGATCATATGATTACCAGGATGATCGAAGGTGAACCAGATGGGCCCTGAGTCTTCTATTGTCATGGCAACCACACACCATGTCCCCCAGTCAGTAAGATGCTCAGGTGTTATTTTCTGGAAGAATATGAACTAATGAAAGGTCTGGGTTGATTAACTTATTGATAAACTATTCTAGTTTAACTGACTGAGGAGGAGAAGGAGGCAGGAATTTAACTGTATGAGAGTAGGAACAGACTGGGCGTTGGGTGGGCCTTCCATTTCCTAGGGAGTAGGAAGCTTCTGGAATGTGTTTCTGGCTGGTGAGGTGTTCGCGTCACCTTCAAGAGGGAGTTGGATCGGTTTCTGTCTGGGGCAGAGATCATATCATGTAGATCTTTATAGAAAACGCACAGTCCCAGTGATCACCCACACTGACTTTGGTTACGTCAAAGTGTTAAAGAGGACATTTTCCCAAGCATTTTTTCTGTTACTGGTCCTGGGAATTTCTTTAGTATTTTTGCCTCTCCCAATTGTATGAGTGTGAGATTGGGTGGGCACTAATGAATGCCACCCCATTCACTATGATATCGGGATGAACCTCTCGAGAGGTTTGATTCCCTCTCTGCACTGTTTTCAATTAGTGTATTTGTGTTAAAATCCTATCTGCAAGACTTCAAGGCAAATGTTAATTAACACAAACACTACCGAGTCCGTGTGCAAAAAGCACACAAGGAGCGTTGAGTTTCCAAGGTAACTGATCAAAGTCGTCAGCATCTACGGAGACGCGATGCCACAATTGATGAGGGTGAGGGTGCCCCCAAAACAAGGGGCACGATCTTAAAATTAGAGCCGGGCTATTCAGGGAGTGTCAGCTTTATGTACCCATCAAGCTGAGTCCCAGTGTGAGTATGTACTTGAGTGGGCCTCAAACCTACAAACATTCTGACTCACTCAGAGGTGCTACTAACCAAACCAAACCAAACTCTCAGGAAGAAGAGGCTTGTGGTGCTCGTTAGGAGTTGCCTTTCTGTAATCTTCTCAAAAACAGAAAATAACTTGGATACATCAAAAGACGGATAATGCTCCTGTGAAGCTCCTTGGGGTGGCTTACTATGTTAAAGGTGCTATACAAATGTAAGTTGTTGTTGGTGTAGGCCTTTTGCTTATGGATAAGGGAGGGTGTGTCCCTGTGGCAGGTTTCAACGGCTCTGCTTCTCATCTTCAGCCGCTCGATTCCGTATGTTCAGAATCTTCATCAACGTTTTACTCATGAAATATGGCCTGTCTGCCGATCCATCGTTTCTCTCTAAATCTTCCACTACGAAGAGGAATTATAGGCAGTGATTATAGGGCAACGGCATCTCATTATTCATTCACAAATCAGCTCCAGTTGGTTTCAAGGCTGGTGTTATGTGGGCACATGACAATTCACTGCAACGTCATTACAAACCCACTCTCCCCCACCCGAAATAAGTCGCCCAGTTTCCATCGAGCTGAATTAAAAATAACCACGGTAGGGGCGGGGGGGGGGAGCCCAGAACAAGAGGGCATAACCTGAAAATTAGAACGAGGTTCAGGGGCGAGTCCAGGAAGCACTTCTTCACACAAAAAGTAGTGGGAACCTGGAACTCTCTCCCCCAAAAATGGCTGAGATTGGGGGTCAATTGAAGCTTTCAAGGCTTCGGTTGATAGTTTTGTTGGGGAAGGATATTAAGTGTTACAGAACCAAGGTCAACATAGTTAAGATGCAGTTCAGCCCTGATGTAATTGAAAGCTCACGGGGCTGAACGGCCTCCTCAAGTTTTGAGACTCCCATCCCCTGTTAACTTTGACTCGATGATCTGTTGTTGGGAATGTTAGTCTTTACTACGTCATGATTCTACTGACAGTTTCTGCTTTCCTCCAAGGGGTTAATTGGGTTGGATGGCATTCTACTTCTCCGCACTGAAAGTGGCGGAGATTTTGAACTGAATATGAGAGCAAATTCAGCTCTCTGCCAGCTCTTTGGTAGGGCTCTCCGATTAGTGCCACTGCTCTTCCTCATAGCCCTCCAAATGTTTCCTTTTCAAGTATTTATCCAATTCCCTTTTGAAAATTATTATTGAATTATTACTATCTAATAATCATAATTAACAATTATTTAATTAATAACCGATAATTATTTGTTATAATTATTATTATTGAATCTGCTTCCACCGCCCTTTCAGGCAGCGCCTTCCAGATCACAGCAACTCCCTGCGTAAATAAGCTTTTCCTCGTCTCCCGCTCTGGTTCTTTTACTGATTCTCTTCGATCTGTGTCCCGACCCTCCTGCCACTGGAAACAGTTTCTCCCTCTCTACACCATCCTACAGCTTGGTCAAATCTCCCCCTAACCTCCTGTTCCCCATGGACAACAAACCCAGATTCTCTAGTCAATTATAAATCACGGTATCTACAGAACCTTTGTTAGTCTGGATAAACCAACAGTGCAACATGGAGTTTTTTATATATATATAATATAATACATAGAAACACATACATATATTTATATATCGTATATATATATATAAATATATATATACATATATAAATATAAATATATATATAGGCAGCACCATAATCATGGCATTCATACACTGTGTACAAATGCTTAAAGGATCAGCAAAGCTAAGTATTTTTTGCTTTCTCATTTCTAATATGTGCATTAAAATTGTATCCATTCGAAATAGTAAAAAAATTTATACAAGAGTGTAGCCCTGCACTTATATATAAAGGCAAATATATTACAGACTCATTGTCGCTGCCTGACCTCACACATAAAGGCTGATGGGATGTAATCTCGTATGGAATGAATGGGTTAGTTGTGTGTCTGTTACCTTTCAACACCCCCCCTCCCACCCTCCTATCGCTTTACCCAAATTTCTAACCACTCCCCCCCACCCCCGCAGCCACTGATGCTTTTCCAAAATCTCCCCCCAGCCCAACGTTCCCTCCCTACTTTCTCTAATGGACTAAAAGGAATGTGTAATAAGTGTCAACTTTGCCGGTGTCCCAAATCAGATAAAGGACCAAAAAAAACCTCCTGCCTCTTTACTATCCCTCAGCCCAACTGCCATTGCCCCTGAAAAGGTAAAACATGCCCCCCTTGCGTTTGAGGGACCCTCCCTTCCCCTGTTAAGAGAGGTAAGTTTCCGTTATCATGGGGGAAGAGCTTCAAACTGACTCGAGGGGCTGAATGGCCTCCTCCTGTTCCTGTATTCTGCTGAGAGTCATATCTACAGTTAGCGATAGAACCAACTCCTTCCTTCAGGAGGACACCCTGATGAGTTTGTAGAATAATAAAAAATAAGATCAAATGGCTTTAGTTTACAGTCAGCACAAATTCCTGCGATCCTATACGAGCTGGGGAGAGGAAAAAAAAACACTTGGCCCAGAAATTGCTGGGATGGAGTCACTGAATTTTTATTAGTTGTAACAAACGACACAGGCAACGAGCTGGAAAGTGGGATCGGGTCAGTACAGGCATGATGGGCTGAGTGACCTTCTGTGCTGTAAATTTTCTATGTTTCTGTGTTTTCTCATTCGCTGCCTGTAAGAATGAGATTTTACAGTTTCAGTTGTTCCTTTTCTGGGCTGGATTGGATGAGTTTCCCGTCAGGAACATTAACCTCGCTAGTACTAGGGCCTGTATGATGTTAAAGACCAACCCTAAATGGCAGTGGTGAGATTCCAGAGCATTTACCAGTGCAAATCCAGCCATTTCAGGAGATGTCACTCCACAGAAGAGCTCAGCTGAGATGGTTATTGTTTCACTTTCCCAGACAGTGTGGGAATGGCAAAGCCACTCAAATCGAGCAGCAACTTGGGGGGAACCCCCTAACGTGCCACAAATGGTTGTCTTTTTTTTTACATGCTCAGTCATGTCTTGTGTCGTAGACTCACCATGATTATTCCAGCAATTTCTGGGCCAATAAATCGGAAATTGCTGACTGTTCCAAAAAGGCATCGGCCTTATGGTCTTTGCTTTAGGCACGAATCTGAGAGGGTGGGGGGAAGGGCTTCTTCTGTGTGCTATGTGTCGCAGGGCCATGACCTGCTGGTACTGCAACGAGGGGATGAAGCCCCCACCTTCCCCTCCCCATTCTCTACCCCTTCCCCTAGTCCTGATATAGACCATTATTGCATATTATAGTTTCTTATTTTATATACAGTTAGGATGTCCTGTTGCGTGACAGGAGCATGGAAAGATGGAGCGTTAGAGAGAGAGAGAGAGATCAGTGGGTAAAGCCAGGCATCACGTGGGTCACAGACATGGGTCCTCTGTAAGGCCTAATATACAAACATTTGCTTGGTAGTGCAGAACTTGACTATTGCTGAAAAGAGGCACAAGTTGGTGAAGCTTTTCATCTTGCACTCGTCAGGACAAACACAAGAATGCCAAATTTCAAAAGATCACCTCAATTTATACTGCAGGAGAAAAGGGTGCTGATTGCTGGCAAGTTGGCTCTGACTGTCCAAGGTGTTGCCATGGAGAAAACAAGGGGGATCTATAGAGTCTCCGAGCTTCCAAATAATTCAAAAAGGTGCAAGGCTTGAACACTTTCCTCGTCATATTCCACATTTAACGCCTACTGCTAGATGTGATTCCACGATTGGGCAGCACATACTGAATAATCTGAAGTGTGCTAATAACTACGCCAACAACCAATTTAAGGTAATCAGTCAGGTTCATAATGTGACTCACTTATGCTGGCTAGAAGCCACACATTCTTACACAGGGACCCACTCTCCGCAAACAAAAGGAATATGTCTAAGCCCAGTGCCTTTTTTTGAATTACCTGGGAGCTTGGGGAGCCTATCATTCCCTGTTGCTTTCTCCATAGCAATGCCCCGGCCAATCAGAGTCAACTTGCCAACCAATCAGCACCCTTTTCTCCTGTAGTATAAACTATTGTGATTGTTTGAAACTTGGCATTTTTGTATTGGTCCTGATGAACACAAGACCAAAGGTTTTCAGCGAAATGTCTCTCTTTTCAGCAAAATTCGAGGCCAAATATATTTCCTACCTGAAAATCATGACACTCCTACATTGTAACTATTGGGAGTTTGTGCTGAAGCTGGATCTGATAGTTTCTAAGAAAGTTAATGGCCAGAGAGTGAGCTCTCTGCTTTTCCAGTACAGAATCCACTGCAGTGAAATGCTGACTGTTTTTGTCCGAGAAAAGTTATCTTTCCTCTCTCTCATTGTTATCAAAAGCTGGAACTCTGAGAGTTAGGATTTTACAAGCCCCGAAACTTGTTTCAATGCCACCCACCAAGACAGGTTATTTCCAGGCGTTTTTTTTGTGACTGAGTGTGAGTGTGTATTTATATATCTATATATTAATAGAAAGTTAGCGAGGCAAGGAGTTCAGTGCAGCACCAGCTCAGCACAAGCAAACTATCCATTGGCCTTTCGCGGGCTCCATTCCTGCCGTCCTAGGATTCTGTGCAGTTCAGGCGACATGAAGTAGGGTTTCTCAGCTGATCCATCATTCCGCTCCAAATCTTCACCTGTGTGAGTTAGCAACATGCCAAAGCAAAGTGGGGGGACGGGGAGAGAAGGCAGAGGGACAAAGAGAGAGAGAGAGAGAGAGCGTGGGAACAAAATAAATCCGATGACAGGGAGAGAAAGTGATAAAAGGTGACAATTGAAAAAGGGATGGGAAAGGGGGAACAGAAAGAAAACCACAAGATAACAAGTTAGAAGGCGTTTGGAGGCCTTAAATAAAATGACAATTAAATGCAAAGCCAGCGCTAGTGAAGCTGAGTTATTAATGTTTTAATCATTGCAGGTTTAAGGAACTCAGTAAGCAGCAACATCAAACGCATCATCAGCTGAAACTAAGGTCAGGGAAACTCTAGCAAATCCACTACAGCCTCAGCTGGCTTCAAAAATAAATTAAAAGTGTTAAAGGATGCCAAACGGTACCAGTAAAGCTTTAAAACCTTGAAATTCAAACTCGTGGATCAGCAATGTCCCACTACATCTCAAAGCTAATTGTAACAGGAGTGAGTAACAGGCTCCCGAGCCTCCCAATTAGCAGCCCAACTGAGCTCCACATCAGTGCTTTGGGTTCCAAATATAACTGGACATAATGGCCACGGGAGCAAACTATTAACTCAACAGGCCAAGGAAGTCACCAAGAGGGGTGATGTCAAAGTTTTAAACCAGAAGTCAAAAGGTAACTGTTATAAACAACCCAACTCTTGGACATGCAGTAACTTGAGCAACACTTCACCTACCATGGTGGATAATGGTGTTCCAACATCAAAGCTGTTGAAAGAATGGAATCTTTTCTCTCCAATGTCACCAAGCTTGCCTTCTGAGTTATTCCCAGGTTGAGTATTGGGATCTCTTTGTTTTTAAGTTTCAGAGTCGCTCTGGAAACCTCCAAATTTCATGATGCACTATTGACGATATACCAATGGCAGAAAGCCTAGTCATTTCCCCCCCTCCCCACCCAGACCAGGGGTGCTAAAGAAAATTGCACCCGCTCCCCTTCCCATCCTGTCCTTCTCTGCTGGAACTCATGGGCTGAAAAATGAACGCCTGGGCTTATTACAGTAATCCCGAGGTGCACCATAATCATCTCTGTATTATCTCAAACTTGGGGTACCATCCCATGTGTGTTAACCCCCTCCAGTATCTTGCCCCTCGGAACATAGTTCTGTAAACTTTCTGGTGAACACTGTTCACATCTAAACCCAGGCTGTGAATATCAGGGGCCTATTCAACAACTGAGGCCTCGCCAGTAGAGCTCAGTGCTGTCCCCTTCCCCAATATCTGGCCATCGGATATTCTCAGGGTAGTCCCTTGAGAAGTGAGAAGCTGGATAACCGCCACTTGACCTCCCACACCCCCACCCCTCCACCAACACTTTCTTAAATGAGGGCACTGAGTCCAACTGCTGAGTGGAGAGCAGCTGACATAGAGGCTGGATCACACACCTAGACCTTTGTGGCTCAGTACATCACTGAACGAGTTGGCTGCATACCTAAGGAAGCCAGTGTTGGCCTCCTTTACACATTCCAGGCTTCACGTCTGGAACAATTTGATACATTACAAAAAGGTTTTCATAGCTTTGAATGGGTACTCACAGAAACAGAGGAACAGTGTGTCCACACACATTGCATAGACACTGAAGAAACCATGTGCAATTAGATAGGAAGCAAATATCACCGTCTGCAAACATAAGGACACATAGTTACACCTTCACGAATAGACTGATCAGTAAAGATAGTGAGGCAGCTTAATAAGGCCACAGGAAATGCAAATCAAGCATTGGGGTTATTCCTAGGTGGGAAGAGTTAAAACACAGCGACATTGCGTTAAACATGTATCGAACCTTGGTAAGGCCACACTGGGAATACAGTGCACGCTTCCCATCGTCATATTACACAAAGGAAATGGAGAGGCTGGAGAGGTGCAAAATGATAAACAAGTTGATACCAGTACTGAAGAATGAGTGCAGGACTCCCTCAGTACTGACCCTCTGACAGTGCAGCACTCCCTCAGTACTGACCCCCTGACAGTGCAGCACTCCCTCAGTATTGACCCTCTGACAGTGCAGCACTCCCTCAGTACTGACCCTGTGACAGTGCAGCACTCTGTCAGTACTGACCCTGTGACAGTGCAGCACTCCCTCAGTACTGACCCTCTGACAGTGCAGCACTCCCTCAGTACTGACCCTCTGACAGTGCAGCACTCCCTCAGTACTGACCCTCTGACAGTGCAGCACTCCCTCAGGACTGACTCTCTGACAGTGCAGCACTCCCTCAGTACTGACCCTCTGACAGTGCAGCACTCCCTCAGTACTGACCCTCTGACAGTGCAGCACTCCCTCAGTACTGACCCTCTGACAGTGCAGCACTCCCTCAGTACTGACCCTCTGACAGTGCAGCACTCCCTCAGTACTGACTCTCTGACAGTGCAGCACTCCATCAGTACTGACTCTCTGACAGTGCTGCACTCCCTCACTAATGCACTGGGAGTTTCATCCTGGATTTTGTGCTCAAAGTGGGACTTGAACCACAAATTTCTGACTCAGAGACGGGAGCTCAAGCCTTTAAAAATGTACCATCTAAAAATATTATAAGATGTTTCCTGTAAAATTGACAAACAGCTAGAATTGTGTAATACGCTGCCAAACATCTGACTTGAACAGCCACAGTGCAAGCTGATTTTTACTTTGAGTGCAGCTTACACAGTCACTCCAGTTTCTGAAGAATGTGTGGCTCTAATCATCTCTGTTGTGAGCAGCAGAGGGCAGTGTTCTCCAGCACTTGTTCAGGAACTGAACAAAGGTGAAAGTTAAACAGCATTTCATTGACTGAATGCGGCACTTAATCACCTTGCACAGTTCCAGTCTCTCCGTGTCAGAATTGGAGTACTGTACACAGTTTTGGTCTCCAGATTCTTAAAATGACCAAGAAGATGCAAAAAAAGAGCCCCAAGGACGATGATACCAAAACTGAGGGGTTAGAATCATCTCGGTGAGGCTGAAGCTCTTTCCTCTAGAACAGCGAATGCTGACTTAAGACAGGACTTTAGAGTTATGGAAATTTTAAATCGGGTGGATATTGGGAAGATGTTTCCACTAATGTGCAGGAGGTCAAAGCGAGGAGCCGTATGTATAAGATAGACACTGGTAAATCCAATGGGAAATTCAGGAGAAACTTCTTTATCCACAGAGCAGTGAGAATGTGGAGCTCGCTCCCTGTCCACAGGGAGTGGATGGGATGAATAGTATAGATGAGGGAGAAAGTGGTGGAAGGATATGTTGATCGTGTTGAGGGTGGAGGAGACTTATGTGGAGCATAAACACCGACAAGGACAGTTCAGGCTGAGTGGCCTGTTCCCAGCTGTAGCCTCAATAGAACATTTGCAAAATAATTTTTAGCCTGTTCTTCCACCAGGATGGTCAGTGCTGACCCTCTGACAGTGCGGCACTCCCTCAGTACTGACCCTCTTCAACAGTGCAGCACTCCCTCAGTACTGACCCTCTGACAGTGCAGCAC
The DNA here is from genome assembly GCF_964194155.1 of Cetorhinus maximus. Taxonomy (NCBI): domain Eukaryota; kingdom Metazoa; phylum Chordata; class Chondrichthyes; order Lamniformes; family Cetorhinidae; genus Cetorhinus; species Cetorhinus maximus. The sequence goes on from NC_135895.1 coordinate 3,677,449, forward strand.
ACCCTCAGTACTGACCCTCTGACAATGCAGCACTCCCTCAGTACTGACCCTCTGACAGTGCAGCACTCCCTCAGTACTGACCCTGCTGCCTGCAAATTGGCTGCTGTGTTCCCTCCATTACGACAGTGTTGGGGAATCGGTAAAGTTTACCATTCGCCGCAAAGTGCTTTGGAATGCCCTGAGGCGCTACAGAAACGCACGTCTTGCTTTCCCGCGCTGCTCTGCTGTGCATCTGCGGCTGCCGCTGTTTTGAATTTGGGTTCAGAGTTTCTCCTCTTTCGAGTGAATCCCAGTCCCAGATGTGAAGGGATTTGCTTACCACCAGAGGGACCCAGTAATAGTTTAATGATGGGGCTTCATCCACAACAATCGATATCCTGTGTGTGAAGAAGAAAAAGGCCAGAACTCCTGAATAGGGAAATAAGAGGCAAATAAATTCAATGGGTATCAAAGGAGGAAAACACCTGACAGAAATGTGCTACAACAACAACTTGCATTTATATAGCCCCCTTTCGCATCGTTAAAAACATCCCGAGGGGCACACGTGAATATTATCAGAAAACATCATTTGATAGCTAGTCACAGAAGGAGGCTGCTGACCAAAATCTCGGCCAAAGAGAGAGAGAGGGGCTTTAAGGAGGGTCTTATGGGAGGGAAGAGAAGCCGAGAGGGGGAGAGGTTTAGGGAGGGGGCGTCCCAGGGCTTGGGGCCCAGGCAGCTGAAGGCACGGCCGCCAATGATGGAGCGATTAAAATCGGAGACAGGTGAAAGGCCAGAGTTAGAACAGCAGAAAGATCCTGGAGGTTTGTAGGGCTGGAGGAGTTTACATTGTTAATAATTTGATTAATTATGAAGCGTTTTGATAGAGTAAATCAGGAGAAACTGTTTCCAGTAACAGGAGTGTCCAGAGGGACACAGATTGAAGAGAATCAGTGAAATAACCAGAGGGGGAGATGAGGAGAATTTATTTTTACACAGCGAGTTGTTGTGATCTGGAAGGCGCTGCCTGAAAGGGCGGTGGAAGCAGATTCAATAATAACTTTCAAAAGGGAATTGGAGAAATACTTGAAGGAGAAACATTTACACGGCTGTGGGGATAGAGCTGGGGGTCAGGGACTTATTGGGCTGAATGAGTCCCTTTTGCCCTGTAAGATTTTTCTGCATCACCTTCTTTTGATGGAGGAAGATTAATGACAGAACAGATTGAATTTTTGTGCCAAATACCCACCTACACCTCCAACTATTAGCAACTTGCCCAACAGGAGCAGGAAATCTGTCACTTTATCCAACACGGCCACTCTGTAAAATAAAACAAGGCGCTTGGTTAATGAGTAAGGATGAAGCTCCACCTTCCAATTGATCCGGCCCACTCACCAGTGCCCAAAGAGCGTCAGGGCCGGATTTTACACACACCCCCTGTCAGGTGTGTCTGTGGCAGGTGACATGTAAAATACGAGGGGTGGCAACTCCACCATCTTCTCACCCCTCCCCGAGCCACCACCTAACGGGGTGAGTGGGCTGGTGCCAAGAGTCAGCAGCCTGCCCGCCATTTTCAAATAAATAACGAGTGGTCAACTGAGCTTCTTACCAATAACACGCTGCCCACGCCATGGTGTGGGCGGGTGGGTGGGTGTGGGCAGGTGGGGGGGTGAGCGGGTGGGTGCGGGTGGGCGGGTGTGGGCGGGTGGGCCAGTGGGCGGGTGTGGGCAGGTGGGGGGGTGGGCGGGAGTGGGCGGGTGTGGGCAGGTGGACGGGTGGGTGCAGGTGAGCGGGTGGGCGTGTGGTCGGGTGGGCAGGTGGGGGGGTGGGTGGGAGTGGGCGGGTGTGGGCAGGTGGGGGGGTGGGTGGGAGTGGGCGGGTGTGGGCAGGTGGGGGGGTGGGCGGGAGTGGGCGGGTGTGGGCAGGTGGGCGGGTGGGTGCAGGTGAGCGGGTGGGCGTGTGGTCGGGTGGGCAGGTGGGGGGGTGGGTGGGAGTGGGCGGGTGTGGGCAGGTGGGGAGGTGGACGGGTGGGCAGGTGGGCGGGTGGGCGGGTGGGTGGGTGTGGGCAGGTGGGTGGGTGGGGGCAGGTGGGTGGGTGGGTGCAGGTGGGCGGGTGTGGGTAGGTGGGGGGTGGGCGGGTGGGTGCAGGTGAGCAGGTGGGCGGGTGGGCGTTGTGGCGGGTGTGGGTAGGTGGGGGGGTGGGCTGGAGTGGGCAGGTGGGTGGGCGGGCGGGTGGGCGGGTGTGGGTGGGTGCAGGTGGGCGGGTGGGTGCAGGTGGGCGGGTGGGTGCAGGTGGGCGGGTGTGGGCAGGTGGGCGGGTGTGGGCAGGTGGGCGGGTGGGCGTGTGGTCGGGTGGGCAGGTGGGGGGGTGGGTGGGAGTGGGCGGGTGTGGGCAGGTGGGGGGGTGGGCGGGAGTGGGCGGGTGTGGGCAGGTGGGCGGGTGGGTGCAGGTGAGCGGGTGGGCGTGTGGTCGGGTGGGCAGGTGGGGGGGTGGGTGGGAGTGGGCGGGTGGGTGGGTGTGGGCAGGTGGGCAGGTGGGCGGGTGGGCGGGTGGGTGGGTGTGGGCAGGTGGGTGGGTGGGGGCAGGTGGGCGGGTGGGCGGGTGTGGGTAGGTGGGTGGGTGGGGGCAGGTGGGTGGGTGGGTGCAGGTGGGCGGGTGTGGGTAGGTGGGGGGTGGGCGGGTGGGTGCAGGTGAGCAGGTGGGCGGGTGGGCGTTGTGGCGGGTGTGGGTAGGTGGGGGGGTGGGCGGGAGTGGGCAGGTGGGTGGGCGGGCGGGTGGGCGGGTGTGGGTGGGTGCAGGTGGGCGGGTGGGTGCAGGTGGGCGGGTGGGTGCAGGTGGGCGGGTGTGGGCAGGTGGGCGGGTGTGGGCAGGTGGGCGGGTGTGGGCAGGTGGGTGGGTGGGTGCAGGTGGGCGGGTGGGTGCAGGTGGGTGGGTGGGTGCAGGTGGGTGGGTGCAGGTGGGCGGGTGGGTGCAGGTGGGTGGGTGTGGGCAGGTGGGCGGGTGTGGGCAGGTGGGTGGGTGGGTGCAGGTGGGCGGGTGGGTGCAGGTGGGTGGGTGGGTGCAGGTGGGTGGGTGCAGGTGGGCGGGTGGGTGCAGGTGGGTGGGTGGGTGCAGGTGGGTGGGTGCAGGTGGGCGGGTGGGTGCAGGTGGGCGGGTGTGGGCAGGCTGCCTTTTTTTGAGGAAACTGCTTAAAAGTCAGGAAGGAGGGAGTGGGGGAGGGGGGGAGTGGGGGAGGGGGGGAGTGGGGGAGTGGGGGTGGGGGGGAGTGGGGGAGGGGGTGTGTCCTTCAGCTGTGGGGGGTGCCCTGGGCGTATCCAGGGCAACTCCCACCCCCATGATGGTGCCCCCTATTGTTCCACCCTGCATGGCCTCCCATCCCCCCACCTCCTCGCAACACCCCTCCCCCACCCAACCCACCAGGCTCCATTTCCCTTCCTTGTCCAATACCCCCTGACGTGTCTCTCTCCAGGAGCCATCCATGGGCCTCCTCACAGTTCCAGCAGTGCCCACTGCTGAGCTCTGGCACGCTGGGAAGGCAAGAGATGCTGGCCTATCAGATTGGCCAGCAGCTCCCGAGGGCGGGACCTCTCCCCACTGAGGGGTGGAAGCCCCAATCCCGTCTCATTTGGCACAGCCAGGGCCCCCCATAAAATTCAGCCCAGGGAGTGTTTGATGGGGATAGTGTAGAGGGAGCTTTACTCTGTATCTAACCCCGTGCTGTACCTGTCCTGGGAGTGTTTGATGGGGACGGTGTAGAGGGAGCTTTACTCTGTATCTAACCCCATGCTGTACCTGTCCTGGGAGTGTTTGATGAGGATAGTGTAGAGGGAGCTTTACTCTGTATCTAACCCCGTGCTGTACCTGTCCTGGGAGTGTTTGATGAGGATAGTGTAGAGGGAGCTTTACTCATTATCTAACCCCGTGCTGTACCTGTCCTGGGAGTGTTTGATGAGGATAGTGTAGAGGGAGCTTTACTCTGTATCTAACCCCGTGCTGTACCTGTCCTGGGAGTGTTTGATGAGGATAGTGTAGAGGGAGCTTTACTCTGTATCTAACCCCGTGCTGTACCTGTCCTGGGAGTGTTTGATGAGGATAGTGTAGAGGGAGCTTTACTCTGTATCTAACCCCGTGCTGTACCTGTCCTGGGAGTGTTTGATGGGGACAGTGTAGAGGGAGATTTACTCTGTATCTAACCCCGTGCTGTACCTGCCCTGGGAGTGTTTGATGGGGACGGTGTAGAGGGAGCTTTACTCTGTATCTAACCCTGTGCTGTACCTGTCCTGGGAGTGTTTGATGAGGATAGTGTAGAGGAAGCTTTACTCTGTATCTAACCCCGTGCTGTACCTGTCCTGGGAGTGTTTGATGGGGACGGTGTAGAGGGAGCTTTACTCTGTATCTAACCCCGTGCTGTACCTGTCCTGGGAGTGTTTGATGGGGACGGTGTAGAGGGAGCTTTACTCTGTATCTAACCCTGTGCTGTACCTGTCCTGGGAGTGTTTGATGAGGATAGTGTAGAGGGAGCTTTACTCTGTATCTAACCCCGTGCTGTACCTGTCCTGGGAGTGTTTGATGAGGATGGTGTAGAGGGAGCTTTACTCTGTATCTAACCCCGTGCTGTACCTGTCCTGGGAGTGTTTGATGAGGATAGTGTAGAGGGAGCTTTACTCTGTATCTAACCCCGTGCTGTACCTGTCCTGGGAGTGTTTGATGAGGATAGTGTAGAGGGAGCTTTACTCTGTATCTAACCCCGTGCTGTACCTGCCCTGGGAGTGTTTGATGGGGACAGTGTAGAGGGAGATTTACTCTGTATCTAACCCCGTGCTGTACCTGTCCTGGGAGTGTTTGATGAGGATAGTGTAGAGGGAGCTTTACTCTGTATCTAACCCCGTGCTGTACCTGCCCTGGGAGTGTTTGATGGGGACAGTGTAGAGGGAGATTTACTCTGTATCTAACCCCGTGCTGTACCTGTCCTGGGAGTGTTTGATGGGGATAGTGTAGAGGGAGCTTAACTCTGTATCTATTTCCTCTGGTGGGGGGGAATTAAGAACAAGGTATGGAACCATCAGATTATATGTAGGCCGCTCAGGGACAAGGTTGGAAGTGCCTCTTCACAAGCAGAAGTGAAAATCTGGAACTCTCTCCTGCAGAGTTACTGTTTATTCTGGAGGCAATTAAAAATTTCAAAACTGTGATGATAATTTATTTTTCAGCAAGAACACTAAGGGTTATTTCAGCAATGTGAGTGGGTGGAGTAAAGATACAGATCAGCCATGGTTTAATTGAATGGCAGCTTGAAGGGCTGAATGAACCCTTCTCCTTCCAATGGAGACAGGGACCATGTCGGGTGTCAATTCTGAGAGGCTGCAGCTTGTTGAGGGAGCTCAGCTGTTAAAATGGGCTGAATGGCCTCCCTCTCCTTGCCTTCACTCCACCAGCACTGTCAGCTCTGTGGGGAACTAGACACTGCTCTCTGGGTCTCCGGAGCCCCATAAGGAGAGGGTTATTAAAAGATGGAATCCTTGGCAGCAAATAATTATTGAGGCAGAGACTGCTACGTTTTTTGAAAGTGGAGTTAATCGGTATTTGAAAATGTAAAATATAAAGGACACAGGAAAAAATAACAACAGCTCCGTGCAGATATTTCTGCTTCACATGAGCTTCCTCTCACTCCCTCTTCATCTCACCCGATCAGCATCTCCTTCTATTCCTTTATCCCTCATGTATTTATCCAGCTTCTCCTTAGATGTATCTATACTATTCTCCTCAACCACTCCCTGTGGAAGCGAGTCCCACATTCTCTGTTTAAGAAGTTTCTCCTGAATTCCCCGATTGGATTCATTAGGGACTGTCTTATATTAATAGCCCCCTCGTTCCGGTCTTGCCTTCAAGTGGAAACTTCTCCATGTTTGCCCTATCGAATCCTTTCATTGTTTCATGTCACCCCCCCCCAGCCCTCAGTCTCAGTCTGTTTAATTTGCCATGATAGCTATAACCTCTCAGCTCTGGTATCGCCTTTGTGAATGAGGTGACATCCCAGTGCCCAGTTAAGAGGAAAGTAATTGCCACATGAAGCCATTCGCGTTCTCACCTCACCACATTCCTCATCAGCAAGAAGAAGGCTTCCTTTGCAGATGTGCAGAAGTTTTTACCATATATGGCGATCTGAAAGAAAGAAAGGATTTGATATTTTTATATAGTATCCTTCGCGACCTCAGGATGTAAACACGTGGCACAGGCATTGATGGCTGACAGGGCAAAGCCGGGGGCCTCCCTAGCAGAGATGGCAGGCAGAGTGACTCACCATTATATACGCATTTCTGTTCAGAAATTTGATGAATTTTTCCAGACACCAGAAGCAGCATTTCAGGCAGCAAAACAGGAACTTGGCAAACTTGTTCTGTGCACCTGCAGATAGAGTAACAAGCTCTAAACCAATCTATAATCACATGGCAACACCAAATCCTTAGGCACAGTGGGGGCCATTTGGCCCATCATGTCTGTGCTGGCTCTTTGAAAGGACTATCCAATTAGTCCTACTCCCCCTGCACTTTCCCCATCGACCTGTATTTTCCCCTTCAAGTATTTCTCCAATTCCCTTTTGAAAGTTATTATTGAATCTGCTTCCACCGCCCTTTCAGGCAGCGCCTTCCAGATCACAACAACTCGCTGTGTAAAAATAAATTCTCCTCATCTCCCCCTCTGGTTCTTTCACCGATTCTCTTCAATCTGTGTCCCTCTGGTTACCAACCCTCCTGCCTCTGGAAACAGTTCCTCCTTATTTACTCTATTGAAAACATTCACAATCTGCACACATTCCCAACGATTTGTTTCTCACTATAACTGTGAAAGCCGCTCATTTGAACCAATCACAATGTCATTCAACACCCACCCCCCACCACCCCCACAGTGAAGATGCTACAACATCACCACAGATGGGAGGGTGTAGTTACTGTGTGACATGTCTACATAGGCCATCTCCATTATAAATGTGGACATTGGAACTTATAATGGCAAATTAAAAATGAGGGCCCAGTGCATGTGTTTGAAATGGGGGTTGACCTGAATCTGTTGACCCTGAACCTCCAACCTGTGGAAATCCAATTAAACCCTGCCCCTTAACCCCTCTTCACCAGCGGATTATATTTAGTCCTGACTCTATAGGGAGATCGACCAGCGTTACAAAATTGATGCCACTATTGTAAGTGTATTCGGTTTGTATCGAATTACACATGGGATGCACAGCACAGAAAATGGTCTCTGCTTGTATTTCTGCTCCACATGAGCCTCCTCCAACCCTTCTTCATCTCACCATGTCACCATATCCTCCCTTCCTTTCTCCATCATGTGTTTATCTAGCTTCAGCTGCTATCTGCCTCAACCACTCCCTGTGGCAGTGAGATCCAGATCCTCAGCCCTATTAAAAACAGGGTTAAAGATATTTCTCCTGAATTCCTCATTGGGCCAGCATACATTCCATAACTAGCATCAAATTAGAATTTATCAGAAACTCACCCTTAAGCTTATTATCCAAGTATTCCAAAATAATCCTGATGAGTTGGATGATGGCGAGAATTAAGGACCCGAATGCCAGTGAGCCCGTGTGGTACCTGAGACAATGAAATGGGTTCAGAATAATTGTTATGCATAAAATGTTGCTAAAACAAAGTCCTTATATCCTCCCTATCCTTGACGCTTTTCAGGACCTCAAATTCTGGAACTTTCCCACCCTCCTCTATTCCCAGGCCTTTAAAACCCAAGGTTGGCGTCACCTGAATCACCACTCCCTGATTTCCCTCATTCTTTTCTTCCCGGTTTCAGCCGTGGACATATGTTTTATCTGGGGTCATGGTCCTAGGCTCTCAGCCTTGACCCTCATCCTTAGCTTTGTCCCTTCATCCTGGGCCTTGCCTCTACACCCAGGTACTTGAGTCTTCATCCTGGGCATTGACCCTTCACCCTGGTGTCTCAGACTTTAATGAATATCTAAGATGGGGTCTAGGATGCTGAGGTGAAGGGTCAGGAACTTGGATGAATGGTTACAGCCCAGGATTATAGAAAGATCAGGCTTATGAGAGGCCCCCTCCATTTTGGCCCAATGGACTCATCTTTGTTTAGAACTCCACCTTGACAGAGGGCCTAATAGAACTATCTTTGCCTTCTCCTCATCGAAGCTCCTTTAAAGGTCTGACCCTCCTGAAGGAGCCAGGGTGACCTTACCGCTTTCACTGGGATTTCCTTGCCATGTAGCGGACTTAACGGCAGTGAACCTGATAGGCATCCCCATGGAAAGCAGGTCAGCATTGGAGAGGCCCTTCCTCTATGAGGAACATCCAGGGCACAATCTTTGGGGCACACGTTCGACACTAGTTTTCTGTCAAAAATTTTAAAAGGGCCATTTTAATTTGCATTACATTTATATAGCACCTTTCATATAGCATGGGTGCTTTACAGTGCGGTAAATCAGACAAACATTTGACACCAAGCTACACAAGGTAATAATAGCACAGGTGATGAAAAGCTTGGTCAAAAGGGTGGTTTGAAGGACCATCCACAAGGAGGAGAGGGGAGAGGGGGAGAGGTTTAAGGAGGGAATTCCAGAACTCAGGGCCCAGACAACTGAAGGGATGGCCGCCAATGGTGGAGTGACCAATGGTGGATGTTCAAGAGGCCAGAATTAGAGGAGCACAGAGATCTTGGAGGGATGCGGGACTGGAGGAGGTTTTCAGAGATAGGGAGGGGTGAGACCATGGAGGGATGAGAGTCTTAAACTTACGGTATTCATTTCACTGCCCCATCAATCTTGTCAGAAAGTGTCAGATCTCTTTCGGTACTAGTGACTGAGAGGCAATAGTTAAAAGAAACAGTTCTCTTGCGGTTAAATACCATCAACATATTGCTGTGGAGGGATGGAGCTGGGTGGCCAACTCTGGCTGGATGTATTTCTGGAGGATTTATTACATGACTCCCACTTCCCTCTTTCCTGCCCAGTTGAACATCCCTTTTGTAGCCCACCTCCAATCTTTTTATAACTATTAAATGAAAATATGTGAAAAAAATTCTAAATTGCCCTGATGATTTTTCTCCTGTTCTTTTTGCTTAATACGGTGTCCAGGGGGGGATTTATTTTAATCCTAGAGACTCTAGACAAACCCTGGAGGGGTTGGTAATCCTCGGGAGATTATACTGTGTAAACTTCTCCCAGAGTTTGACATGTTGGACGCTGAAAGGGTATTTTCCCCAACTGGAGAATTCGGGACTCAGGGAATAGACTCAGGATAAGAGGTCTGCCATTTAGGATAGGGATGAAAAGAAGTTCCTTACTCAGAGGGCTGTGAAGCTTTGGAATTCTCTACCCCAGAGGGCCATGGGCGCTCCATCGTTGAATATATTCAAGACAGAGGTCAATAGATGTTTGGACGCTAAGGGAATCAGGGGACATGTGAATAGAGCAGGAGGGCGAAGTTATATGAACATATGAATTAGGAGCAGGAGGAGGCCACTTGGCCCATCAAGCCTGCTCTCCCATTCAATAAGATCTTGGCTGACCTGACTGTAACCTCAACCCCACATTCCTGCTCTGAGGAAGAGTCACACGGACTCGAAACGTTAACTCTGTTTCTCTCGCCACGGATGCTGCCAGACCGGCTGAGTTTTTCCAGCATTTTCTGTTTGATGCCAGATTCCTGCCCACCCCCCAATAACCTTTCAGGCTCTTGTTAATCAAGAATCTATCATCTCTGCCCTAAAGATTCTGCTTCCACCGCCTTTGAGGAAGAGAGTTCCAAAGACTCACGACGCTCTGAGAGAAAAAAATTCTCCTCATCTCTGTCTGAAATGTGTGATGTCTTATTTTTAAACAGTGACCCCTAGTTCTAGATTCTCCCACAAGAGGAAAAATCCTCTCCACATCCACCCTGTCCAGACCCCTCAGAATCTTAAAGGTTTCAATTAAGTCGCCTCTTACTCTTCTAAACTCCAGCGGATACAAGCCCAGCCTGACCAACCTTTCCTCATAAGACAACCCACCCATTCCAGGTATTAGTTTAGTAAACCTTCTCTGAACTGCTTCCAACGCATTTACCTCTTTCCTTAAATAAGGTGACCAATACTGTACACAGTACTCCAGATGTGGTCTCACCAGTCCCCTGTATAACTGAAGCATAACCTCCCTACTTTTGTATTCAATTCCCCTCGCAACAAATGATAACATTCCATTCGCTTTCCTAATTACTCACTGTCCCTGCATGCTAACCTTTTGTGATTCATGCACTAGGACACCCAGATCCCTCTCAATCTCAGAGCTCTGCAATCTCTCACCATTTAGATAATAAGCTTCTTTTTTATTCTTCCTGCCAAAATGGGCAATCTTACATTTGCCCACATTATTCTCCATTTGCCAGATCTTTGCCCACTCATTAATCTATCTATGTCACTTTTTAGCCTCCTACTTATCTTTATATCATCAGCAAATTTAACATCCCTTCATCCAAGTCATTTGTATAAATTGTAAAAAGTTGAGGCCCCAGCACTGACCCTGTGACACACCACTCGTTACATCCTGACAACCATAAAAAACACTCATTTATGGCTACCCTTTGCTTCCTGTTAGCCAGCCAATCTGCTCTCCGTGCCAATCTGTTACCCCCTACACCATGAACTTTTATTTTCCGCAATAACCTTTGATGTGGCACCTTATCAAATTCCTTCTGGAAATCTAGGTACAGTTGATGTAGATTACCAGCCATGATCTTATTGAATGGCAGAGCAGACTTGAGGGGCCGAATGGCCTACTCCTACTCCCATTTCTCATGATTTTATGTCACTTCACAGGAACTGACACCGAAACAAAAGAGCAGATTTTGGGAGGATTGGCTAAAAAAAAAAGAACGAAAATCTTGCATTTCTGTAGCACCTTTAGCAATCTCAACACATCCCTAAGTGCCTCACGGCCAATTAAGTCATTTTGAGACGTGAAAACTGTTGTAGAGTAGGAAACGCAGCAGCTAATTTTTGTGCACAGCAAGCTCCCACAAACAGCAATGTGATAATGAGAGGGTAACCTGTTTAGGTGATGTTGACCGAGGGATAAATATTGGCCAGGACACCAGGGAGAAAGCCCTTCTCTGAAATAGCGGCGTGGGGTATTTGATGAGAACTTGAGTAGACGGACACTTGCTGTGCACAACTTGGCTGCTGTGTTTCCTGGAATATTGTTACTCTTAGAAGCGGGTGGCAGTGGTGAGGGGTTTGACATTTTTACCTCAGGGAACGGCCGAATGCAGCCAGCAGAGGGAAGCTCGGTATGTCTGCTGGCTTTTTGAACGCCCAGTAATAGGAAGCAAAGGCACCAGCCAGTGTGCATTGCCCCAGCGCAATGGCAAAATTCACCAGCCACAAAAAGACAAAGAGGTTGCAGATTTGAAGGATGAAGATGTACTTGTGATAAACACTCTCTCCGCCATAGAAAGCGAAGGCACATTGAGCACCTGGGCACAACTTGGTGACGTTGCTGGTGTTGAATGTCTGTTGGGGAAAGAAAGGTCACAGGTCATCGGGTTGCAACTTTCACATCAAGCTTTGAAAATAAGTCAGTTCATTTCGTCATTCATTCGGGGATATGGGTGTCACTGGCATTTATCAGTCACTCCTAATTAACCTGGGCAGCCACCTTCCTGAAACCGCTAGTGGCTTGTTTGGTACAACTGGGATAAAAACAGAAAATGCTGGGAAGACTCAGCAGGTCTGGCAGCATTCGTGGAGAGAGAAACAGAGGGCGGGATTTTCCACACTCTGCCCGCCGCTGGGATCTTCCGATCCCGCCACAAGTCAGTGGACCCTCTGGCTGGGGCATCGCCTCATCCACAGCGGGTCCCACCCACAACGAGGCTGCAAAATCCCGGCCAGAGTTAACATTTCGACTCCGTATGACTGTCCTTCAGGGCTCTGAAGAAGAGTCACACGGACTCAAAACGTTAACAATGTTTCTCTCTCCACAGAGGTTGCCAGACCTGCTGAGTATTTTCCAGCATTTTCTGTGTTTATTTCAGATTTCCAGCATCCGCAGTATTTTGCTTTTAGCTTTGATACAACCGAGTGTCTTGCTGAACCATTTCAGAGGGTAGTTAAGAGTCAACTATGTTACTGGGAGGCTGGAGTCACATACAGGCTCTGACTGGGTAAGGACAGCAGTTTTTATAGAATTACATAGAATGCACAGCACAGAAACCGGACATTCGGCCCATGTAGCCTAGGCTAGCATTTATGCTCTGGAAATACTTTATCTCACCCAATCAGCACACCCTTCTATTCCTTGCTCCCTCCCCTGTTTATCCAGCTTCTCCTTAAATACATAAATGTTATTCAACCACTCCCTGTGGTAGTGTGTGAGTTCCACATTCTCACCACTCTCTGAGTAAAGAAGTTTCTCAGTCGCCTATTTGATTAATTAGTGACTATCTTATATTTATGCACCTTATACATTCAGGATGTGGGTATCACAGGCATTTATTGCCCCTCCCTAGTTACCCTGAGAAGGTGGTGGAGAGCCGCCTTCTCCAATCACTGCTGGTGACTGGGTTTGATAAAGCCAAGTTAACAAAGAAAGTGCTGCAAACACTCAGCAGGTCTGGCAGCATCTGCGGAGGGAGAAACAGAGTTGACGTTTCAAGTCCATGTGACTCTTCTTCAGCGCCTACGGAGTCACACGGACTCGAAACATTAACTGTTTCTCTTTCCACAGATGCTGCTAGACCTGCTGAGCTTTTCCGGCACTTTCTGTTTTTATTTCATATTTCCAGCATCTGCAATATTTTGCTTTAATGGTAAAAGCTGAGTATCTCGCTAGACCCCCTTCCCAGGGCAGTTAATGGTGAACCATGTTAGTGTGGGACTGGAGTCACATGTGGACCCAGACTGGGTAAGGACTTCCTTACAGGACACTAATGAACCAGTTGGGATTTTATGACAAATCTGAGAGTTTCATGGTCACTTTTACTGACGGTGTTTTATTTTACATTCCTAGATATTTTAAAAACTGAATTCAAATTCTCAAACTATCCTGGCAGGGGTTTGAGTTCCTGTTCTCTGGATTATAACGCCTCAGTGACTGACAGTGTTTGTCATTACTTTACTCAGGGAAAAGGTGTTTGCTTTGTTTCGTTGAACAGACAACACCTCCGGCATCGTCATGTGTCCCGCGCAGTAGAATGGGGACACGCTAGCAGGTCAAGGGTCCTCTCTGAGGTGCTGGATTTCGGGGCGCAGACTGCTGCAATGTCCCGTTTCACACTCCTGCCAACCCCCTGCACCAAGTGCAAAACCCACTCCCTTTAGTTTCTGGTAGACGGCCTTTGGCTTTGTTTCCAGTGCCAAGACAGATGTGGCCCGCTGTTGGGAGGAGAGATAATACAAAGTATGACTGGAGGAAGCGACCAGTGTATAACACGGGCAACATGGGTACAGTGAAGGTTAAGGTGGGATTTAATCGAGCTTTTCAGAATCACGAGGCGTGTTGATCGGGTATTTACAGAGACATTCTCTGCAGTGACAGGAGGACAGTCAGAGAACACAGGTTGGAAATAATTGCCAAAATCTCTAGTAGAGGGGGAACAAAGAGAACTTTTTACACAGTGAGTTGTTGTGATCTGGAACGCGCTGCCTGAAAGGGCGGTGGAAGCAGATTCAATAATAACTTTCAGAAGGGGATTGGATATGAGGTTCTGAAAATAAACCAACCTGGAATTAAAAAGCTGGGCTCAGTAGATCATGAACAAGCTATCTTGGTGTCCTTTAGAGAAGGAAACCTGCTGTTCTTACCTGGTCTAGGCCGATATGTGACTCCAGTCCCTCACCCACATGCTCGACTCTAAGCTAGACACTCAGGTCGCATCAAGTATCTGAACCTCCCCAGCCCATTCCCAACATGTGCACAAGCTGTAACCAGGCCGCATACCTCAGGATTGCATGTTCTATTTGCATATATACAATGACCCCGATTGGTCATCACTTTGTATATCGCCTCGCCAGAAGTTGACAGAAATCTGCATATTTCACGTTAAAGAATACATAAATAATTTTCATTCCTTAATGTGGCACTAACCTGTTAAACCTTCCAACTTTAAAGCTTGATGAAACTCTGACAGAGGCACACTAAACATAATCACAGGATCTGGCAGCACAGGAGGCTACCATTCAGCCCATTGTGCCTGTGCTGGCTCTTTGAAAGAGCTATCCAAATGGGCCCCACTCCCCCTGTTCTTGCCCCAAAGTCCTGCAAATTCCTCCTTTTCAACTATTTGTCCAATCCCCTTTTGAAAGTTATTATTGAATCTGCGTCCGCCGCCCTTTCAGGCAGCGCCTTCCAGACAACAACTCGCTGTGTAAAAAAAATTCTGCTCAAATCCCCTTTGCTTCCTTTACCGATTCTCTTCAATCCGTGTCCCTCTGGTTACCGACCCTCCTACCACCGGAAAGAGTTTCTCCTTATTCACTCTATCAAAACCCCTCCATGATTTTGAACAGCTCAATTAAATCTCCCCTTTAACCTTCTCTGTTCTAAGGAGAACAATCCCAGCTTCTCCAGTCTCTCCACACAGTTCAAATTGTTGATACTCCGATAGTGCACCCTCCGAAATACAAATTGTACATTTCAGCAGTTTTAATAAACAAGTGTCCTCGGGCACCTTGAGTTGCTTCAATTGCTCTGGGCGTGACAATTGACTGAAACCATCAGCAGATCATTAGAACCTGAAGCTTTACAGTACGGACCTGATATTTCGCTTCAGCGTTTAACATTATGTCGGGCGAGGTAAGTAGTGACACAGCAGCATTATCTGAAAGGATACATAGCTGTAACAGCCCAATAGGAAATACAGATGGCCAGGAGCAAGAAGGTAATGATGGGATAGAATAGAGTGGACATGATGTATCCTATGGCCCTGATAACAGAAAACAAACAGTTAAAATGTATAAACAACCACACTCTTTGATATCATTACATTTTAATTAAATCATTAATGATATGTATATAACTAAACCAATAACATTAGAATAACATCGACTTTACAGAACAGAAACAGGCCATTCGGCCCATCCAATATATTCTGGTGTTTACCCTCCATGTGAGCCTCCAACCTCTTCATCTCATCCCATCAGCATATTCCTCTATTCCTTTCTCCCTCATGTGTTTATCCAGCTTCCCCTTAATGTATCCACACTCTTCGCCTCAACCACTCCCTGTGGGAGCGAGCTCTACATTCTCACCACTCTCTGGGTAAAGAAGTTTCTCCTGAATTCCCGATCAGATTTATTGGTGATGGATCTTACATTGATGGGTAACTTGTACTGGATTTTTCAATACATATTCAGATATTCATTACGGCTACCTATCGGAGGTTCAGGTTTGAGACGGCGCATTAATTGCGAGGTACTAAACGCAGGAATTTGCTGGATTTGAAAAGACCACCTCATGTCCAAAAGACTAGTTCCCAAAATGAAAAAACAAACACACAATGCCACAGGACCAATAATGCGACCCAAGCAACAACAGCTACACACAGGTTAGGATATTACAGAGTGTTACATTAGGGTATATGTTAGGGTTTAATGGACAGTTATGTTTGGGTATAACAAGAGGATTCTGGTGGGAGGTTCAGTTGGTGGACATTGGGGCGTTGGGGTAAAATATATTAGAGTGTTAAATGAGATCAAAATGGAGTGTTAATTTAGTGTATGATGGAGTGTTAAATTTGGATATATTGGAGGGAAGTGGAGGTGGTGTGTGGGAGGTTAGAGTACATCGGAATGTAAAATTATATTTTATTCCTAGGTTAGGTTCAGATATATTGGAAAGAATTTAGTTCCAGTATTTCGCAAGGTTAATTATGGGGCTGAATTTTGAGGTTGTTGGGCGGGCTTGGGAGTGACCAGGAAAAGGTCCACTGTCCACCATCGGCCCCCTGACCGCAAACTCACGCTGGCTGAAATGTTCAGCGCTGCTGGGGTGGGGGGCGAGAGGAGGGTGAATGCGGAAGTGTGCGAGCGTGCGGGGGGAGACGTGTTGGGGTTGGGTGGGGGGGGGGCGAGAGGAGGGTGAATGCGGAAGTGTGCGAGCGTGCGGGGGGAGACGTGTTGGGGTTGGGTGGGGGGGGGGGGGGGGGGGGTACGAGAGGAGGGTGAATGCGGAAGTGTGCGCATGGGCGGGGGGAGACGTGTTGGGGTTGGGTGGGGGGGGTGCGAGAGGAGGGTGAATGCGGAAGTGCGCGAGCGTGCGGGGGGAGACGTGCGTTAAAAGCTCCCTGAGGGCTCGGAGCTGTCTCAAGGAGCTGAAGAAGTGGAGAAACAAAAAATAAAGGCTTTGAAGATGATATCCAACCGAAAGATAGAGTGCGCGATGACGTTGGGACGCTCGCCCGATGTCACCGGGCGTGATTTTAATGCCCGATCGGGTCAGGCACACACCCACCCAACAGACGTAAAATTCAGCCCGTGGTATATTTGAGGGTTGGTGGGGTTACGTTAGGACACATTTGATGGTTATTAAGATAAGTTGGAAGCTTGTTGAGGTCTATTACAGAATCAGCGTACAACACTTTCAGACCCTTAAACAATACCAGTGACCACTTACTTGCTCCCTTCCCTGAGCAGTGCAATTGCAATACAGATTCTTTTTCGTAGGAAAATCAGCATCAGTATGATGATCACTTCAATAATGCAGAGAAAAATCACTGGAAAATAGCAGAGGCCGTGTTTTAAAAAATTACAAAGAACTTTAAAAATGTGGTTTTTAATAGATTGTCACTGAGACTGCAGTTGTACGTATCCCTCATTAAAATGCACAAGGACTTGACTATGAAAAGCCCATTGCCAATTCCTGGCTGCTGATATGGGATGTTTGGAGAATTTGGTGTTAGTATTTACTCTCTCCTGTGCTGAAAACACTCCTCCTGAGGCTCATCGAGCTCCTGTAACCTTGTGAGGACTTTGGAAAACACAACAGTAAACGGGGCCGGTGTTATATCATAGTCAATTGTGACATGCCCTACTGGCTAGAGTGACCCACAGCTTCGGAGGGGAAGCGGAGCAGGATCTGATATCCAGCTGTTTACCTTATTACAGGTCCCCTCAGGGTGAGCTGTCCCACATCTGCTGAAAAGCTGATGGAAGGTCTCAGCAATTTGCTGACTCCTGTAATTGCTTGGCCATTGGGAGGGATCTTTAGCAGCCCCCACGTCATAACTGTGCCGACCTCACTGCTTATCTGTGGGTGGCACATGAGGTGGGGCGGGAGTGAAATTGATCTTCATTCAGTGCAAAATGGGCAACAGCAATTCATACCTTTGCATGGTGAGCGGTGTTGTTTTCTACTGAATCTCCAACACACCCTCACATAACCACCCATTCCATCGTAACATAACCCTTGCAATACATCGTAACTCAACCCTCCCATTCCATCGTAATGTAACCCTTGCAATACATCGTAACTCAACCCTCCCATTCCATCGTAATGTAACCCTTGCAATACATCATAACTCAACCCTCCCATTCCATCGTAATGTAACCCTTGCAATACATCGTAACTCAACCCTCCCATTCCATCGTAATGTAACCCTTGCAATACATCGTAACTCAACCCTCCCATTCCATCGTAATGTAACCCTTGCAATACATCGTAACTCAACCTTTCCAATGCATCATAACTCCAACCTTCACAATACAACCTAACTCAACTCTCCCAACCTCCCAATTTATTGTAACTCAACCCTTGCAATATATCATAACTCAACTCTCGAAATACATTGTAACTCAACCATCACAATACATCGTAACTCAACCCTTGCAATACATTGTCGTTCAATACTCCCAATATACCTTAACCTTCCAGCATATTGTAGTTCAACCCTAACAATACATCACAACTCAACCCACCCTATATGTCTTAATACAACGTCCCAACACATTGTAACCCAATGCTTTCAATACACCTTCTCTTAACCTCCAAGTATATTGTAACTTAACCTTCCAACCTATCCCAATGTAACTGGACAATATACCCGAATATAACTTTCCAATGTATTATAACCCAATCCTCCAATGCACCCCAACTTCATCTCCCAATATATCATAACTCACCTTTTCAACACCCTGCAGCTTAACGCCCATTTTGTGCTTTGGCTGAAGACCAATTTCACCTATCTAAGTATCTTCCAAGTGGGAACAACAGGTGAACACACGAATTAGGGGCAGGAGTAGGCCACTCGGCCCCTCGAGTCAATAAGATCATGGCTGATCTGACTGTGGCCTCAACTCTACATTCCTGTCTACCCCCTATGCCCTTTGACTCCCTCATCAATTAAGAATTTATCTAACTCGGCCTTAAATAATATTCAATGACCCTGCGTCCACCGCTCTCTGGGGAAGAGAATTCCAAACACTCAGGACCCTCTGACAGAAACAAACTCTCCTCATCTCTGTCTTAAATGGGACTATTTCACTATTTCACAGTGATGTTAAACATGCAACATAAACTCCTCCTGAAATATTTTAGGACTTACTAAAGGCAAGCCACGTCTGCCTGAGCTGTAGATACACCCTGAGGTCCATTTGGAAACCAATGTCATAGATTGGGATGTCACTACCAGGTTTGCCCTTCAGGCTGCTGTACTCCCAGTAACAGTGCCAGATTCCTGAAACAGGGGGGAAAAACAGAAGCTTAAAATGAAACACAGGAAAAAGACACCAAACCTGAAACTACTGAGTAACTCTGCAATCTAACCCTTTATACTAACTATCAGCAAGTCCTGTTCACCCCCCTCTACCCCCACTGTCTCACTGACCAACATTGGTTCCTGGTCCAGCAACACCTCGATTTTAAAATTCACATCCTTGTTTTCAAATCCTTCCAGGGCCTCCCGATCTCTGTAACCTCCTCCAGCCCTACAACCCTCCCTATCTCTGTAACCTCCTCCAGCCCTTTAACCCTCCCTATCTCTGTAACCTCCTCCAGCCCTATAACCCTCCCTATCTCTGTAACCAACTCCAGCCCTATAACCCTCCCTATCTCTGTAACCTCCTCCAGCCTTATAACCCTCCATATCTCTGTCACCTCCTCCACACCTACAAGCTCCCCTATCTCTGTAACCTCCTCCAGCCCCTCCACCCCTCCCTATCTCTGTAACCTCCCCCAGCCCCTACACCCCTCCCTATCTCTGTAACCTCCTCCAGCCCCAACACCCCTCCCTATCTCTGTAACCTCCTCCAGCCCTACAACCCTCCCTATCTCTGTAACCTCCTCCAGCCCCTCCACCCCTCCTTATCTCTGTAACCTCCTCCAGTCCCTACACCCCTCCCTATCTCTGTAACCTCCTCCAGCCCCTACACCCCTCCCTATCTCTGTAACCTCCTCCAGCCCCAACACCCCTCCCTATCTCTGTAACCCCCTCCAGCCCCTACAAGTCTCTGAGATCTCTGTGTTCCTCTAATTCTGGCCTCTTGCGCATTCCCGATTTTAATCACTCCACCATCCGGCGGCCAAGACTTCAGCTGCCTGGGCCCCAAGCTCTGCAATTCCCTCCCTAAACCTCTCCACCTCTTTATGCTCTCTCTGCCTCTAGGAGGCTCCTTAAAATCTTTAAACAAGCTTTGGTTCACCTGCCCGAATATCCCTTATATAATCGCTTGATAATCGCTCCAATGAAGCACCTTGGGGTAATTCAGTGTACTAAAGGTGCTATATAAATGTAAGTTGTTGTAATGCATGAGGGTTGTATTCCCGACTGTTGAATAAAGTAGAACGAACCAATAATAATCCTTCGAGGCCAACAGGGCAAATGCATGTTGCTGCGCCTAACCCTAAAACAGAGCTTTCCAGTGTATGGGCTGAGAAATGACCTGTGCACCGAGAGTGTCAGAAAGTATGAGCGCTCGGGAGCAATCAATCCAGCGGCTGCTCTTTGATCAGAAACGCCAGTGAGACAAATAAAAGTTCAGAAGAAGAGTCATATCCGACTCGAAATGTTTCTCTCGCCGCAGAAATTGCCTGGCCTGCTGAGTGTTTCTGCTTTAGTTTCAGTAAAACAAAGTGTGTCTTCTCTGGGTGAATGACTGAACTGAGAAGCCAAGGAACGAAAATGCTTGAAACCTCAGGACATCCCGAAATTCTTGACAGTCAATGGAATAATTGTTTGAAGTGTAGACACTGTAGTAATGGAGGAAAAAATGCCAGCTAGCTTCCACACAGCAAGATCCCACAAGCAGCAATTGGAAAATGACCTGATCAACCACTTTTTTAGATATGTTTGCTGAGTGCAACACTCCCTCAGTACTGACCCTCTGACAGTGCAGCACTCCCTCAGTACTGACCCTCTGACAGTGCAGCACTCCCTCAGTACTGACCCTCTGACAGTGCAACACTCCCTCAGTACTGACCCTCTGACAGTGCAACACTCCCTCAGTACTGACCCTCTGACAGTGCAGCACTCCCTCAGTACTGACCCTCTGACAGTGCAGCACTCCCTCAGTACTGACCCTCTGACAGTGCAACACTCCCTCAGTACTGACGCTCTGACAGTGCAGCACTCCCTCAGTACTGACCCTCTGACAGTGCAGCACTCCCTCAGTACTGACCCTCTGACAGTGCAGCACTCCCTCAGTACTGACCCTCTCACAGTGCAACACTTCCTCAGTACTGACCCTCTGACAGTGCAACACTCCCTCAGTACTGACCCTCTGACAGTGCAACACTCCCTCAGTACTGACCCTCTCACAGTGCAGCACTCCCTCAGTACTGACCCTCTGACAGTGCAACACTCCCTCAGTACTGACCCTCTGACAGTGCAGCACTCCCTCAGTACTGACCCTCTGACAGTGCAGCACTCCCTCAGTACTGACCCTCTGACAGTGCAGCACTCCCTCAGTACTGACCCTCTGACAGTGCAGCACTCCCTCAGGGCTGACCCTCTGACAGTGCAGCACTCCCTCAGGGCTGACCCTCTGACAGTGCAGCACTCCCTCAGGGCTGACCCTCTGACAGTGCTGCACTCCCCCAGTACTTACCCTCTCACAGTGCAGCACTCTCTCAGTACTGACCCTCTGACAGTGCAGCACTCCCTCAGTACTGACCCTCTGACAGTGCAGCACTCCCTCAGTACTGACCCTCTCACAGTGCAGCACTCCCCCAGTACTGACCCTCTGACAGTGCAGCACTCCCTCAGGGCTGACCCTCTGACAGTGCAGCACTCCCTCAGGGCTGACCCTCTGACAGTGCAGCACTCCCTCAGGGCTGACCCTCTGACAGTGCAGCACTCCCTCAGGGCTGACCCTCTGACAGTGCTGCACTCCCTCAGTACTGACCCTCTGACAGTGCAGCACTCCCTCAGTACTGACCCTCTGACAGTGCAGCACTCCCCCAGTACTGTACTGACCCTCTGACAGTGCAGCACTCCCTCAGTACTGACCCTCTGACAGTGCAGCACTCCCTCAGTACTGACCCTTTGACAGTGCAGCACTCCCTCAGGGCTGACCCTCTGACAGTGCAGCACTCCCTCAGTACTGACCCTCTGACAGTGCAGCACTCCCTCAGTACTGACCCTCTGACAGTGCAGCACCCCCTCAGTACTGACCCTCTGACAGTGCAGCACTACCTCAGTACTGACCCTCTGTCTGTGCAGCACTCCCTCAGTACTGACCCTCTCACAGTGCAACACTCCCTCAGTACTGACCCTCTGACAGTGCAACACTCCCTCAGTACTGACCCTCTGACAGTGCAACACTCCCTCAGTACTGACCCTCTGACAGTGCAGCACTCCCTCCGTACTGACCCTCTGACAGTGCAACACTCCCTCAGTACTGACCCTCTGACAGTGCAGCACTCCCTCAGTACTGACCCTCTGACAGTGCAGCACTCCCTCAGTACTGACCCTCTGACAGTGCAGCACTCCCTCAGTACTGACCCTCTGACAGTGCAGCACTCTCTCAGTACTGACCCTCTGACAGTGCAGCACTCCCTCAGTACTGACCCTCTGACAGTGCAGCACTCTCTCAGTACTGACCCTCTGACAGTGCAGCACTCCCTCAGTACTGACCCTCTGACAGTGCAGCACTCTCTCAGTACTGACCCTCTGACAGTGCAGCACTCCCCCAGTACTGACCCTCTGACAGTGCAGCACTCCCTCAGGGCTGACCCTCTGACAGTGCAGCACTCCCTCAGGGCTGACCCTCTGACAGTGCAGCACTCCCTCAGGGCTGACCCTCTGACAGTGCTGCACTCCCCCAGTACTGACCCTCTCACAGTGCAGCACTCTCTCAGTACTGACCCTCTGACAGTGCAGCACTCCCTCAGTACTGACCCTCTGACAGTGCAGCACTCCCTCAGTACTGACCCTCTGACAGTGCAGCACTCCCCCAGTACTGACCCTCTGACAGTGCAGCACTCCCTCAGGGCTGACCCTCTGACAGTGCAGCACTCCCTCAGGGCTGACCCTCTGACAGTGCAGCACTCCCTCAGGGCTGACCCTCTGACAGTGCAGCACTCCCTCAGGGCTGACCCTCTGACAGTGCTGCACTCCCTCAGTACTGACCCTCTGACAGTGCAGCACTCCCTCAGTACTGACCCTCTGACAGTGCAGCACTCCCCCAGTACTGTACTGACCCTCTGACAGTGCAGCACTCCCTCAGTACTGACCCTCTGACAGTGCAGCACTCCCTCAGTACTGACCCTCTGACAGTGCAGCACTCCCTCAGTACTGACCCTCTGTCAGTGCAGCACTCCCTCAGTACTGACCCTTTGACAGTGCAGCACTCCCTCAGGGCTGACCCTCTGACAGTGCAGCACTCCCTCAGTACTGACCCTCTGACAGTGCAGCACTCCCTCAGTACTGACCCTCTGACAGTGCAGCACCCCCTCAGTACTGACCCTCTGACAGTGCAGCACTACCTCAGTACTGACCCTCTGTCTGTGCAGCACTCCCTCAGTACTGACCCTCTGACAATGCAGCACTCCCTCAGTACTGACCCTCTGACTGTGCAGCACTCCCTCACTACTGACCCTCTGACAGTGCAGCACTCCCTCCACACTGACCCTCTGACAGTGCAGCACTCCCTCAGCACTGACCCTCTGACAGTGCAGCACTCCCTCAGTACTGACCCTCTGACAGTGCAGCACACCCTCAGCACTGACCCTCTGACAGTGCAGCACTCCCTCAGTACTGACCCTCTGACAGTGCAGCACACCCTCAGCACTGACCCTCTGACAGTGCAGCACTCCCTCAGTACTGACCCTCTGACAGTGCAGCACTCCCTCAGTACTGACCCTCTGACAGTGCAGCACTCCCTCAGTACTGTTAAATGTCACTGGGCTAATAATGCCCTGGAGACATTGGTTAAAATCCCACTACAGCAGCTGGTGAAGTTTGAATTTAATTTAAAAATCTGGAATATAAAGCTAGTCTGAGGAATGGGGACCATAAAACTATCACCGATTGTCATAAAAACCTATGGGCAGGATCTTCCGGTTGGGACCGGGGTTGGGGCCCACTCGCCGACGTGTAAAATGATGCGGGATGATGTCGGGTGGAACTCCCCATGTCACCCCGCGTCCTTTCCATTTTCAGGTCAGCAGGGGCGCAGCCAAATCAGCTGTGCGCCCGCCGACCTGTCAATGGCCTATTGAGGTCGTTTAAAAAGTCATTAACCTCATTAATGGACCTGCCCGTCCAACCTTACGATTGGTGGGCAAGCTGGGAGCCCTGGCAGGCTTCAGAAAAAACACGAAAACTCATCCATGAGCGGGACGAGGTTTCATGAGGGCTTTTAAATCTTTAAGAAAGGTTTCAATAAAACTTATGGACATGTCCCGACTCAGGTGACAGTGTCACATGAGGGGACGTGGCAGGGAAAATTTTTAAAACATGTTTAATAAAAGTTTTAATTCTGAGCCGATCTCCCTGAGGCAGCACTTAGCCTCAGGGAGATCAGTGTGCTCTTTCACGCGCATGCGCGGAAGAGCAGATTCCCAGCTAAGGGAATCCACCCCCTTGCCGCACAGGGAGCGCATAGCGCTTCCTGGCGGACAACACGCTGGGCGGGCCTTAATTGGCCCCCCACGTAAAATGGCAGTGCGCTCGCCCACGCCCGCTCCTGCACTTCCTCCCTATATGTGTTTCACTAATGTCCTTAAGGGAAGGAAATCTGCCATCCCAAAGACTGGAGGACAGTATCAAACAGCCTGTCCCAGCAACCGGCAGGGTACAGACTGTACTCAACCAGCCCGTACTTGCAAAATTCAAAACACAGTGTCCAACATAAGATGTGATTCCGCGATTGGACAACATTTGCTAAATAACCTTCAATGTGCTAAAAATCACGCGGACAACCAATTGAAGATTGTCAGTCGGGCGCGCAGTGTGACGCATTTGCGTGTACTGGAAGCTACGTATATTAATACTCAGGGCCCTGTTCTTTGCAGACAGAAAGAACATGTACACACATTGTGCCTGTTTCAGCTAAACAAAATAAGTGACAGCCTATCACAAAATCACAGAATTTTAACGGCACAGAAGGAAGCCATTCTGCCCATCGTGTGTGCACTGGCTCTCCAAATGAGCATTATGACCTAGTGCCATTGCCCTGCCTTTTCCCTGTACCCTTACACATTGTTTCTATTCAAATAATTACCTACTGCCCTCTTGAATGCCTCGATTGAACCTGCCTTCACCACACTTCCAGGCCGTGCATTCCTGACCCGAACCACTCGCTGTGTGAAAAAGTTTTTTCTCACATCACATTTGCTTCTTTTGCAAATCACTTTTAATCTGTGTCCTCTCGCTCTCATTCCCTTCATGAGAGGGAACCATTCCCTGACTCATTCCTCAGAACAATGCCTTGACCAATCAGGGTCAAGCTGCCTGGCTTAAATTTCAAACCATGCTTGGCTTTTAACTGTCAATCACCATCGATGGTGCATTCTCCAGGGCAACGCTTCTACCAGAGTCCACTTGCCAACTAATCAGCACTCTCTTCACATACAGTATAAATTGTTGTTTTCCCCCTTATATTGGTATTCGTGCAAACTGTCCTGATGAGTGCAAGACCAAAAGATTCAACATGTCTCTTTTCTCAGCAAATACTTAAAGTATTTTGATAATCTTCATGCTCAACAAAGCTAATTGTATGTGTTGATATCAGCCCTAGCTGCACCAGCTTCTAACACAACAACTAGCTGCACCAGGCCTGATTCATTTGTTGGCACTAAGTAAATGGACCAACAGAATAAAGTACCCGGGTAGACCGAGGCTAAATGACAAGTTCCTAATTATGGAACAATTACGATGTTAATCTCCTAAACTCCAACAAAATTATACATTTAAGTTTTGGTCTATTGCTAAAACAAAAAAAATGTAATTGAAGTTATTACCTGGTTAGATTAAGCAGTAATTTCTACGCAACTTATATTTATATGGCACACTTAACATAGTAAAATGCCCCCAAGGCACTTCACAGGAACATTATTAAACAAAATTTAACACCGAGCCGTGTGGGAAGATATTAGGGGGGGAAGTGATCAAAAGCTTGGCCTAAGGGTTTAAGGAATGAAGCAGAGGAGTGGAGAGGTTTATTGAGGGAATTCCAGAGCTTAGGGCCCAGGGACCTGATAGCACATCTGCTCATGATGGAGCAAGTAAAATCAGGGATGTGCAAGAGGCCAGAGTTACAGGAGTGCAGAGAGTTTGGAGTGCAGTGGAGGAGGCCGTGGAGATTAGGTGGGTGAAGGCATGGGGGAGGTGTTTGAATAGGAAGATAAGAATTTCAAAATCAAGGTTTTGGTGATCTGGGAGGCAATGTAGGTCAGTGAGCAGAGGGGTGCTGGGTGAATGGGTTCAGTGAGCAGAGGGGTGCTGGGTGAATGGGTTCAGTGAGCAGAGGGGTGCTGGGTGAATGGGTTCAGTGAGCAGAGGGGTGCTGGGTGCATGGGTTCAGTGTGCAGAGGGGTGCTGGGTGAATGGGTTCAGTGAGCAGAGGGGTGCTGGGTGAATGGGTTCGGTGAGCAGAGGGGTGCTGGGTGAATGGGTTCAGTGAGCAGAGGGGTGCTGGGTGAATGGGTTCGGTGTGAGTTTGGATAAGAGCATCAGGAGGTGCCTTTGCAAAGCGAAATTCTACTGAGTCAGTGTGAAAATGCAAGAACCAGAGTGTCGCTTGTGCTAATTTCAAGGCTGCTCTCAGAGTGACTTTCACAGCGACTGAAGCCTTGTTTACCAGCTGAACACTAGAGGGCACAAGATACCAACATTAATTTTCCCTTATTGAATTTTACAGCACAGGAGGCCATTCAGCCCATTGTGCCTTCCTACTAACGCCCTGTGTCGAGAAATTTCTCATTTCCATCTCCTCAGTTATTTGAAATCAGTGAGCCCTGGTTACTGAGTCATTTTCTGGAGTTAATAATTTCTCCCACTTGCTCAAACTAAACCTGTCATAATTGTGAATGCCTGTCTTAAATCTCTAATACCTCTAATAAATCTCCCCTTAATCTTCTCTGCGCTAAATATAGGGAAGTTCTCCGCAGTGCTCTGGGACCAATACTTATCCCTCAGACAAAGTAACTGAAACATTGCTGTTTGTGGGATCTTGCTATGCATAAATTGGCTGCCATGTACACCAGTGACAATACTGTAAAAGTACTCCATTGACGGTAAGGTGCTGTGTGACATCCTGGGGTCATGAAAGGCATAATGTCAAAGTCCTATTTGCCCATCACCCCATGTGCCTGTTGACTGACATTGGCTCCTGGACCTCAATGACTCAATATTAAAATTCTCATCCTTGCTTCCAATTTGGCCTCACCCCTCCCTATCTCAGTAATCTCCTCCAGCCCTACAACCCTCTGAAATCTCTACACTCCTCTAATTCTGGCTTCTTGAGCACCCCTGATTTTAATCGCCCCACCATTGGTGGCTGTTTCTTCAGATGTCAAGGCCCCAAGCTCTGGAATTCCCTCCCTAAATCTCTCTACCTCCCTCTGCTCCTTTAAGATGCTCCTTAAAACCCACATCTGTGAGCAGGTTTTTAGGTTACCTGTCCTAATCTCTCCTTAAGTGCAAAATGTTATTTGATAACCACTCCTGTGAAGCACCTCGGGATGTTTTACTATGTCAAAGGTGCCATATAAATGCAAGTTGTTGTTTTTAAGCTGATCATTGGCTCCCAGGCTTCCAATATCTCAAATTTAACATTTTTATTCTGGTGTTTAACCTCTCCGTGACCTCCCTTCTCAGGTTCCTGTGGAAGAACATCCCAAACCTAGGAACACAGGAACTGAAGGCGGTGGTTCAGCTTCTCGAGCCTTTTCAATGAGCTCACTGCTGATTTGTGACCTAACTCCATATTCCCACCTTCACACAGTTTCCTTTAATACCTCTGGTTAACAAAAGTCTCTTAATGTCAGATTTAACATTTACAATTGATTCGGCATCAACTGCCATTGGTGGAAGAGAGTTCCGAACATCTACCATCCTCGGTGTGTATAAATATTTCCTAATCTGTCAGGCGTGGGACACAGTCACTTCTGAGATACAAGCTTCTGGGTTCAAGTCTCACTCCAGGGCTTAGAAACAAAAACACTCCAGTGCAGTACCGAGGGAGCGCTGCACTGACACAGGATGATTTTTTAAAATTCATTCACGGGATGTGGGTGTTGCTAGCTAGGCCAGCATTTATCACCCACCCCTAATTGCCCTTGGGAAGGTGATTTCAGAGGGCATTTAAGAGTCAACCACACTGCTGTGGGTCTGGAGTCACATGTAGGCCAGACCAGGTAAGGACAGCAGATTTCCTTCCCTAAAGGACATTAGTGAACCAGATGGTACAACAATCGACAAAGTTTTTATGGTCATTTAATTCCAGAGTTTTATTGAATTCAAGTTCCGCCGTGTGCTGTGGTGGGATTTGAACCCAGGTCCCCAGAGCATTACCCTGGATCTCTGGATTACTAGCCCAGTGACAATGCCACTACACCACTGCCCCTCCCTTTCAGTTGACCTGTTCAACCGAGGCCCCATCTGTCTCCTCGGGTGGATGTAAAAGATCCCATTCCACTATGTCAAAGAAGAGCAGGGATTGTTCTCCCCAGTGCCCTGGCCAATATTTACCCTTCAACCAACCAACATCACAACAGATTATCTGGTCATCGTCACTTTGCTGTTTGTGGGAGCTTGCTGTGCGCAAAACAGCTGCCACATTTCCTACATTACAACAGTGACCACACTTCAAAAATACTTGACTGGCTGCAAAGTGCTTTGGGACCATCCTGGGGGGGTTGTGAAGAGCTGTTTATAAACACTCTTTCTTGCTAATCCTTTCTTTGCTGGCTTGTTGGGGCTGGGTATTGTCCGCGAGCCGCTGAATGGATACCTCTGCCTCTGCCAAGACATTGCATTCGCTAAGCTTGGTTGTCTGCCCTCCCTGTGCTTTTCTCCAAGTGCTTATTTACCCTAGGCTTGCAGATCTGCTCTCTGCCACCTGCTCACACCCACAGATACATTCTGCCAGCTCCACTTTCACAAGGTCTCAGCTGTTGAGCAACAGGAAATTGGAACCAGGAAGTTTGGAAACAGCATGTCTGTTCCTTCATATTTAGTCCCAATTGCACTGAGCGCAGATTTTACACCTCATGTTGTGTAACTGTGAAGTCAGTGACAAAATTGATGAAACATTTGCACAAGATGTTCCTGGAATTATCAAAACTTACAGCACAGGAGGGCGACATTCAGCCCATTGTGTCTGTGCCAGCCCTTTGAAAGCGTTATCCAATTTTTATTTGCTCATGGGGTGTGGGCATCACTGGCTAGGCCAGCATTTATTGCCCATCCCTAGCTGCCCTCATTCAGAGGGCATATAAGTGTCTGCCACATTGCTGTGGGTCTGGAGTCACATGTAGACCAGACCAGGTAAGGGCAGTAGATTTCCTTCCCTGAAAGACATTAGTGAACCAGATGGGTTTTTACAACAATCAACAATGATATCATGGTCATCATTAGTCTTTTAATTCCAGATTTTTATTGAATTCAAATTTCACCATCTGCTATGGTGGGATTCAAACCCAGGTCCCCAGAGCATCACCCTGGGTCTCTGGATTACTAGTCCAGCGATAATACCACTACACCACTGCCTTTCCCAAATTAACCCCCGCTCTCCCTTGCTGCTTCACCAGGTCTCTGTATCCTTTTTTTGCTGGAATTTATCCAATTCTCATCTGACAGTTTGTGGCAAGGAATGTTACAAAAAAGCGAGAATGTGTTGATATTTTTGATCCCTGCAGTATCTGGTGAGTCATCAAAGAGAGATGGCTTAATTTCTCTCTTTGACACAGACTCACAAAAGCAAGGAAGTTATTGGTGAGGCCCAAGGGTGGAGGATTGTGTTCAATTCTGGGCTCCACTTATAAAGGAGATTTACTGGAGTGGGTTGCAGAGATGGGGAACTTCAGTTACAGGAGAAGCTGGGCTTGTTCTCCTTAAAACAGCGAAGGTTAAAAGATGAGGAGGAATTTTTTCTCTCAGACTTTGGAACTCCCCTCCCCAGAGAGTAGTGGAGCCTGGGTCACTGAATATATTCAAGGCTGAGTTAGACAGAGTTTTGATTTACAAGGGAGTTGAGGGTTATGGGGGGGACAGGCAGGAAAGTGGAGCCCTGATCTTACTGAATGGCAGAATAGGCTGGAGGGGCCGAATGGCCTACCCCTGCTCCTATTGCTTATGTTCTTAAGAGGAGATTTAATCGAGGTGTTCAAAATCATGAAAGGCTTTGACAGAGTAAATAAAGGAGAAACTGTTTCTAGTGGCAGGAGGGTCAGTAACTTGTGAAACTGGAGTTTCAGGGTTCAACCCTCTTTGTTACTCCATCGAAGTTAGTCAGAAATGACTTGCCTTTAACAAGTACATGTCAGCTTTCATTTATTTACCCATACTTTTCCAAGTGCCAATTAATATTGTCTCAGATTAATGTCTCAAAAACATTCTCCACCAACATTAGGCTTCTCGGCCTGTAATTAACTGGGTTTATCTCTCTCCCCTTTTGTGAACAAGGGTGTAGTATTTGCAGTTCTCCAGTCCTCTGGCACCACGCCTGTAACTAAGGAGGATTGGAAGATTATGGTCAGAGCCTCTGCAATTTTCCACCTTTACTTCACTCACTATCCTTGGTTCCATCCCGTTCGTTCCTGGTGGCTTATCAGCTTTGAGCTCTGTCAGCCTTTTAAGTCCATCTTTATCTATTTTTATCTTGCCCAATCCCTTCTTTACTGTGACATTGGCAGCATCCTCTTCTTGAGGGTAGAGGTAAAGTGTTCATTTGCCAAATCAGCCATGCCCTCTGCCTCCATAAGAAGATGGTCTCTAACTGGCTTCACAATTCCTCCTCTGTAATTTCTGTCAGCTTGATTCTCTACAGTGTTATTGACTTGCCAACCAATCAGCACCCATTTCTCCTGTAGTATAAATTGTTGTGATTGTTTGAAATTTGGTGTTCTTGTGTTTGTCCTGATGAGTGCAAGAGGAAAAGTTTCAGCAACCTGTCTCTTTTCAGCAATATTCAAGTTCTGTAACTACTGAGTGACTGCCACCTTACATTTGTAGTAATCTTCCTCATTTGTTTCATTTTAATCTCTATAACTTTAGCATTCCGGCAGCTCTAACTTTAAATCCCCTTCCTTTTCCCCTCACGCAAATGGACCTACTCTGTCCCCAAACCATCTCTTCTTTGATGACTTCCCATTGTTCACTTTCAGGAATTCCTCCCATTCTCTGTCCTTTACACTTTTACTATCCTAGTCTACATTTAGATCATTGAAGTTTGACATTGCTACTATTCTTTCTGTAATTTTCCTGCAACTCAGACCATAAAACTATAAGATGTAGGAGCAGAAGTAGGCCATTCAGCCCAACGAGTCTGTTCTACCATTCAATGAGATCATGGCTGATCTGATAATCTTCAACTCCACTTTCCTGCCTTTTCCCCATTACCCTTGATTCCCTTACTGATTAAAATCTGTCTATCTCAGCCTTGTATATACTTAATGACCCAGCTTCTACAGCCCTCTGCGGTAAAGAATTCCACAGATTCACTACCCTCTCAGAGAAGAAATTCCTTCTCATTTCTGTTTTAAGTGGCCGACCCCTTCCTCTGCGATTATGCCCTCTGGTCCTAGACTCTTCCACAAGGGGAAACAACCTCTCAGCATCTACCCTGTCAAGCCCCCTAAGAACCTTATATGTTTCAATAAGGTCTCCTCTCATTCTTCTAAACTCCAATGAGTACAGGCCCAAACGTTCTTCTCTATCTCCTTCTGACTATTTGGTGGCCTATTTATTGTATGTACCCAGTAGCCTATTGTACATACTCAGTAGCCTATTGTACATACTCAGTGGCCTATTGTATACACTCAGTGGCCTATTGTATATCCTCAGTAGCCTATTGTACATACTCAGTAGCCTATTGTATACACTCAGTGGCCTATTGTATATCCTCAGTAGCCTATTGTACATACTCAGTAGCCTATTGTACATACTCAGTAGCCTATTGTATACACTCAGTGGCCTATTGTATACACTCAGTAGCCTATTGTATACACTCAGTGGCCTATTGTACATACTCAGTGGCCTATTGTACACACTCAGTAGCCTATTGTACATACTCAGTGGCCTATTGTACACACTCAGTAGCCTATTGTACATACTCAGTGGCCTATTGTACACACTCAGTAGCCTATTGTACATACTCAGTGGCCTATTGTACATACTCAGTGGCCTATTGTACATACTCAGTAGCCTATTGTACATACTCAGTGGCCTATTGTATACACTCAGTGGCCTATTGTATATACTCAGTGGCCTATTGTACACACTCAGTAGCCTATTGTACATACTCAGTGGCCTATTGTACATACTCAGTGGCCTATTGTACATACTCAGTGGCCTATTGTATATACCCAATGGCCTATTGTATATACCCAATGGCCTATTGTATATACCCAATGGCCTATTGTATACACTCAGTGGCCTATTGTATATCCTCAGTAGCCTATTGTACATACTCAGTGGCCTATTGTATATACCCAATGGCCTATTGTATATACCCAATGGCCTATTGTATACACTCAGTGGCCTATTGTATATCCTCAGTAGCCTATTGTACATACTCAGTGGCCTATTGTATACACTCAGTGGCCTATTGTATATCCTCAGTAGCCTATTGTACATACTCAGTGGCCTATTGTATACACTCAGTGGCCTATTGTATACACTCAGTGGCCTATTGTACATACTCAGTGGCCTATTGTATACACTCAGTGGCCTATTGTATATCCTCAGTAGCCTATTGTACATACTCAGTGGCCTATTGTATACACTCAGTGGCCTATTGTATACACTCAATGGCCTATTGTATATCCTCAGTAGCCTATTGTATACACTCAGTGGCCTATTGTACATACTCAGTGGCCTATTGTATATCCTCAGTAGCCTATTGTATACACTCAGTAGCCTATTGTACATACTCAGTAGCCTATTGTACATACTCAGTAGCCTATTGTACATACTCAGTGGCCTATTGTACATACTCAGTAGCCTATTGTACATACTCAGTGGCCTATTGTACATACTCAGTAGCCTATTGTACACACTCAGTAGCCTATTGTACATACTCAGTGGCCTATTGTACACACTCAGTAGCCTATTGTACATACTCAGTGGCCTATTGTACATACTCAGTAGCCTATTGTACATACTCAGTGGCCTATTGTACATACTCAGTAGCCTATTGTACATACTCAGTGGCCTATTGTACATACTCAGTAGCCTATTGTACATACTCAGTGGCCTATTGTACATACTCAGTAGCCTATTGTACACACTCAGTAGCCTATTGTACATACTCAGTAGCCTATTGTATACACTCAGTGGCCTATTGTATATCCTCAGTAGCCTATTGTACATACTCAGTAGCCTATTGTACATACTCAGTAGCCTATTGTATACACTCAGTGGCCTATTGTATACACTCAGTAGCCTATTGTATACACTCAGTGGCCTATTGTACATACTCAGTGGCCTATTGTACACACTCAGTAGCCTATTGTACATACTCAGTGGCCTATTGTACACACTCAGTAGCCTATTGTACATACTCAGTGGCCTATTGTACATACTCAGTGGCCTATTGTACATACTCAGTAGCCTATTGTACATACTCAGTGGCCTATTGTACATACTCAGTAGCCTATTGTACATACTCAGTGGCCTATTGTACATACTCAGTAGCCTATTGTACATACTCAGTAGCCTATTGTACACACTCAGTAGCCTATTGTACATACTCAGTAGCCTATTGTACATACTCAGTGGCCTATTGTACATACTCAGTAGCCTATTGTACATACTCAGTAGCCTATTGTACATACTCAGTAGCCTATTGTATATACCCAATGGCCTATTGTATATACCCAATGGCCTATTGTATATACCCAATGGCATATTGTATACACTCAGTGGCCTATTGTATATCCTCAGTAGCCTATTGTACATACTCAGTGGCCTATTGTATATACCCAATGGCGTATTGTATATACCCAATGGCCTATTGTATACACTCAGTGGCCTATTGTATATCCTCAGTAGCCTATTGTATACACTCAGTGGCCTATTGTACATACTCAGTGGCCTATTGTATACACTCAGTGGCCTATTGTATATCCTCAGTAGCCTATTGTATACACTCAGTGGCCTATTGTACATACTCAGTGGCCTATTGTATACACTCAGTGGCCTATTGTATATCCTCAGTAGCCTATTGTATACACTCAGTGGCCTATTGTATACACTCAGTGGCCTATTGTACATACTCAGTGGCCTATTGTACATACTCAGTAGCCTATTGTACATACTCAGTAGCCTATTGTACATACTCAGTAGCCTATTGTACATACTCAGTAGCCTATTGTACATACTCAGTGGCCTATTGTACATACTCAGTAGCCTATTGTATATACCCAATGGCCTATTGTATATACCCAATGGCCTATTGTATATACCCAATGGCATATTGTATACACTCAGTGGCCTATTGTATATCCTCAGTAGCCTATTGTACATACTCAGTGGCCTATTGTATATACCCAATGGCGTATTGTATATACCCAATGGCCTATTGTATACACTCAGTGGCCTATTGTATATCCTCAGTAGCCTATTGTATACACTCAGTGGCCTATTGTACATACTCAGTGGCCTATTGTATACACTCAGTGGCCTATTGTATATCCTCAGTAGCCTATTGTATACACTCAGTGGCCTATTGTACATACTCAGTGGCCTATTGTATACACTCAGTGGCCTATTGTATATCCTCAGTAGCCTATTGTATACACTCAGTGGCCTATTGTATACACTCAGTGGCCTATTGTACACACTCAGTAGCCTATTGTACATACTCAGTAGCCTATTGTACATACTCAGTAGCCTATTGTACATACTCAGTGGCCTATTGTATACACTCAGTAGCCTATTGTACATACTCAGTGGCCTATTGTACATACTCAGTGGCCTATTGTACATACTCAGTGGCCTATTGTACATACTCAGTGGCCTATTGTACACACTCAGTGGCCTATTGTACATACTCAGTGGCCTATTGTACATACTCAGTGGCCTATTGTACATACTCAGTGGCCTATTGTACATACTCAGTGGCCTATTGTACATACTCAGTGGCCTATTGTACATACTCAGTGGCCTATTGTACATACTCAGTGGCCTATTGTATATCCTCAGTAGCCTATTGTACATACTCAGTAGCCTATTGTACATACTCAGTGGCCTATTGTACACACTCAGTAGCCTATTGTACATACTCAGTGGCCTATTGTACACACTCAGTAGCCTATTGTACATACTCAGTGGCCTATTGTACACACTCAGTAGCCTATTGTACACACTCAGTAGCCTATTGTACATACTCAGTGGCCTATTGTACACACTCAGTAGCCTATTGTACACACTCAGTAGCCTATTGTACACACTCAGTAGCCTATTGTGCATACTCAGTGGCCTATTGTACATACTCAGTGGCCTATTGTACATACTCAGTGGCCTATTGTATATCCTCAGTAGCCTATTGTACATACTCAGTGGCCTATTGTACACACTCAGTAGCCTATTGTACATACTCAGTGGCCTATTGTACACACTCAGTAGCCTATTGTACATACTCAGTGGCCTATTGTACATACTCAGTGGCCTATTGTATATCCTCAGTAGCCTATTGTACATACTCAGTGGCCTATTGTACACACTCAGTAGCCTATTGTACATACTCAGTGGCCTATTGTACACACTCAGTAGCCTATTGTACATACTCAGTGGCCTATTGTACATACTCAGTAGCCTATTGTACATACTCAGTGGCCTATTGTATATCCTCAGTAGCCTATTGTACATACTCAGTGGCCTATTGTACACACTCAGTAGCCTATTGTACATACTCAGTGGCCTATTGTACACACTCAGTAGCCTATTGTACATACTCAGTGGCCTATTGTACACACTCAGTAGCCTATTGTACATACTCAGTGGCCTATTGTATATACCCAATGGCCTATTGTATATACCCAATGGCCTATTGTATACACTCAGTGGCCTATTGTATATCCTCAGTAGCCTATTGTATACACTCAGTGGCCTATTGTACATACTCAGTGGCCTATTGTATACACTCAGTGGCCTATTGTATATCCTCAGTAGCCTATTGTACATACTCAGTGGCCTATTGTATACACTCAGTGGCCTATTGTATACACTCAGTGGCCTATTGTACATACTCAGTAGCCTATTGTACATACTCAGTGGCCTATTGTACATACTCAGTGGCCTATTGTATACACTCAGTGGCCTATTGTACATACTCAGTGGCCTATTGTATATACCCAATGGCCTATTGTATACACTCAGTGGCCTATTGTATATACCCAATGGCCTATTGTATACACTCAGTGGCCTATTGTATACACTCAGTGGCCTATTGTACATACTCAGTGGCCTATTGTATACACTCAGTGGCCTATTGTACATACTCAGTGGCCTATTGTATACACTCAGTGGCCTATTGTACATACTCAGTGGCCTATTGTATACACTCAGTGGCCTATTGTACATACTCAGTGGCCTATTGTACATACTCAGTGGCCTATTGTATACACTCAGTGGCCTATTGTACATACTCAGTGGCCTATTGTATATACCCAATGGCCTATTGTACACACTCAGTGGCCTATTGTATACACTCAGTGGCCTATTGTATACACTCAGTGGCCTATTGTATACACTCAGTGGCCTATTGTATACACTCAGTGGCCTATTGTACATACTCAGTGGCCTATTGTATACACTCAGTGGCCTATTGTACATACTCAGTGGCCTATTGTATACACTCAGTGGCCTATTGTATACACCCAATGGCCTATTGTATACACTCAGTGGCCTATTGTATACATTCAGTGGCCTATTGTATACACCCAATGGCCTATTGTATACACCCAATGGCCTATTGTATACACTCAGTGGCCTATTGTATATACCCATTGGCCCACTGTATACACTCAGTGGCCTATTGTATAGACCCAGTGGCCTATTGTACATACCCATTGGCCTATTGTATATACCCATTGGCCTATTGTATACACCCAATGACCTATTATATATAACCAGTAGCCTATTGTATATAACCAGTGGCCTATTGTATATACCCAGTGGCCCATTATATATATACCCAGTGGCCTACTGAATACACCCAGTGGCCTATTGTATATACTCAGTGACTTATTGTATATGCCCATTGGGCTACTGTATACATTCAATGGCCTATTGTATATAACCAGTGGCTTATTGTATACATTCAGTAGCTATTGTATATACCCAGTGGCCTATTGTATATACCCAGTGGCCTATTGTATATACCCAGTGGCCTATTGAATATACCCAGTGGCCTATTGTATACATTCAGTGGCCAATTGTATATACCCAGTGGCCTATTGTATATACCCAGTGGCCTATTGTATACATTCAGTGGCCTATTGAATATACCCAGTGGCCTATTGTATATACCCAGTGGCCTATTGAATATACCCAGTGGCCTATTGTATATACCCAGTGGCCTATTGAATATACCCAGTGGCCTATTGTATACATTCAGTGGCCAATTGTATATACCCAGTGGCCTATTGAATATACCCAGTGGCCTATTGTATATACCCAGCTGCCTATTGAATATACCCAGTGGCCTATTGTATACATTCAGTGGCCAATTGTATATACCCAGTGGCCTATTGTATATACCCAGTGGCCTATTGAATATACCCAGTGGCCTATTGTATATACCCAGTGGCCTATTGAATATACCCAGTGGCCTATTGTATACATTCAGTGGCCTATTGTATATACCCAGTGGCCTATTGAATATACCCAGTGGCCTATTTTCAGTGGCCAATTGTATATACCCAATGGCCTATTGTATATACCCAGTGACCTATACTATATAACCAGTGTTGTTCGTTAATTCTAAGCAAAGAAATGCTGTCTTTGTACTTTACCAGTATCATTGATCAATCCTTCCACCCTTCCTCCATTTGTTTTACTTTCCCTCAGCCCAGGTAATACTTGTTGATTGTCTCTCTTCCACAGAATGACAAGAAAGTTATTTTCAGGCTACACCTAACACCGGTCAATATTAAAAACATATTGTCTTCTAAGAAAAACGGAAAACTAGCTGTAATACAGAAATGTTATTCAGTGAAAGGCGCTAGAATTCTTTTCCAACCACATGAAACATGTTTCAGAGATTGGAACTCAAACCAAAACATGCGACAGGAGCGTGGATCAAATATCAGTAACTGAGGAAGACTGATGGTTCAGCTGAGCTGTGGAACATTTAATGGCGAAAGCATCTCCTCGTAGTATTGCTAACTGCTCCCCAAGAGAAACTTGAGATTTGTCATGCAGTAAATGTAGAAAAAAGAGAACTTGCATTTATATAGCACCCTTCACAGCCACAGCACATCTCAAAGTGCTCCCCAGCCAATGACGTACCTTTTAGAAGTGTCGTCACTCTTTTAAATGTGCGAATCGCGGCTGTCAATTTTTACACAGCATGATCCCACAAACAGCTATACCACAATGACCAGGCAATTTGTTTTAGGGATGTTGGCTGAGTAATAAATATTGACCTTCCCTGCTCTTCTTCAAAACGCTGCCCTGGGGTCATTTGTGTTCTTCAGAGAGGGCAGATAGGACCTCAGTTCACATCTTATCTGTAAGACAGAAGCTTACAGTGCAGCTCTCCCTCAGTATTGCGCTAGATCAGCCTGGATCTCAATCACTGGAGTGGGATTTGAAGCCAGAGACTTCTTGATTCAGATGCAAAAGGGCGACCCATTGAACCTCAGGCTCGGGAGGAGCAGGTAACTTTGGAGCTATGATTCCCAAACTTCTTGGAGTCTCCCTCACTTCATGTCTGGGCCTGTTGTAGACTCAATGATAGAGATTAATCACTGGATAACTCCATTATCATTGGGTCATGTAGCTACCAGGTTGGTAGTAGGTGAAGCATTCCCATGTCCTTTATAAAAAAAAGTTAATTCTTGTGATGTACACGTGATAGGCAAAGCAACCATTTATTGCCCATCCCTAGTTGCCCTTGAGAAGGTGGTGGTGAGCTGCCTCCTTGAACCGCTGCAGTCCATGTGGTGTAGGTACACCCACAGTGCTGTTAGGGAGGGAGTTTCAGGATTTTGACCCAGTGATGGTAAAGGAACGGTGATATATTCCCAAGTCAGGATGGTGAGAGGCTTGGAGGGGAACTTGGAGTGTGGTGGTGTTCCCATGTGTCTGCTGCCCTTGTCCTTCTAGATAGTAATGGTCATGGGTTTGGAAGGTGCTGTCAAAGGAGCCTTAGTGAGTTGCTGCAGTGCATCTTGTAGATGGTACACACTGCTGCTACTGTGCGTTGGTGGTAGAGGGAATGGATGTTTGTGGACGGGGTGCCAAACAAGCAGCTGCTTTGTCCTGGATGGTGTCCAGCTTCTTGAGTCTTTTTGGAGACACAATCATCCAGGCAAGTGGGGAATATTCCATCAAAATCCTGACTTGTGCCTTGTAGATGGTGGACAGGCTTTGGGGAGTCAGGAGGTGAGATACTTGCTGCAGGATTCCCAGCCTCTGACCTGCTCTTGTAGTCACCTCATGCATGATTCTCAAAGACAGACAAACAAATTGGGCTGGTCTGTGTCCATTACACACACAGATATATACTTAATAAAGTCATTATCGTAAAGACAGGTGAGACTTACCGTAACCAATCACTGCGATCACGGCAAAGATAACAAACCAGAACAAGACCCCAGCTGTAAACCGGAGCAGGAGGATGAAGACTAAACTCACGACCATGGCAATGACCAACCCACTAGAAACAAAAACACATTCAAAGTGAGGAAAAGGGGGCAATCGGTGAAACACGACTATTTCCATTGAGCACAGATTTAAACTTACATTAAAATAACACCTTTCATAACATCAGATGTCACAAAATGTTTTACAGCCAATGAAGTACTATAGCAACATAGAAAACGAGGCAGACAATTTGCGCACAGCAAACTCCCAGAAACAGGAATGTGATCTGGATCAGATAATGATAGTGATGTTGATTTTAAAAAATTCATTCATGGGATGTGGGCTTCGCTGGCTGGGCCAGCATTTATTGCCCATCCCTAGTTGCCCTTGAGAAGGTGGTGATGAGCTGCCTTCTTGAGCCGCTGCAGTCCATGTGGTGTAGGTACACCCACAGTGCTGTTAGGGAGGGAGCTCCAGGATTTTGACCCAGTGACAGTGAAGGAACGGCAATATATTTCCAAGTCAGGACAGTGAGTGGCTTGGAGGGGAACTTCCAGGTGATGCTGTTCCCATCTATCTGCTGCCCTAGATGGCAGTGGTCATGGGAAGGTGCTGTCTAAGGTGCCTTGGTGAATTCCTGCAGTGCATCTTGTAGATGGTACACGCTGCTGCTACTGTGTGTCGGTGGTGGAGGGAGTGAATGTTTGTGGATGTGGTGCCAATCAAGCAGGCTGCTTTGTCCTGGATGGTGTCAAGCTTCTTCAGTGTTGTAGGAGCTGCACTTATCCAGGCAAGTGGGGAGCATTCCATCACACTCCTGACTCGTGCCTTGTTGGACAGGCTTTGGGGAGTCAGGAGGTTAGTTACTTGTCACAGGATTCCTGGTCTCTGACCTGCTCCATTATCTGAGGAGTCACGAATGGTGCCGAACATTGTGCAATCATCAGTGAACATACCTACTTCTGACAGAAGGAAGGTCATTGATGAAGCAGCTGAAGATGGTTGGGCCAAGGACACTACCCTGAGGAACTCCTGTACTGACCTCCAGCAACCACATCTTCCTTTGAGCTAGGTATGACTCCAACTAGTGGGGAGTTTTCCACCTGATTCCCATTGACTCCAGTTTTGCTCAGGGTTATATGATGCCACACTTGGTCAAATGCTGCCTTGATGTTAAGGAGCAGTCACTCTCACCTCAGGAGTTCAGCTCTTTTGTGCATGTTTGAACCAAGGCTATAATGAGGTCAGGAGCTGAGTGGCCCTGAACCCAAACTGGGCATCAGTGATCAGGTTATTGCTAAGCAAGTGCTGCTTGATAGCACTGTTAATGAACCTTCCTTCACCTTTTTTCTTATTCATTCACAGGATGTGGGCATCACTGGCCAGGCCAGCATTTATTGCCCATCCCTAATTGCCCTTGTTCAGAGAGCAGTTAAGAGTCAACCACATTGCTGTGGGACTCAAGTCACATGTAGGCCTTGACCAGGTAAGGACAGCAGATTTCCTTCCCTGAAGGGCAATGGTTTCATTAGATTTTTAATTCCAGATTTTTTGATCCGCTCCAATGGTGGGATTCGAACCCAGGTCCCCAGAGCATTACCCTGAGTCTCTGGATTACTAGTCCAGCGATAACACCACTACGCCTTTGCCTCCCTTTACCGATAATCGAGAGTAAACCGATGGGGGTGATAATTGGCCGGGTTGGATTTGCTTTTTGTGTACAGGACATACCTGGGCAATTTTCCACATAGCCGGGTAGATGCCAGTGTTGTAGCTGTACTGGAACAGCTTGGCTAGGGGTGCGGCAAGTTCTGGAGCACATCTTCAGTACTATTGCCGGAATATTGTCAGGGCCCATAGCCTTTGCAGTATCCAGTGCCTTCAGCTTTTTCTTGATATCACGTGGAGTGAATTGAATTAGCTGAAGACTGGCATCTGTGATGCTGGGGATCTCCGGAGGATGCCAAGTTGGATCCTCCACTCAGCACTTCTGGCTGAAGATTGTATCAAGTGCTTCAGCCTTATCTTTTGCACTGATATGCTAGGCTCCCCCATCATTGAGGATGGGGATATCTGTGGATCCTCCTCCTCCAGTGAGTTGTTTAATTGTCCACCACCATTCACAACTGGAAGTGGCAACACTGCAGAGCTTAGATCTGATCCGTTGGTGGTGGAATCGCTTAGCTCTGTCTATCACTTGCTGCTTATGCTGTTTGGCACACAAGTAGTCCTGTGTTATAGCTTCACCAGGTTGACACCTCATTTTTAAGTATACCTGGTGCTGCTCCTGGCATGTCCTTCTGCACTCTTCATTGAACCAACGTTGACCTCTTGGCTTGATGATAATGGTAGAGTGGGGGATATGCCGGGCCATGAAGTTGTGTTCGAGTACAATTCTGCTGCTGCTGGTGGCCCACAGCGCCTCAGGATAACCCCAGGACATCCCAAAGTGTTTTACAGCCAGTAAACCAGTTTCAAAGTGTAGTCCCTATCTTTGTAAGCCCCTCTAGCCCTACAACGCTGGCCGCTTGTGCATCACTGATTTCTAAGCCTCCACTATTCAATTACCTCAGCTGCTAAACTCTGGAATTCCCTCCCTAAACCTCTTCAACTCTCATCGCTCTTTCCTCCTTTAAGACACTCCTTAAAACCTATATCTTTGATCAAGCTTTTGGCCATTTGTCCTATTACCTCCACTGTGGCTCCATGACATATTTAGTCTGATTGATGTTCCTGTGAAAAGCATTGGGAGGTTTGACTATATTAAAGGTGTTACATATAAATATAAGTTGTGATTACACCAGAGATGCGGTCTGCTCTAAACTGGAGCCTATCATTTTTAATAATCCCAATACTTGTGCTGTCACTTGTATGTAGCAAAAGACATTGATCTAGCTGTCCAGGTCCTGAAACTGAAAAGCCAAGACTCCAGTGTCAAAGTCAGACATGGACTGAATAATCTCTGACAGCCTTTAAAGTGTGTCAATCTGATCAGTGAAATGCTGTAAACCTCCCCAGTGCTTAATTACCAGCAGTTTCCAGTCAGGTTACTCAAGTGTAAACACAGAGCTGGCAGATAAATTGGTGTCACCTATCAGTGGTATGTTATTCTCAGAGAGCGACATTAAGGTAAAAGGTCGGTGTGAAACTGACTTGAAAACTGAGGGACTGTAAATCAATCCAGACTAGACAGCGCTGACTGGATTAACAATCCCGAGCAATGTTACTGATGTAAGGTGGCTCCTTAATCAGTACTTACATTAAAATCCAGTACCAGGAATTGGTGTAGTCTTCAAATATCTTCATCCAAATCTCCCTGGCATCGAGGACATGATTTATTCCTCTGCAATAAATTGAAAGCACATTGTGTCTTGCACTCATTCATTCACAATTGTCCACTATAGGATCTGGTTTAATGAGGCAGTTCATTACAGCTTGATGCAAGAGGAGGGCAGGTTAATAATATCTCCATGTTAAGAGCATAGCATTGGATGAGGCTGCAGCAAGTCCATGACATCACATTCAACTAAAATACAGCATTAGCCTTCAGAAGCTGCCTCACTTGACAATTCCATTCAAGTAGACTGAACTTTTACACGTTTTCTGTCAATGACCCACTGTTTAGAATGGATTTCTTTATGAAGTTCGTTTCAAAAACTAGCAAAGAAGTAACGTGAATTTATTTGGCACCTTTCACAACCTCAAGAGGCCTCAAAATGCTCTACAGCCAGTGAAGTACTCTTGAAGTGTCATCACCGTTGTAATGTAGGGAACTCAGCAGCCAATTTGTGCACAGCAAGCTCCCACAAACGGCAATGTGATAGTGGCCAGATAATCTGAGTTGTTTAGTGGTGTTGGTCGAGGGATAAATATTGGTCCCAGGACACCAAAGGAGAACTGCCCTGCCCTTTACTCCTTTCTTGCTTTGTAATGGGATCTTTTACACCCACCTTAATGGGCAGACAGGGCCAATAAGGTTTAACGGAAAGATGACACCACTCATTAGCTGCCATCAGCCAAGAGCCATCATAAAGCCCCAAGAGTTAACCTGGTTAGAGGAGGGGGAAGATTCCCATTTCTGATCGCTGCCTAGAGATGCCAGCTGAAACCTTTTGTGTATGCCAACGCCTGTGTGTATGTGTGTGCACATGTGTGGGTACGTGTGAGCACGTGCACATATTGAATGAGTAGATGACAGGGGTGCCCATAGTCAGATAGCTTGCTGTTGCCAGATAAGCTGACACATATAGAGCCAATTGATTCAAATGGTACCAGGGATGAGGGTCTTCAGTTAATGTGGAGAGACTGGAGAAGCTGGGATTGTTCTCCTTACGGCAGAGAAGGTTAAGGGGGGATCTAATAGAGGAGTTCAAAATCATGAAGAGTTTTGATAGACTAAATATGGATAAATTGTTTCCAGTGGCAGGAGGGTCGGTAACCAGAGGGACACAGATTGAAGAGAATCGGTAAAAGAACCAGAGGGGGGAGATGAGGAGAATTTTGTTTTTACACAGTAAGTCGTTGTGATCTGGAAGGCGCTGCCCGAAAGGGCGGTGGAAGCAGATTCAATAATAACTTTCAAAAGGGAATTGGATAAATATTTGAAAAAGGAAAAATTTGCAGAGCTATGGGGAAAGGAAAGGACAGGATAAAGAGATTAATTGGATAGATCTTACAAAGAGCCAGGACAGGAACCGTGGGCCGAAGGGCCTCCTCCTGCGCTATAAGATTCTGTGGAAGAGGCTCACTGAAGCCAAGTGTTTGTGCGTTCGACTTTGCCTGCCTGCAAATGAATTAAAGCTTTCGGGAGATAAAAGAAAATTGGTGAAAGCAAAACTGGTTGTGAGATTCATTCACTGATTGTCAAGCGCGGAGAGATGGAGCATTGAAGTAGGACAATGTGTTTGTGGCTGAATTATTATTAGTGAATAACTCTGGGTAACTCGCTCCACATTGGTCTCATATTAGCAGAAATTATATGAGAACCTAGAGGGTTTGAAGACAAGTCGGTGTGGATTGAAATTGAATGTGTCTGAGAACCTATTTTCTGTAGAAGGCTCAATGACAGGTAAAATCAGTAGAGACTTCAGACGAATTTTTCAACTTCTTGACCAAGTTTGAAAGCCGCAGTGACGAATTCTCTCAACAAATCAGACGGCGTTTTCTCCTAAGCCATAAACACAAATTCTAGCCAGAAATTTCCTCAGAACTACCTCCACTTAGGAGTTC
This sequence comes from Cetorhinus maximus, assembly GCF_964194155.1. Lineage (NCBI taxonomy): Eukaryota > Metazoa > Chordata > Chondrichthyes > Lamniformes > Cetorhinidae > Cetorhinus > Cetorhinus maximus. The sequence goes on from NC_135895.1 coordinate 3,722,080, forward strand.
CCAACCCTCCAGGATTGCCCTGGAGTCCCCTGGAATTGAAAATGAATCTCCAGTGCACTGCTGTGCGCAACGCCCAGGTGGAAAAGTCATTGGAGCATTAAAAAAACATTTTTTTTTGGCATTTTCTTTGAAAATTTATATTTATTCGATATAAAAATATTGGAGATAAGGGGAAAAAGGAACTGTTTGACTGACAGTTAAGATTAATACAATCAGAAACTGGACTGGACTAGCCATTTAAATACTGTGGCTACAAGAGCAGGTCAGAGGATAAGGACCCTGCGACGAGTAACTCACCTCCTGACTCCACAAAGCCTGTTCACCATCTACAAAGCACAAGTCAGGAGTGTGATGAAAACTCCCCACTTGCCTAGATGAGTGCAGCTCCCACAACACCCAAGAAGCTCGACACCATCCAGGACAAAGCAGCCCCCCTTGATTGGCACCACATCCAACACCTTAAACATTCACCCCTTCCACCACCAATGCACAGTAGCAGCAGTGTGTACCATCTACAAGATGCACTGCAGGAACTCACCAAGGTTCCTTAGGCAGCACTTTCCAAACCCATGACCAATACCACCTAGAAGGGCAAGAGCAGCAGACACATGGAACTCCAGCACCTGGAAGTTCCCCTCCAAGTCACTCACCATCCTGACTTGGCAATAGGCAGCTCACCACCACCTCCTCAAGGGCAACTAGGGATGGGTAATAAATGCTGGCCCAGCCAGTGATGCCCACATCCCGTGAAAGAATAAATAAAAAGATAACAAAGTGTCTGTTTGCATTCTGATTGGTTGTGGGAAAACGTGCACCTGGAGGATGGGCCAATGGCAGCAGTTTAGGGGCGGGAACATTCAAGGTGAGAGATTATGTGATGACACCTTCAGGAATATGTCCTATAGAGTTGGTAACCTCACTGTGCCAACAGACCCCGACTGAACGTTATGAGTGTGGAGCAGGAGCAGAACCAGCCATTGCATTTTAAATGATCATAGTGCAATGGTTAAATTCCTGGTTTAGTAAGGCATAGATTAATAATCCTGAGAATCTGAGTTGAAATCCCACCAGTGCAGTTTAAGAACAAGTTAGTTTCTTAAAACCCTTCTGTTGGTATAAGTGAACATAAAGCTGAGAGATTCTTGTAAAAACCCATCTGGTTCCCTAATATCCATTAGGGAAGGAAATCTGCCATCTTCACCTGATCAGGGTCTATATGTGACTCCAGTCCCTCACCAATGAGGCTAACTCTCAACCGCCCTTTGAATTGGTCAAACAAGATACCTAGTTGTATTGAACCACTATTAGGCAACAGTTCAAGGATGTGGCTCATCACCACCTTCTTGGAGCATTAGGGATGGGCAATAAATGCCAACCTTGCTAGCAGAAGGCCATCTCATGCTGAGGATGGCACCTCCCTACACATTACTCCCCTCCCTATCCCTGCTCACAGCTAGACAACACTCCCCCAGCAATGCACTGAGCTGTCTCCTTACAGTATGTGCTAGTGTTGCAACTTTCTGATTTAAAGGAAGAAAGAATATTGATTTTCATGGTTTCAGGACACTTTGCAGCCAATGAAGTAAATTGTGACGTGTAGTCACTGTTGTAATGTTGGAATTTGTGCACAGCAAGCTCCCACAAACAGCAATGTGATCATGAACAGATAATCTGGTCAGGTGCTTGCCCGGCAACAGAGACTGAGGCAGGATTCTTTCGCAGTCATACCGACTCTCCTGCAGCCCCTTGTCTCTTCAAAGAAAACATTAAAACTTAACCCCTGATAGTAGTCATGACACAGAACCTAAGAACAAAGCCCAGGTTTGATATAATGAGTAATGTGTTGTGTAAACAGGGATATTGGAACTGATGGAAAGTGGGGTAGCCAAGTGAACAGCTTCAAGTGGTTTAGTGGTTAAGCATCCAGTATTCATTGGGGAGCACTGAATGAATACAGTAAGTCAAGTGTTAGAACAATCTCTGTCACACATAGTCATTCATTCTGCTGCAATTTACAATACAAAGCAGAGTTCATTTCTAAAGCTGAAATTAGCACCTGCTATTTCTATAAAATTACATAGAATTTTCAGGACAGAAACAGGCCATTTGGCCGACGTTCAGATATCCTCCACATGAGCCTCCTCCCATCCTCTCTTCATCTCACCCCATCAGCATATCCTTCTATTCATGTCTTCCTCATGTGTTTATCCAGCTTCCCCTTCAATGTATCAATACTATTCACCTCAACCACTCCCTGTGGAAGTGAGTTCCACATTCCCCCCACTCTCTGGGTAAAGACGTTTCTCCTGAATTCCCTGGTGGGTTTAATGGTGACGGTCTTATATTGATGGTTCCTAGTTTCAGTCTTCACCTCAAAAGTGTAAATCCGCAGTAGCTTTTAACAACTTATCCATGTTGAGCCCTGTCAAACCCCTTCACAATTTTAAACATCTCCACAATGCTGTCCTCTCAACCCTCTCTTTTCTAGAGAAAAGAGTCTTAAACCTCTCAATACTCAAATTACAGGAACACAGCTTCTCATTTTGTCATGGGTTCGGTTTGGATGAAGAAGAATCACATGTTCTTCTCCTTCCAGAGAACCAACCCGCTTGTCTTCCACTGGCCTTGTGCCTGTCCTGGCCTCGACTCAGCCCCACTCCCTCCTCAACACGGCTTCTACTGTATCGGAGTAACTGTCAGGAGAAAAGGCCAGGATTGCAGCCCCTGTACACATAAGAGTTGGCCTGGAGTCTCCATGAATTAAAGATGAATGTCCCAGACACTGCTGTCAGCATCGCCTCGGGGAACAACGTCACAGGGACATTTAACCAATCCGCTTCTTAAAAATGTCCTCTTCAGCACTTCTGTTTGTTAATTACAAAACTCCTGGACAGGAAAAGAAAGCTCTGATGAAAGGTCATTGACCTGAAACATTGGCCCTGAGCTTCCGATTCCTGGATGGTGGTACCCTGGAGGTACCCCGCAAGGTGTTGCTGCGGGATCCCTCGGAGGTCCCAATGCACTGGCTACTCAGGAATTTCCCGGGAAGGTCAGGCTTCTGATGGGAAATTCCCTTGCGTCTGGAACTCTCCGAAACTCTGATTTAAAGTTGGAGACTTCGGATGGTTCCGGTTTAGCAGAATAGTTTAGCCAGGAAAAGCTGGAAGGATTAAAACTAGGTCCCACCCAACCCCCACCCCCCCCGAGTATCTGCTGACCCCCCGACTAACACCTGACCCCTCGATTACCTCCCCAACCTCCCAACTAACCCCCCTCACATTCCTGACTACACCCTCGCTGGCTACTCCCCAACAACCCCCTGACCTGACTATCGCCCGACCTTCTCCGACCCAGCTTACACCCTCACCCACCTGGCACCCTACCCCCACGCCCACCTGTCTCCCTGCCCCCACGCCCACCTGTCTCCCTGCCCCCACACCCACCCACCTGGCACCCTACCCCCACGACCACCTGTCTCCCTACCCCCACGCCCACCTGTCTCCCTGCCCCCACACCCACCCACCTGGCACCCTACCCCCACGACCACCTGTCTCCCTGCCCCCACGCCCACCTGTCTCCCTGCCCCCACACCCACCCACCTGGCACCCTACCCCCACGACCACCTGTCTCCCTACCCCCACGCCCATCTGTCTCCCTGCCCCCACACCCACCCACCTGCCACCCTACCCCCACGCCCACCTGTCTCCCTGCCCCCACACCCACCTGTCTCCCTGCCCCCACACCCACCCACCTGCCACCCTACCCCCACGCCCACCTGTCTCCTTACCTTTGGAACTGCAGCCTGTGGGCGTGGCTGAACCAGCTCGAAATGAGGGAGGGGAATGAAGGCCTCCTTGAAGCAGGAGAACCTGAGGAAAAGGGTGAAATCCCAAGATAACAACAACTTACACTCACGTAGCACCTCTAACATTCCCCTAAAATGTCTCAAAGTGCCATGAACAGAATCAGACAAAATTTGACACTGAACCACATAAGGAGATGCCAGACAGGAAGAAGAGGCTTCTTAAAGCAGGAGAGAGAGAGAGGCGGAGAGGCTTAGGGAGGGAATTCCAGAGCTGAGGGCTCAGATAGCTGAGGGCACGGCCACCAATGATGCAGCAAATAAAACTGGAGGGTTAAAAGGCCAGAATCGCAGGAGGGTTGAGGGGCTGGAGGAGGTAACAGAGATAGGGAGGGGCGAGGCCATGGAGGGATTTGAAAACGAGGATGAAAATTTTAAAATCAAGGAGTTGTTAGTCCTGGGATCAGAAAGCGTTCCCGGTTTCAATTCCTGATGTAGCCTGGGCTGTCTGTTGTGGTATCTCGCCCTGGTCTAGGAAGCAGAGTAAAATGATCAGCCAGGCCTCCTACTCTCTGATCGCTGCATGTTGAATGAAGCCAGAAACTGCTCGGGTGGATTTTGGATGGTGGCAGGCAGAGCCATGGTCTTGGATGTGTTGCCCATGCAGTTGAATAACCTTCTATCACCCAAGCTCTGAGTTCTCACCCTTGGGTTGTTATCCCTCCACAGCCTCGTCCCTCTCTGTCAGCGCAATTTCACATAGTCCTTCCGAGATCTCTGCACTCTTCCAATTCTGGCCTCTTGTGCATCTCCTATTTCCATTACTCCAGCATTGCTTGGTCAACTGTCTCTAATTTGTTTTATTCATTCACGGGATGCGGGTGCCACTGGCTAAGGCAGCCTTCATTTCCCATCCCTAGTTGCCCCTTGAGAAGGTGGTAGTGAGCTGCCTTCTTGAACCGCTGCAGTCCATGTGGTGTAGGTACATCCACAGTGCTGTTAGGGATGGAGTTCCAGGGTTTTGACCCAGTGACAGTGAAGGAATGGCGATAACCCCCAGGATGTTGAAAGTGGGGGATTCAGTGATGGTAATGCCATTGAATGTCAAGGGGAGATGGTTGGATTCTCTCCTGTTGGTGATGGTCATTGCCTGACACTTGTGTGGTGTGAATATTACTTGCCACTTGTCAGCCCAAGCCTGGATATTGTCCAGGTCTTGCACCTGAAGATGGTTGGGCCAAGGACACTACCGAGGAACTCCCTCAGTGATGTCCTGGAACTGAGGTGACTGATCTCCAACAACCACAACCATCTTCCTTTGTGCTAGGTATGACTCTAACCAGCAGAGAGTTATCCCCCTTATTCCCATTGACTCCAGTTTTGCCAGGGCTCCTTGATGTCACACTCAGTCAAATGCAGCCTTGATGTCAAGAGCAGTCACCCTCACCTCACCTCTGGAGTTCAGCTCTTTTGTCCATGTTTGAACCAAGGCTGTAATGAGGGCAGGGGCTGAGTGGCCCTGGCGGAACCCAAACTGGGTGTCAGTGAGCAGGTTATTGCTGCGTAAGTGCCGCTTGATAGCACTGTTGATGACCCCTTCCATCATTTTACCGATGAAAATATCTCCTATGTGGTTTGGTGTCAAATTTTGTTTGACAAATTTTGTTTCATAATTGCTCCTGTGAAGTGAAAGGAAGGTTTTACTATGCAATCCTACTATAACTATAATTATTATAAACGCACCCTTTCAAAGTGGATGTGAAAGATCCTGTTGCACTATTCGGTGGTGACCTCCCTTGCTGTTTGGGTGACATTTATCCTCCAACCAACATCATGGAAACAGATTATCTCCTTATTATCACAGTGCTGTTTGTGGGAGATTGCTGTGCGCAAATTAGCTGCACTTTCCTACATTACAGCAGAAATTACACATCAAAAAGCACTTCATTGGCAGCTAACGCTTTGGGTTGTCCTGAGAATGTGAAAGGCACAATAGAAATGCAAGTTCCTTCCTTTTATTTTCCCGCACTGCTCTGTTATTATTCTTGCTTCGAATATTTATCCAATTCCCTTTAGAAAGTTATTATTGAATCTGCTTCCACCGCCCTTTCAGGCAGCGCGTTCCAGGTCACAAGAACAGCTCACGGTGTAAAATAAATTCTCCTCATCTCCCCCACTGGTTCCTTTACCGATTCTCTTCAATCTGTGTCCCTCTGGTTACCGACCCTCCGGGTTACTGGAAACAGTTTCTCCTTATCTACTCTATCCAAACTCTTTATGTTTCCTATATTACATTACGTTTCAAATGTTTTCCATTGGCTACAAAGGTGCTATACAAATGTAAGTCTTTATTTTCTTTCAAGGTTTTTAACATTTCTATTAAATTTCCCCTTTTAACATTCTCTAATGACAACAATCCCAGCTTCTCCAGTCTCCCCACATTAACTGAAGTCCCTCATCCCCGATCCCATTGGAGTAAATCTCCTCCGCACCCGCAGGCCTTGCCACACATACAACATGGCACCGTTCTTCATGTGGGGCGGGAACCTACCGCCAGGAATAGCGTGAAAACCAGAGACACAGATCGCAGCGAGAGGCAATGCCCGCTGTTAGAAACATGAAAAGGCCCAGTAGAAACACTTCAGCAGCGACTCCAGGTTTAATCTGCTAGAGACGTGGGGGGCAAACACGGACCAGACACCTGCAGACTCGGGGAGGCAGAATGCCATTACTGCCGTGAGAATGGTCACCTGGTAAGGCAACGCAGGGAAAAGCCGAAACAGCTTGGAAAGCAGCAATCCAATAAGATTGAATTAAAAAACACAGCAGAACCTGAAGCTGCCGACACCGATCTTTATTCCCTGTATAATGTGACCGCTGTAAAAAACCGAGCTTTTCACTGTCACAATCCAAGTTAATGAGAAGCCACTAATAATGGAGGTGGATACGGGAGCCTCAACCACAGTGGTGGGACAACACACATTTAAATACCTTAGTGAAGGGACCCAGCCACTAAACCTGGAGCGGACAACCGCGAAATTAAAGACACACAGGAGAATCTATACAGGCAAAGGGCATCACCACAGTACCAGTGCCTTATAGGCAACAGACAGCCCAGCTGCCTATGATAATAGTGACAGGAGAAGAACCCAGTCTTCTGGGCTGAGACTGGTTACAGAAAATCAAGCTTAACTGGACTGAAATATATTTCACCTGAAAACAGGAGAAGTTCCTGAACTGCTAAGGAAATACGATTGTATTTCAGGATGAACTAGGGAAGTTAAAAGGCTTGTAAGCAAAAATATATGTGGATCCTCAGGCGACACCATGTTCCTTTAAGGCCAGGCCTGTGCCTTATATGCTTAAGGAGAAGGTGGATGGGGAACTGTACCAGTTAGAGAAGCTGGGCATCACCCAACCTGTCCAATTCTCAGAGTGGGCAGCACCCATAGTTCCAGTGGTTAAGCCTGACCAAACCATACGCACTATGGGGACTATAAGTTGACCGTAAACAAGACAGCCAAACTAGACAAGTGCCCCAATCCAAGGATAGAGGACTTTTATGCAAAGTTAACTGGAGGCAAATCCCATACAAAACTGGATATGAACCATAAAAAAATGGAATGTTCCTGTTCTGCCGAAGGGTCATGAGGACTCGAAACGTCAACTGTTTTCTTCTCCACCGATGCTGCCAGACCTGCTGAGTTTGCAGGTAATTCTGTTTTTGTTTTGGATATGAGCCATGCCTATCAACAATTAGAACTGGATAGCATGTCGAGAGAATACGTGACTATTAAAACCGTCTGAATTATTGATGAAACGCTGCCTACATACAATATTAAGTCTGGTGTTTCCATACTTAGAGGAGAAGGTAGAGGGGAATCAGAGTAATCAAAAATTGCATCACGATATTCGCAGCAAAGCTCGCACAGTGTAGGAGACACAGTATTCATGTGAAATTTTGGAAGTGGACCTTGTTGGGTTCCTGGAGCCATTGTCTCAGAGACTGGTTCCTTATCCTTCCAGGATCACTCAAAAACACGTGAGAGAGAGACATTCCAACAACCAACCATTCCACCTGTGATTAACGTTGAACCATCAATCCCTGAGGTGACAGATCGACCTAGAATCGACATAGCCAATTTCTCTGTGGAATTCACAACAGGAAGAAGCCTTTGTGAAGGTAAAGAAACCGTTACACTTATTGTGTTTATTGGTACACTACGACCCATCGAAAGAGTTGATATTAACATGTGATGCGTCTCCTTATGGTGTGGGGGTGATGTTATCACATAGAATGGAAAATGGATCAGAAAGGCCCAATGGCTAAGTCTCGAGAACCCTCTCCACAGCCAAGAAGGGTTATTCCCAGCTAGAAAAGGAAGGTTTATCAATGATATTCGGAGTGAAGAAATTCCACCAGTACCTACATGGATGACATTTCACCAGTGTGTCGGACCATAAACCATTAATGGATTTATTCAGTGAGGATAAAGCCATTCCACCAATAGCATCAGCAAGAATACAACGTTGGACTTTGATATTATCTGCGGATGAGTATATCATTATGTACCGTCCTGGCTTACATATTGCAAATATGGACACACTCAGTTGTCTCCCATTCCCAGATAGTGCTATACATGATCCAGTGCCACAAGAAGCTGTGCTATTACTGAATTTCCTGGATTCTTTGCCCGTGCGTGGGAAGCAAATTAGAAATTGGATGAAGAGGTCCAATTGTGTCGAAAGTCAGAGACCTTGTTTTGCAAGTGTGGTCAAGTTCACCAAGTGTCTGAAGAGATGAGACCATTCCATGCCCAGAAAACAGAGTTAGGCTGTCAAGATGGAATTTTGTTGTGGGGATCAATAATTGTCGTCCCTTCACAAGGAAGAGAACCATTCTTGACAGAGCTTCACTGTGCACATCCAGGCATATCCGAGGTGAAAATGCTTACGTGGAGCTACGACTGGTGGCCAGGCATTGGCAGTGACATCAAAAGCATGGTCAAGCACTGTTTCCATTGTAAGCAACGTGGAGGGAGGTGATGGCATAGTGGTATTGTCACTGGGCTAGTAATCCAGATACCAAAGGCAATGCTCTGGGGAGCTGGGTTCAAATCCTGCCACTGCACATGGTGAATTTGAACTCAATAAAAAAAAAAAAATCTGGAATTAAAAAGTCTAATGATGACCATGAAGTAATTGTTAATTGTTGTAAAAACCCATCTGGTTCACTAATGTCCTTTAGAGAAGGGAATTGTCTGGCCTTCATGTGATTACAGACCCACAATGTGGTTGACCCTTAAATGCCCTCTGAATGAGGGCAACTAGGGATGGGTAATAAATGCTGGCCTGGCCAGCAACACCCACATCCCATGAATGAATTTTTTAAAAATAACAGAAATTGTCTGTTTCAGCTCCACTACATCTGTGGGAGTGGCTTGGTCAATACATATTGATTATGTAGGATTTAGCACCATAGATGCAGATTCTAAATGGATGGATGTATACGAAGTCAGATGACTGACATCGAGCGCAACTATCAAGGAGCTGAGTCACTGTTTTAGCATACATACCTGAAATTATCATTTCTGATAACAGGTACTGTCTTTGCCAGTACAGAGTTTCATGGCTTTAAATGGAATCAGACAAAGACAGTCCCTCATCAAATGGTTTAGCCGAGAGAGCTGTGCAAACTTTCAAACCTGGAATGAAGGCGTCATCAGAAGGTTCTCTAGAAACTCGACTTTCCCACTTTCTTCTCATTTATTGACCACATTCGACTAAGGGTTCAAAACCATCTGAATTATTGATGAAACGCTGCCTACATACATTGTTAAGTCTGGTGTTTCCATACTTAGAGGAGAAGGTAGAGAGGAATCAGAGTAATCAAAAATTGCATCACGATATTCGCAGCAAAGCTCGCACAGTGTAGGAGACACAGTATTCGTGTGAAATTTTGGAAGTGGACCTTGTTGGGTTCCTGGAACCATTGTCTCAGAGACTGGTTCCTTATCCTTCCAGAATCACTCAAAAACACGTGAAAGAGAGACATTCCAACAACCAACTATTCCACCTGTGATTAACGTTGAACCATCAATCCCTGAGGTGACAGATCGACCTAGAATCGACATAGCCAATGTGCCTGTAGAGTTGCCTAACCCACAACTGCCACTTTCTAATGATGTATCTTGTGCTGCAGTTCCTGATCATGTCGTTCCTGTTGAGGAACCTCAAGTGATAGAGCTATGTCTCTCTAACTGAATAAGGAGAGCACCTCAGAGTCTTAATATTTAAGCACCTGAAGTTGTATAAATGTATATATCATTGGGTATTCAAATGTTCTCTGTAACTCAAAACTGTAAAAAAAAACTAAAGGGGGAGGAAATGTAGTAACTGAAGGTATAGATTGCCCTGCTGTCTATCAGGGGTCATGTGATATTCTTGGAGGCTCCAACCAATGAGCCCTAAGCGTGGGTAATCTGGGGGGCAGGGTTTCCTGACGAGAGTCCTGATCGAGCGAGCAACACCTGAAAAAGCTCTCTGCAATAAGGTTTATCTGTTTCTTGTTGAAACCTGTCTGCTCCATCATCATTACAATATCCAAGGGTTTTTTTTTAACGTGATGAGGGTTTTCTGTCTCTACCACTCTTTCAAGCAGTGAGTTCCTGATTCCCACTACCCATCTGAGTAAAGAAATTACTCCTCAGCTCCTCCTCCAACCCTTCAATCAATTACTTTAAATTCATGCCACCTGGTTCTTGACCTCTCTGCTAACACAAAATACTGCAGATGTGAGAAATATGAAATAAAAACAGAAAATGCTGGTAATACCCAGCAAGTCTGACAGAGAGTCTGTGGAGAGAGAAACAGCGTTAACGTTTCAGGTCGATGACCTCTCACCAGAACTGGAAAAAGAGATGTCACAGGTTTTAAGCAAGTAGTGAGCCAGGGAAAGGGGGAAAGCTGTGTAATAGGGTGGATGGCAGGAGGGATTAACTGACGATAATGATGAGGGGGAAATGCAAAGGCGATGACAATGGGACAAGAGGAGCATCAAATGTTCAGTCCAGATGAATTGTAAATAGGGAATAGCAGAAGCATCACCAAAAGAGCTGCCGTCCTAAAAAAATGGGGGCAGAGGTTATGATCTGAAATTGTTCAACTCTAATTCGTGCAACCTGTCTGCATAATTGAATCTTTTAAACCCATGTGCAATTCTGGTGAATCTGCACAGCACCCCCTTCAAGGCAAGTCTATCCATTCCAAGGAGTAGTGCGCAGAACTCAACACAGAATCGGGTTATGGTCTAACCAGGGCCTTCTGCAGCTGTAAGATCACCATCTACAATGAAGGAAGTGGAAGGCAATGGAGGAGGAGCATATTCCCATGTCAATTGGAATCTATGCACCTGCCGAACAAGGACATTGAGGTTAGAACAGCTCCAATGCAATACAAATATCGAGCAACAGAAAAATGCTGAACAGAAGGGCCTTGAGGACAGTTAACGACAAGATAAGGAAGAAAACTGGCAGGAGAAACAATGGTTATAAAAATCCAGAAAAAGACATGTTGGTATTGGATAAGGAAAACCAACTGCAGGTGAAGAAAAAGAGAAAAAAAACAAGATCTTGCGTTTATATAGCATCTGTCACAATCTCCAGATGCTCCAAAGCCAAGAAAGCATTTTGAAAGTGCAATTAATATTCTAACGTAAGAAACGTAGCAGTCAATTTGCACACACCAAGCTCTCGCAAACAACCTTGTGATAATGACCTGATAATCTGAGTTTTGGTTGAGGATAAATATTTGTCAGGGCACTGGGGGGAACTGCCCTGCCCACCTTCCAAACCGTGCCATGGGAGCTCTTACATCCACCCGAGATGGCAGCTGGGGCCTCGGTTTAACATTTCATCTGAAAAGTGGAGGGTCAAAGAGGGATTAAGTTGGGTGGGAGAACTGACTGTCCATTCACATAGAAGGGGAAGACAGTGACATAGTGGTCCTGGCACTGGACTAGTAATCCAGAGGCTCATGCTCTGTTCAAATCTCACTATGGCACCTCTCCCACAATGCGGCACTCCCTCAGTACTGACCCTCTGACAGTGCCGCACTCCCTCAGTACTGACCCTCTGACAGTGCCGCACTCCCTCAGTACTGACCCTCTGACAGTGCAGCACTCCCTCAGTACTGACCCTCTGACAGTGCCGCACTCCCTCAGTACTGACCCTCTGACAGTGCCGCACTCCCTCAGTACTGACCCTCTGACAGTGCAGCACTCCCTCAGTACTGACCCTCTGACAGTGCAACACTCCCTCAGTACTGACCCTCTGACAGTGCCGCACTCCCTCAGTACTGACCCTCTGACAGTGCCGCACTCCCTCAGTACTGACCCTCTGACAGTGCCGCACTCCCTCAGTACTGACCCTCTGACAGTGCCGCACTCCCTCAGTACTGACCCTCTGACAGTGCCGCACTCCCTCAGTACTGACCCTCTGACAGTGCCGCACTCCCTCAGTACAGACCCTCTGACAGTGCCGCACTCCCTCAGTACTGACCCTCTGACAGTGCCGCACTCCCTCAGTACTGACCCTCTGACAGTGCCGCACTCCCTCAGTGCTGACCCTCTGACAGTGCCGCACACCCTCAGTACTGACCCTCTGGCTGCAGCACTCCCTCAATACTGACCCTCTGACAGTGCAGCACTCCCTCAGTACTGACCCCCTGGCTGCAGCACTCCCTCAGTACTGACCCTCTGACAGTGCTGCACTCCCTCAGTACTGACCCTCTGACAGTGTAGCACTCCCTCAGTACTGACCCTGTGACAGTGCAGCACTTCCTCAGTACTGACCCTCTGACAGTGCAGCGCTCCCTCAGTACAGACCCTCTGACAGTGCAGCACTCCCTCAGTACTGACCCTCTCACAGTGCAGCACTCCCTCAGTACTGACCCTCTGACAGTGCAGCACTCCCTCAGTACTGACCCTCTCACAGTGCAGCACTCCCTCAGTACTGACCCTCTGACAGTGCAGCACTCCCTCAGTACTGACCCTCTCACAGTGCAGCACTCCCTCAGTACTGACCCTCTGACAGTGCAGCACTCCCTCAGTACTGACCCTCTCGCAGTGCCGCACTCCCTCAGTACTGACCCTCTGACAGTGCCGCACTCCCTCAGTACTGACCCTCTGACAGTGCCGCACTCCCTCAGTACTGACCCTCTAACAGTGCAGCACTCCCTCAGTACTGACCCTCTGACAGTGCCGCACTCCCTCAGTACTGACCCTCTGACAGTGCAGCACTCCCTCAGTACTGACCCTCTCACAGTGCGGCACCCACTCAGTACTGACCCTCTGACAGTGCCGCACTCCCTCAGTACTGACCCTCTGACAGTGCCGCACTCCCTCAGTACTGGCCCTCTGACAGTGCGGCACCCACTCAGTACTGACCCTCTGACAATGCGGCACTCCCTCAGTACTGACCCTCTGACAGTGCCGCACTCCTTCAGTACTGACCCTCTGACAGTGCAGCACTCCCTCAGTACTGACCCTCTGACAGTGCAGCACTCCCTCAGTACTGACCCTCTCACAGTGCAGCATCCACTCAGTACTGACCCTCTGACAGTGCCGCACTCCTTCAGTACTGACCCTCTGACAGTGCAGCACTCCCTCAGTACTGACCCTCTGACAGTGCAGCACTCCCTCAGTACTGACCCTCTGACAGTGCAGCATTCCCTCAGTACTGACCCTCTGACAGTGCAGCACTCCCTCAGTACTGACCCTCTGACAGTGCAGCACTCCCTCAGCACTGACCCTCTGACAGTGCCGTACTCCCTCAGTACTGACCCTCTGACAGTGCAGCACCCACTCAGTACTGACCCTCTGACAGTGCCGCACTCCCTCAGTACTGACCCTCTGACAGTGCAGCACTCCCTCAGTACTGACCCTGAAAGCATCAGCTTAGATTGTGTTCTCTACTCTCTGGGCTGGGACTTGGACCCACAACCTCAGACTCAGTGACAAGTTTCCCCGAAGCACGGTTAATGCTTTGACTGTACATGCTGTTCTAACTGAGGTGTTATTAAATGATTGATGTCAGCTCATTGTTAGCTCTTGGCTTTTACATTCTGTATCTCTGATTAAATCTAGAAAACCATTAACTTCTGCTTCATGGCTCTCTGATGCTGTCTTTAATGACCTGTGACCCTTTGACCCTGTGCCCCCAAATCCCCCTCCGCCCTCAAGCAGAGCTCACTCCCACTCACAGTCTCAGCTCACACTTACTATTGAAAGTCTGATTGTCCCTTTTGAAATCCATTGACCAACTCTAATTATTTTCCCTTTATCTAAATATATGAATCTTCTTTCATTAATTGAAGGAAAATGCCAACTAATAAAACAAGCTATTGTATTTAGAAGGTTAAGGAGTGGTTTAACTGAAGTTTTTCCAAGGTATTAAGGGGACAGATATGGTAGCTTAGGAGAAACTAACTTCACTAGTTGGGGAGTCTAGGACTAGGTGGCAGAGTCTAACATTAGAGCCAGATGTTTTCGGAGTGAAGTTAGGAGACTCTTCTTCACACAAAGTATGGTAACAGTATGGAACTCTCTTCCACAAACAGTCATTGTTGCCAGGTTAATCGCAAATTTTTAAATCTGAGATTGATAGGTTTTTGTTATCCAAATGTATTAAAGAATATGGGGCAAAGCCAGGTACAGTAACTGGATTTGGGCTACAAATCAACCATGATCGCATTGAATGGCAGAACAGGCTTTAGAGGCTAAATGGCTTCCTCCTGTTCCTATGTTCCTAACTGGTCTATAGTTACCCAACTGGATCCATCTCCCTTTTAAAATAGTTATTACATTGGTTGTGGCAAATTCGGGAAGGATGTAAATGCGTTGGAAGCAGTTCAGAGAAGGTTCACTAAACTAACACCTGGAATGGGTGGGTTGTCTTATGAGGAAAAGTTGGACAGGCTGGGTTTGTATCCGCTGGAGTTTAGAAGAGTAAGAGGCGACTTGATTGAAACATTTAAGATCCTGAGGGGTCTTGACAGGGAGAATGTGGAGAGGATGTTTCCTCTTGTGGAGAATCTAGAACTAGGGGTCACTGTTTAAAAATAAGGGGTCGCCCATTTAAAACGGAGATGAGGAGAATTTTTCTCTCTCAGAGGGTCGTGAGACTTTGGAACTCTCTTCTTCAAAAGGCGGTGGAAGCAGAGTCTTTGAATATTTTTAGGACAGAGCTAAATAGATTCTTGATTAGCAAAGGGGTGAAAGGTTATCAGGGGTAGGCAGGAATGTTGAGTTGAGGTTACAGCCAGATCAGCCATGACCTTATTGAATAGAGGACAGGCTCAAGGGGCCGAGTGGCCTACTGCTGCTCCTAATTGATATGTTCGTTAAAAAAAAAACTTCTCCTGAATTCCCGACTGGATTTATGAGTGACTATTTTATATTGATGGCCCCCCTAGCTCTAGTCTTGCCCACAAGTGGAAACATCATCTTTAATTTTCGATAACTCCTTCATCATGTTAATGACCCCTATCAGCCCCCTCTTTTCTAGAAGAGGGTTGAACCTTTCCTAATCGGTATAACCTTTCAGTTCTGGTATCATCTTTATAAAACCTTTTTGCACCTTCTCCAGTGGCTCCATATATCCTTTTTTATGATACGGAGACCAGAACTGCGCACAGTGTTCCAAGTGTTGTCTGACCAAGGTTCTGTCATAGTTTTAACACAACTTACTCTGTTTTTCAATTCTATCCCTCTAGAAATGAACTCCAGAGCATTTTTTTTTTCGTGGCTTTATTAAGCTATATTGCTGCTTTTAATGTGTACCCCCACATCTCTCTGCTCCTTTACCTCATTGAGACTCTGATTTCCCAAGCATACGGACACTGAACACCAACTTCCATGGTCCTTGAAGTGCAACACATTCCAACCAATCTGCACAACTAATAAACAGAGCAGGCAAAGGGCTCATGCAGGTTTAATGCACATCAGCTCATTCCAAACTGTTGGGATTACTCAAAAATTATTCCAACACCTCTTGGATCCATGGCGGATGGTAGTCACTTTGCTGTAAATTTAAAATAAAGACTACTTGTTATCACTGATGGAGAATATCTTCACACTCACAAGATTAAAAGCAGAACACGAGAAATCAACTGAAGTGCTTGATCAAAGGCTGTATTGCAAAATAAGGTTTGTGTTGAAATCGTTCCTGGCAACATTATTGTTTAATATATGTATCTATTCTAACTGAGCTCCCAACATTTTCGATACAGGGAATCGGAGCAAGTGTAGTCTGAGAGATGGAGAGGATGGTTGGATTAGGGTGAACTGATGTAATTTAGCTCCCATCTTCATTTCCTAAACCTGTTCTTATTTCTATATTTCTGTAATTAATTCCCATGTGGACATTTGAAACATATGTAATTATACCCACCCTGCCACAGTGACGGTCCGCTAGGAGATTAGGGGAGAGCGAATCCAATGTGACACGTTTACATGGGCAATTCCCATTATAAATTGGGAAACATGAACAGGAATTATGCACACACTAAAGTTTTATTAACAGATTGGCCCAGATCTTCCGGTCTCCGGATGGTCAGAGACTGGACGTACAATCCAAGAATCATGTCGGGACCTCGCAGGAGTCCCAATGCACTGACCTCTGGAAATTTCCCAGGAAGTGTGAACAGGGCAATTCCCCGCCACCTCTCGGGACCCTCTGAAAAAATCTCCAACTCTGAGCTAAAATTGCAGACTTTGGATAGTTCCAGCGTACTTACCTGAATAGTTACCCATGAAATGTTAACCAGAAAAATCCTAATCTAACTCTTGGGTAACTAACCAACTGACCCTCCCAACTCCCCACTAACCCTGACTCCCTGATGCACCCCCCCTGCTGGCATGAATACCCTTTCTGGCTATGCTACACCTCCCACCACCCAACGACCCCACCCCCCTTACTGAACCTGATTAGCCCCCAAAACCTGACTACCCCTCCTGACTCAACTATCCCCCGACACACTCACCCACTTACCACCCTACCCACCAATCACCCTACCCGCCCACCACCTCACCCGCCCACCACCTCACCCGCCCACCACCTCACCCGCCCACCACCTCACCCGCCCACCACCCTACTGTAAGACTTAATGTCAACCCATTTTCTTTTAAGTTCTTTTGCAATCCCATTATTAACCCATGTTTTCCTTGAATCTAATTTTTCCTTATGCTTGGAGATGAAGTTACTTTTGATACAATACTCATACCTCTAAAGGACTTGGCAGTCCTGTGTGCAAAGACAGACAAGGGGTGGTTGAACAAAGGAAGACTACATGACTGAAGAAATGTAAAACGGACAGTCTGGTGACTATCGCTTGGTTGGGTAAGGGTTAAAAATTGTGTTTTTCTGCTTAAAAGACAAAATCACCCATCTGCAAACTATCTGATAATGGGAAAACTTGTTTTTCTCAATGAAGGAGCTGGGCGTCTGTAACGCACAAGATAAGAACGGAGACTATTTACCTTTAAGGGGGCCTCACTGAATAAGTGCTGAAGTTGTTTTTCTGACTTAAAGTTGAACTTTTATGAGCTCACAGTTCAACCAGTTGAAACTGGCTGAAGGTAGGCGAGACTCACCAGATGGACATAGCGGGGGCAAAGGTGAATGGGAGGAGAAAAGGGGAATAAAAATATAAAATGTTGGAGAAACTCAGCAGGTCTGACAGCATCTGTGGAGAGAGAAACAGAGTTAACGTTTCGAGTCTGTATGACTCTTCCTCAGAAAAGGGGATCTGCCCACGACACAACTGCCTGGCAACAAGCTCAGATGAGAGGGGATTGGACAAATATAAGCGCCACCGTTGTCTGATGTCCCTAAGGGGACGTAAGCACCAGGGTACGTGACATGCTCCACACTACAAACATCAGGAGCTCGAGAGGGTCAGTGCGATGATCAGGAAGGTTTGACCTGGAGATGTGAAGAGGACTCGTTCAGTGGACTAACACCCGGGGATGGACACTTGCAAACAGAAAGCCCAATAGGCAGTTTGAGAGTCCTGTAGTGACTTGTGATACTCAATAAAGGAAAGCCAGATGGTTGTTCTGTGCTGTTGTATATCTGGAGTAAGACTAGATAGAGTATAGACCCAGGTAAGGGAGGGGCTTTACACTCCCCAACTACCACCATGCCCATCTGCCACTGCACTGACATTCCATCGTACCCACCTGCTACCCTACCCACCCACCACCCTACCCACCAACTACCTCTCTCACCTACTGCCCTGTAGAAAGACGCTCTGGGAGGCTTCTGAGTCAAACAAAATGAACTTTATTTACACGAGAGCTCCCATGGCTGCTTATACCCAGCCAGCCCCTCACATAGCCATCTTCTTTCTAGGAAACCCCTCCCTAGAATTTATTCCCCTGCATTAGTTGAACAAACAACATGACTCCTACTCAGTTAAATTGATCTTAAAGTGACAGTCATCACACGCCCTACCCACCTACCCCCTCACCCACCTACCCCCTCACCCACCTACCCCCTCACCCACCTACCCCCTCACCCACCCACCATCCTTCCCACTTACCCCGCCCACCTATCCACCCTACTACCCTGCCCATTAACTTGCTCACCCATTCACTAACATTCACTCTGGACATTCAAACTTACCTACAACAACTGGTGCAGTAAAAAGGGGGCACGTCATGTCTCCCCCCCTGACACGTCATCACAGTGATGGAGCTCTCTGAGGGGCACTAAGCTCCACACTCCTGGAGAAGCCGGGCTCAGAACACCCGCCAATGAATGCGCAGCAGCGTCGGGGTGAGGAAATGTTCAAACGGAGCAGCAACCCAACGATGGTTGCTGCTCATGGAAGATCCGGGCCATTATTGTAAATATAAGAAACATAAATAATCTGAACTATCATGGAGTGTTTTACTAGGCTAGGGTTTTGATGATGTGACAGTCTACAATTAGATTCTAACTATCAACTGAACCCCGAGATGGGATTATTCCCTGATCACAGCTCCTGGTTTTGCTGAAAATATATAGTTCCCAGGGCAACTCATTTCATTCTTTATCTGTTGGATGTATCATCACAAAACACTGAGTCACAAAATTAATAACAGATCATAGCTTCCATGAAGGATTAATGACTGTGATATAATCTCAAGTGAAAACCAGTATATAATACAGTAACCAATTAACCAGGCATGGCAGATGATCCCTGCTGAAAACCTGCTTTACTGCACAGGCTTGAGCCCGTTAGTTTAATGTTCACAAGAAATGCCATGGACGCACACAGCAATTCCAGTGCCTGGTGGGCCGGGCAAATGGGACAAAGAATGGATCCCAATCTGTGCAACAAAGTACAAAGCTTGATTTGATCACAGAAGCATTGGAGAACACACAGGGAACAGCAACAAGTGTAAAGGGTATGAGCCGTGAGAGAAGTTTAGAGGGGTGCAGATGTACAGTTTAGGGAGAAAGGGGTTAATAGAGGGGGAGGATTACAAAGTGCTATTTAGAATAAAGGAGGCAAAGCAACAAGGGTAAAACAGAGGATATAAATGTACATTAGTAAACAGTAAATCTAGGATACGTGACGGAGTAATAGAAGAACAGCTATCGGAATAAATCTAAAACATGCAATACAATGATTCTAGAACAGTTATCAGAGTAAATCTAGAACAAGTATAACACTGAATTTAAAATGGACAGCAGAGTGATTCTAGAAGTGTTGGAGTGCATCCAGAAAGTGAGAGAGAGTAAATCTTGAACATGCATCAGAATAACTCTAGAATTGGTATCAGAGCGATTTAGGGACAGGCAGAGCAATTCTAGAACGGTCAGAGTAAATCTGGAAGAGGCTCAGAGACAATCTAGAACAGATTTCATAGTAGCTTGAGGGTGGGATTCAAAGTAAATCTAGAACAAGCATCAGAATAAGCATAGAATATGAGTCAGAGTAAATACATAACATATATCAGATTAATCTAGAACAGGTGTCAGAATTAATCAAGAATGGGTATCGGAGTAAATCTAAAACAAGTATCAAAGCAAAGTTAGATCAGGTTTCAGAAACATTTTATTACTCAAAGGGTAATGAATGTTTACATTGGTGCAATGTGAAGATTCATTGTCATATCTGATCTTCACATTCTCTCCCTGCTTGACGTGTCTTTGCCTTGTTATAGCCTTTGGTAAGGTTAATGGTATTATAGGATTGAGACAGGAGGTGGCAGCAGTAGCAGATGGTCCATCATTTGCTCTTTATCACATTTCATGTTAATTCATTCCTGGGGTGCGGGTATTGCTGCCCATCCCTAGTTGCCCCTTAGAAAGCTTATGGTGGACTTTTTGTTCCAATCAGTTTTGATGCAGCAGAGTGGTGGTCCACTTCAGAGGTCAGTTATTGTCAACCACCTTCGTGTGGGGACTAGAGTCACATATAAGCCCAGACTGGTTAAGGGATATTAGTGAACCAGTTGGATTTATATGTCAATCCAACAGCTTCACAGTCACTTTTACTGAGAACAAGCTTTTCATTTCCATGCTCTCATTTTAACCCTTTCTCAACTCATTGCGTTTGATCCACAGGAACCCCACCCCCCACACCCCCCGTAGTTTGTAAGCAATTGAGACATTACCATGGGAGAAGTAATGGAGACAAGGACAACTGGGGCAGCCCAAGAGAAAAGTGGATGTTA
The DNA here is from genome assembly GCF_964194155.1 of Cetorhinus maximus. Taxonomy (NCBI): domain Eukaryota; kingdom Metazoa; phylum Chordata; class Chondrichthyes; order Lamniformes; family Cetorhinidae; genus Cetorhinus; species Cetorhinus maximus. Next base: position 3,742,608 of record NC_135895.1, read on the forward strand.
CTATTACAGAATTGGTTTATAACCCTCTGATTAACAACCCTCCTGCCAATTGAAACAGTTTCTCTTTATTTATTCAATCAAAATCCTTCATCATCTTGAATGCCTCTATTAAAATTTCCCCTCAATCTTCTCTGCTCTAAGGAGCTGAAAGTCAGTCAGGATCGCGAGGATCAGAGTGGAGAGCAACTTACTTGGCTGCGTCCCGAAGGTCAGTCACATTGCGGGTTTTACCGAGACCATCTTTGAAGGTGGTCCTGTTGGCCACCGTCAGTATTCCGTTTTTGGTGGTGAAGTCGGGGAAGCAACGACGAAGAACTGCGGGGAGGGAAAAAGGACGAGGAAAATCACTGAGGGGTGGATAGAAATCCTGCCACCCGCTCTTAGCAATGAACACAGCAGCACGCTCAAATAAAATCCCTCCAACCGCCACCTGGCCCGATGACAAAGATTGTACATCACAAACCAGGCTATTCGGCCCAAATGGACCACGTTTAGGGGCCTCCTCTCACCCTTCTCCATCTCACCCTATCAGCATATCCCTCTAATCCTCTCTCCCTCATGTGCTTATCCAGCTTCCCCTTAAATGTATCTATATTATTCACCTCAACCTCCCTCCACATTCTCACCACACTCTGGATAAAGAAGTTTCTCCTGAATTCCCGATTGGATTTAATCAATGACCATCTTATATTTACGATTCGTAGTTTTAGGTTCCAGAAGTGGAAACATCCTTTCTATGTCTACCCTATAAAATTCCTTCATAACGACCTCCATCAGGTCACCTCCCCCACTCAGTCTTTCCTTTTCTAGAGAAAAGACTCACAAGCCTGTTCAATCCTTCCTCTCATTATAATTAATTAGAACCTCCCAGTTCTGACATCACCCATATAAATCTTCTTTGCGCCTCCTCCATTCTATATTCTTTTTTAATATGGTGACCAGAGCACTCTCCATGAGCAGGTACCAGAATCAGTGCTCCATATGTGGTCACGCCAATGCTCTGTATAAGTTTAACATAAACTTCCCTGTTACATAACTTTGATAGAATCAAAGACTAGTACAAAGAGGCCATTCAGCCCATCAACACTCCACCAACTCTTTTGAAGAACAATCCAATTAGTCCCAAATCTACAGCTCCTTCCCCATATCTCTGCAGCTTGTTCTCCTTCATTTATCCAATCCCCTTTCGTGGTTACAACTGACTTTGTATCCACTGCACTCAGTCCACATCCCATCTACTCTGTGTAAAAAAAGCTTTTCCTCATTGCACTTCTCTATTTTTGCCATTGTCAGTTTTATTTCGCTAAATTTTGATTGCTAATTTCTTCTTTAAAATGATGTACAGTCGTTTGACACAAACATGAGAGTCTTTCATTGCCAACAGGGATCTGTACACCTACATTTGTTAATGATACTAAGTTAGGTGGCATTCTAAACAGTGCAGATGAATTAAACAATTATCAATATAATTAAACAGGAAGTTGCAAAGGGAAATTGATAGATTGAGTGAATGTGCAAAACTGTGACAGACGGAGTTCAATGTGGGGATGTGCAAATTCATCCACATTGGACCAGGGCATTTCCAAAATGGTCAGAAGTTAGGAGGGTGGGAGAGAAGAGAGATTTGGGGGTACATGTACAGAAATCACAAAAATCTAGTGGAGCGATATAAAAAAGTAATTATAAAGACTAATGGAATGTTAGCTTTTATCTCAAAGAGTCAGGTATACTGGAAATTATACTATGGTTATATTAAATTCTGGTTAGACCCCATCTGGAGTTAACTGGGTTCAGCTCTGGGTCCTGGAGAGGGTGCAGGGCAGAATGATGCTGGGGTTAAAAGGATTAAATTAAAAGTATAGGTTGTATAGACTGGACTTGTATTCTCTTGAGTATAGAAGAGAAAGTGGTGATCTAATTGAGGTGTTTAAGATGACAAAATAAGCTGATAGGGTAGATCGAGAGAAACAATTTCCTCTGGCGGGGATGGCGGGGATGGTGGGGATGGTGGGGAGTCCAGAATAAGGGGACAGAACCTTAAAACTGGAGTCCAGGGGTGATGTCAGGCAGCATTTGTTCACACAAAAGGGGAATGGGAATCTGGAACACTCTCCCCACAAAAAAGCTGCTGGAGCTGGGAGTCGATTGAAAACGTCGACCTGGATTTTCACCCTCGAAGCAGGGACTGGGAGTCAGGAAAATTCCCGGCTTGGCCCACCCACTTCGGGAGAAAGTGGGCATAACGACAAGACCTCCATAGCCGGGGGGGGGGGGGTGGATGAGCGCGAGCTGGGTTGGTCCAGCCGTTCCGATAAAAGGTTTGGAGACTGCCACAGGGGCGTGGGGGCTTTGTCGCAGCTAAAACAAAAACACAAAGGTCCTCCAGCACTCACCTCTCACACCCTCCAAACACTCCCCAAGCCCATCCAGGCCACTTCATGCCCCCACCCATCCCCAGGGCCCCTCCTGCCCCCCCATGTCAAGCTACGCCATTTCCATGGCTATTGACCCACTATATACTGTCAAGAACTAATGGACCCTGTAGTGACAGTAGGATGTGTAAAAAAAGCTTTTTAAAAAAATGTAATTAATTCATAACTTTCTGCTACATTTGACTAGAAGCTAATAAAAGGTGTCCATCATCCATAGCCTTTAAAGTATCAATAATAAATATCACAAACCCTTGAAACCACTTAACGTTGTGTAAACAAACACTGTGAAATTGACGGCAGCAGAGATCGGAGAGCATGAGCTGTCAACCAAACAATGTCTTCTCTGTTCAACAAGTGTAATGGTTGCCTGGGCTCTCGGCCAAGCCTCATTATGTATGTTGGGCCATGAACCACCACTTGTTAAAGCCCTGGCCGGATTCCATGAAAATTGTGGAGGAGTGGGATGTGCCTGTCTCCGGGATGGATCCGGTCTGGTTTGGAGTGCTGGATGCGGGCTTTTTACAGGAACCAGCCCACACCCATTAAAGGTACTCCCGAAAATCAGACAAGCAGGGAATGGGGTTGCGAATCCCAGAATCAGGACCTGCCTGCCATATTCAAAGGGCTCCCAAGTCACCCCGACTTGGTGAAAATCCCAGCCATCATCTTTGAGATTGATAGATTTTTGTTAGACAAGGATACCAAGGGTTATGGAACCAACGCTGGTAGATTCTGTTAATATACAGATCAGCCCTGATCTCACTGAACAACAGAGTGGTTCTGAGGGGCTGAAAGGCTGCCTCCTGTTCCTAATGTCTTTGTTTCAATTGATAAAGCTGCCAAAGCTAAGATATATGTTCCAATGCTGCAAAACTGTAAATTTTGGCTTCATTGCTTTGCAGGGAATGATCCCACCATCTCCCACACACCCAGCAGCAATGAACTGAAATCACAGGAATCATGGCCATGAGATAGCCTGACAACATTCGACTCCTGACCCGCGCCCCCTGTGGGTTTGACCTCCTCTCCCGCATCATGGGCTGTGGATCCACCCCTTAGGCGGTCAGTCCCAAACCCGGGTGGTGTTTTAGCCAAAGAAGATTCCATACGTACATGGTCGGCTGGGAACAATCATTGCTGGACAATCTTCATCTCGGATCACTTGGGCAGCAGACTACAAATGTAAAGGACAACACAAGAAGTGGGCGGTTAACAGAATGTTCAATACTTTGCTAAACGGAAAACTATTCTGTTCAGAGCGCAGCACAGTGTAAAAAGAGGCAAGAGAAACAATTGGACACATCTTAGCCCAACCAACCAGCAGGGCCCAAAAGATCAAATTCTACCTCCGATTGATACATGACCCAACAGCACTCCACAGAAGGGATTGCACTTCAAAGAATTTGTTTGGTTGTGAATTGCTATACACAGTTCAGCCTCCATATTGTTGAACCCACTGAGAGGCAGCAGTGAACGTGTCAGAAAAATCAACAAAGGCAACATCAGGACTGGGAGGTTGTGATATCAGGAAAGGTTGAACATTCCAGCGTTCTTTACTCTAGAAAGAGTAATCAGAGGGGGTGACCTGATACCAGTCTTTAAAGTTACAAAGGAGTTTATAGGGTTAATATAGAGAAGATATTTCCAGTTGTGGGGAAGGCTAAAACTGGGGGTCATAAATAGAAGATAGTCACTAATAAATCCAATCGGGAATTCAGGGGAAACCTCTTTACCCAGAGAGTGGTGAGAATGTGGAACTTGCTACCACAGGAAGTGGTTGAGGGGAACAGTATAGATACACTGAAGGGGAAGTTGGATATACACGTGAGAGGAGAAAAGGATAGAAGGATATGCTGTTAGGGTGGGGTGAAGAACCGTGGGAGGAGACTCGTGTTGAGCAGAAGCTCCAGCGTGGGTCACTTGGACTGAATGGCCTGTTTCTGTGCTCGAAGTACTTTGTAATTATACTTTGGGACAGAATATGGAACTAGAACAATTCAAATTCCTTCTTTATAGGGTTTTGACCTCTGCTACACCAGCCTACTGCCAATTCTATTGTTCATCCGAAAAACCTTGAACTCCAATCAGGGGAAAAGGCACCTTCCAAACCCATGACCATTACCATCTAGAAGGACAAGGGCAGCAGACACATGGGAACACCACCACCTGGAAGTTCCCCTCCAAGCCACTCACCATCCTGACTTGGAAATATATCATTATTCCTTCACTGTTGCCAGGTCAAAATCCTGGAACTCCCTTCCTAACAGCACTGTGGGTGTACCTACACCGCATGGACTGCAGCGGTTCAGGAAGGCAGCTCACCACCACCTTCTCAAGGGGCAATTAGGGCTGGGCAATAAATGCTGGCCCAGCCAGCAATGCCCACATCCCGTAAATGAATTTAAAAACAATATTGGAGGCAATAATACACCAAAGACTGGCTAGCTCACCTTCCAATATGTGACAGTTGTAATGCTACATTGGATATAGGGACAGGAGACCATTCAGCCCTTCAAAACTGTTCCCAATTCACTGACCTGTATCTCAAACTACATTGGCCCATATTTGGCTCAATATGGGTCAATGCCCTTTCCAAATAAAAATTTATCAATCTCAGTCTTGAAAGCTTCAACTGAACCCCAGCATCCACAGCTTTTTGGTGGGGCAGAGAGTTCCAGGTTTCCTCTCTGCCACATGTGAAGAATGCTTCCTAACATCACCCCTGAACAGTTCAGCTTTAATTTTAAGATTCTGCTCCCTTGTTCTGGACTACTTCACCATCAACACCGCAGCACCACCCACCCCCCAACCCCCACACACACTAGATCTGTATTTTCTCTCTACCTACCCCATCAAATCTTTTAATCATCTTAAACATCTCAACTAGGTCACACTGTATCTTCAATACGTAAGTGAAAACAAGCCTAGCTTATGCAACCTGTCCTTAAAACTTAATTCTTAATCCTGGTATTCCACCCATCGTTTATTTCACCCCACCCCCAGTAGAGCTACATTGCTTGTCCTGCTCTCCACTCTTAATTAGCACATTCTTTTAGATAATATCACCACCTTCAACACCTCATTGTTCTTTTGTCTGTGACATCTTTTGGTTATCTCCTCCTATCACTGCTTGCTTCTCCCAACAACGCCCCCCCGCCCACTTCTCCCCCACTAAACCAGCTTATATTTCACCCCTTTCCTGTTTCTACTTAGTTCTGTTGAAGGGTCATGAGGACTCGAAATGTCAACTTTGCTCTTCTCCGCCGATGCTGCCAGATCTGCTGAGTTTTTCCAGGTATTTCTGTTTTTGTTCTTAATCCTGGTATCGTTCTGATGGATCGGCACTGCACCTCCTCCAAGGCCAAGACATCCCTCCTGGTGCCATGCTCAGAAACTGAACTCAGTGCATCACACGGGCTCTGGTCAGAACCTTGTATAAACAGTAAAACACTTCCACCCCTTCATAATCTGGACACCCTCAGATCAAGGCTGACTTTAGCGTACTATACTTAGAGTCCCAAATCTCTTCACTTTTCCAAACTCCTAGTTTCTCAACATTTAGAAAACACTGATTTATCTTTCTTGAGTCAGCCTCAGACTTGCCCCCAATGACGGCCATTTGTCTACAGTTTTGCCCACTTGAAAACAGGCTGATTGACGACAAAGTCTGGATCCTTGCGAGGGTGTAACTCCCAAATACTCACTGGATAAACAAATCAGCCCAACGTGAAAAACACACAGAATTTTAAACCTTTGATTGGCTTCTACTTTGATTTTATTATCTGTAGCACAATCACTGACAAAATGGATCCAATCATCGACCACGCACCTGCATTGTTCAACTGATTGGTCTCCAGTGTCCCTTTAAGTAAAGGGGAAAGTGGCCATCACGCAACTCTGAAAGTTTAACTCTTGGGATGTGTGTTAGCTTTGTTATTCATCCTTAGTTGCGCTGAGAAGGTGGTAGTGGAGTGGGGGATTGCGGGGGTGAGGGTGTGGGGTGGGGATAGAGAAGTGGGTGCCCCTTCATGTACTGCCAAGGTCCATGTGGTGAAGTTGCTCCCACAGTGTTTTTTAGGGAGGGAGCTCCAGGACCTTCACCCAGTGAGGATGATGGGGGAACAGCAATATATTTAACAAGTCTGAATGGTATTGTGACTTGAAGGCAGAATGGGAGGTGGTGATGTTCCCATCCACCCATTGTCCTTGTCCTTCTAGGTGATGCATGACAGGGGATTGGGTTGTGTGGGTAAAGAACCATTCTGGGCAATTGTTTCACTGAATGGAAACTGGAGAAGGAGCAGAGGAAAACGTGTATAAAACCATCACGCTCCATCTAACTTTCTTTATTCAACCTGAAACACAAGTAATAAATTGTCATCGCGTTACTGTAACAATCTGAAGGATTTAAAAGCAGCCTTGCCATTCTCTGCTTAACACGAGAAAGAAAACATTAGAATGTAATTCCTATCAGCACTGGTTTACTATAGATAAATACCTCCATGGATTAACAATTCACCCCTTCAAAGCTTATCAATCCTTGCAGCATTTGCCAGAAATAACGTCTGATTTCCAACTTACTCAAAGGAAAGCTACAGGAGTTGTAAAGATTTACGAACAAGGTAACCTTTGAATGTCACTTTGGGTAACATTCACTGAGAGGTACATTGATGTCAAAGTTGGGATCGAACAATTGCAATTGGGTTCAGGGACATCATTAGCAGCCGTCTCACCAAAGGCAAGCGACAATTGGGAAACAGCAGAGGTTATAGCTATCAGGAAAGATTGAACAGGCTGGGGATCTTTTCTCTAGAAAACTGAAGGCTGAGGTGTGACCTGGTTGAGGTGTTTAAAAATTAATAAAGCCATGAAGAAACACAAACCAGCTCATTACTAACGGAATAGAATTGCAAAGTCGCAAAGTGATGACAGGTAAGAGAGAGGTGCCACGTTTTGAAAGGAAGAGCAAGGGGACACATACCCCTTGGAAAATAAGAGCCCAAATGGGGTCGAGGAGCAGAGAGGTCTAGGGATACAGAAACACAAATCGCTAAAAATAATGATGTAGGTTAATCAGGCTGTAAAAAAAAACAGACGGGGCAACGGGGGTTTATTTCCTTCCCAAACATTTTTCCAGGTGTGGCCGCATTTTAATGTCTCAGACGTCGTGTGATGCAAGAGTGAAAATTTGGGTGGGAGGGGGAGATTGGGTTAGAGAGCTGCTGTGGGGGCAGTCGGGGTGGGGGTGGTTGTTGAGTAGGAGTGGGGAAGGTTTAGAATTACTGGGCTTGCCCTGAAATTAAAGCGAACCCCCACCTTTTGACTGGCTGTGGTAGGAGAAGCAATTGCTCCTCACAGGAAAGACAATTAAACCATACCCATCAACAGGGGGAAATAAACCCGCAAACATTTAAAGGGGCTTCGCAGCTGTCGAAACGCAGCCTTTGAGCTCATGACGCTAAAGTCTCGCCCTTTGACCCCACTGGGGTCGGGGTTGGCGGGGGGTGGGGGGGGGGAGGGGGGTGGGGGGAGGTTGCAACCCATAGTTTGGGGATCCATAACAAAAGCAAAAACTGCGGAAAAACTCAGCAGGTCTGACAGCATCCGTGGAGAGAGAAAGCAGAGTTAGCGTTTCAAGGACGTATGACCCTTCTTCAGAGCTACAGAGAAGTAGAAATGTGCAGAAATCCATGTTCCAAAGCGTAGAATTGAAAAGCAAAAATGTAACGTATAACCTGTGGAGGATCTTGGTTAGATGGCACTTGGAATGCTGCGCACAGGTTTGGTTTCTAGATTACAAAAAGGATATAGAGGCACTGGAGAAGGTGCTGAAAAGATTTCTGAGCATGATAACAGAGCTGAAAGGTAATAACTATCAGGAAAAAAAACTGAACCGACTGAGCCTCTTTTCTCTGGAAAAGAGAAAGCAGAGGATGTGACCTGATAGGGGATATTAAAATTAAAAGGGTTTGAGAAGACAGATGTATAAAAGATGTTTGCACTTGCAGGGGAGACCAGAACGAGGGTTTATAAATATGATAGTCACTGATAAATCCAATCGGGAATTCAGGAGAAACTGCTTTACGCAGCGAGTGGTGAGAATGTGGAACTCGCTATCACAGGGAGTGGTGGAGGTGAATAGTATAGGTACACTTAAGGGGGAAGCTGGAAAAACACATGAGTGAGAAAGGAATATGCTGATAGGGTGAGATAAAGGGGGAATAGGAGGAGGCTCATGGGGAGGAGAGGCACCAACATGGACCAGTTGGGCCGAATAGCCAGTTTCTGTGTTGTAACCTTCTGTATGATTCTATTCTGTGTAAATTTACCGATTGCACTCACCTTTCTAGGCGTATTGAAACCAGGCTGGCAAAACTGCCGGTAATACGCCCAATAAGTTTTGTTCCAACTGAAAGCTGATTTCATGTCGCTGTAACGGGCAAATCGGTTTGGACATTTCTCAACACAAACCTGGTAAAAAGAGAGGAAAATGTTAACAATTAAATTTTAAATGTTCAATTCAGAACTCCTTCTATGGAAAAAGGTATTAGATTGAAGAATGCAAAAAGAGGGTTTTAAACCAGCGAACTCAACTCCAAATGTTGTCCCTCCCAGAACCTCTGGGGAAGGTGGACACAAGCAGTAAGGCTGTGGGTAAAATAGATAAAACTCGCACCTCTCAACTGGAGGATCATGCTGAACACATAATTCAGCGCAGAGCTGAGGGAGTGCAGCACTGTCGGAGGGTCCAGTGCAGAGCTGAGGGAGTGCTGTACTGTCGGAGGGTCCAGTGCAGAGCTGAGGGAGTGCAGCACTGTCGGAGGGTCCAGTGCAGAGCTGAGGGAGTGCAGCACTGTCGGAGGGTCCAGTGCAGAGCTGAGGGAGTGCTGCACTGTCGGAGAGTCCAGTGCAGAGCTGAGAGAGTGCAGCACTGTCGGAGGGTCCAGTGCAGAGCTGAGGGAGTGCAGCACTGTCGGAGGGTCCAGTGCAGAGCTGAGGGAGTGCAGCACTGTCGGAGGGTCCAGTGCAGAGCTGAGGGAGTGCAGCACTGTCGGAGGGTCCAGTACAGAGCTGAGGAAGTGTTGCACTGTAGGAGGGGCAGTACTGAGGGATTGCTGCACTGTCAGAGGGTCACTGCTGAGGGAGTGCTGTAGTATCAGAGGGTTTATACTAAGGGAGTGCTGCACTGTCAGAGGGAAAGTACTGAGGGAATGCTGCAGCATCAGAGGGTCAGGACTGAGGAAGTGCTGCACTGTCAGGAGGTCAGGACTGAGGGTGTGCTGCACTGTCAGAGGGTCTGTACTGAGGGAGTGCTGCAGTATCAGAGGGTCTATACTGAGGGTGTGCTGCACTGTCAGAGGGTCAGTACCTAGGGAGTGCTGCAGTATCAGACTCTGCAGACATGTCTTACCTGTTTAGTTGGGCACTGCAAATTTATAAGGACTGCAGGACTTGCACACTTAAGGATATTGAAGTAGAATAAAATGGTCTTGTTCCTGAAAGAGAATGAGGCAAGTGTTACCAGTGCTGTTTTAACTGATTTTAAAGGAGGAAAGAGAGTCAGTCCCCTATGTTAACAACACAATAGAAATGCCAAGACTGGGGCCTGCAGCAATAATTGCCCGATCTTAAAAATCAGAGAATAGTTACAGTACAGAAGGAGGCCATTCGGCCCATTGTGGCTGTGCCAGCTCTCTGAATGAGCAACTCACCTAGTGCCGTGTCCTTGCCTCCTCCCTCTAGCCCTGCATGCTCTTTTTTTCAGATAATGATTTAATTCCCTATTGAATGCCTTGATAGAACCTGCCTCCACCACACTGTCACAGTGCATTCCAGATCCTAACCACTTTCTGTATGAAATAGTGTCTCCTCATGTCTCCAATAAATCTGTGCCTTCATTCTCAATCCTTCCTGCAATGGGAACAGTTTCTTCCTATCTACTCTGTCCAGACTCCTCATGATTTTGAATACCTTTATCAAATCTGCTCTTCTCCAAGGAAAACAGCCCCATATTCTTCAATCTATCTACATAACTGAAGTTCCTCATCCCTGGAACCATTCTTGTGAATCTTTACTGCTCTGTCTCCAATACCTCCACATCTTTTTCTGATGTCCAGAATCGGACGCAATACTCCATTTGAAGCCTTATCAGTGCTTTGTACAAGTTTAAAACAACCCCTTGTTGTTCTTATGCTCTCTGTCCCTATTAATCAAGCCTAGGATCCCGAATGCTTTATCAACCTATCCTGCCATCTTCAATGACTTATGCACAATGTTAATGTCAGGAGCTCGTCTATAAATATTGATTTGAACGTCAGATTAAACAGTTTGTCTATGGATTATCACTCCTGCTGGCCCTGCTCCAAGAACACCACAATTTAAAAATTCTCATCCTTGTGCTCAATTCCTTCCATGGTTTCGCCACACACCCACCCCCTGCACTGTGCCATTTTCTATAGTCTCCTTCTGCCCTCCAACCCTTCAAAGTTCCTTCTCCTCCAATTCTGGTCTCTTGAACATCCCCTGATTGCCCATCGCTCCACCATGGCAGCCGTGCCTTCAGCTGTCTGAGCCCCAAGCTCTGGAGCTCCCTCCCTAAACGCCTCTGCCTCTCCACCTCTCTCTCTCTCTCCTTTAAGACACTCCTTAAAACCTACCTCTTTGACCAAGCTTTTGAAAAGTGGCAAAGGAAAACTAGGGACCAGTCAGGAAATTACGAGAGGCAATAATTAAGGATAGGCTGACTGAATGTCTTGGAGCTTCTCAGTTGATCAGAGTCAACATGGATTTGTAAAGGGTAGGTCATGTCTGATGAAGCTGATTGGATTTTTTGAAGAGGTGACTAAAGGAGAATGTCTATGCATCTTATGTATATGGAGTTGATTTGATAGATGTCCCTCATGTTAGCTAAATTTGAAGCTGATCGCATTGAGGTAAATTATTGACCTGGATAGGAAATTGGCTGAGTGGCAGGAGACAGACAGTCGGGATAAAGAGTAGGCATTCTAATTGACAGAATGTGACTATTGGTGTCCCACAAGGATTTGTGTTGGAGCCTCAGCTATTCACTGGATTTAATAACGGCTTCGATGATGGGACAGAAAAGCCCATATCCAAATTTTCCCTTGACACAAAGATATGCAGCATTGTCAGCAGGGTAGATGGAAGCAGAAAATGACAGACCTGCTGATAGATGAAGTGTTAGGGCAAACCTGTGGCAAATGGATTTCAATGTCATCCAGTTTGGACCTAACCAGGATAGAATAGGGCGCTTTCTAAATGGTGAAAAGCCAGAAACAGTGGAGGGCCAAAGAGACGTGTGGGCCCAGGAACACAGGTCATTAAAATGTCATAAACAGGTACAGAAAATAATCAAAAACGGCTAATGGACTAGTGGCCTTTCCATCTAGAGGACAAGAGTACAAAGGGGTAGAAGTCATACTTCAGCTATACAAAGCGCTGTTTGACCATAGCTGGAGAACGGTGAGCAGGTCTGGGCATCATAACTTAGGAAGGATATATTGGCCTTGGAGGGAGAGCAGTGTAGATTCACCAGAATGGACTCCTCGGGTCACATTACGAGAACAGATTACAGGGATTGCATTCCCTGGAATTTAGAGGTTTAGGGGGTGATTTGTTTTCAAGGTATTAAGGGGAACAAATAAGATCGATAGAGAGGAACTATTTCCGCTGGTTGGGGAGCCTAGGACCAGGGGAAATAATGTGAAAATGAGAGCCAGACCTCTCAGGAGTGAAGTCAGGAAACTCTTCTACTCACACAGGGTGGGAGAAATTTGGAACCTCTCCACAAATGACAGTTGGTGCTGGGTAAACCGATAATTTTAAAACTCAGATTGCTGGATTCCTTTAAGGCATTTCACCCATCAGGTTCACTAATGTCCTTTAGGGAAGGAAATCTGCTGTCCTTACCTGGTCTGGCCTACATGTGACTCCAGACCCATAGCAACGTGGTTGGCTCTTAAAATGCCCTCTGAACAAGGGTAATTAGGGATGGGCAATAAATGCTGGCATAGCCAGCGATGCCCACATCCCATGAACGAAACCCATAAAAAACCCTACCTCTTTGACCAAGCTTTTGTTCACCTGACCTAATAACTCCTCATGTGCCTCGCTGTCATACTGAGAAGCACCTTGTGACATTTCATTGTGTTAAAGTCACTATATAAATATAAATTATTGTTGTTAAACAAAGGCATTAAAAGGGAAAATGCAGGTATATGGAGTGAGGTCACAGGTCGGCCATGATCTCATTGGATGGTGAAACGGGTTCAAGGGGCTGAATGGCCTCCTCCTGTTCCTAATGCTCCTGTGCCAACTTTCCTGATACTTCCTCTGACACTTGGTGTCAAAAAGGTTTTTATTGATATCATTCGGTGCCTTTGCTATAGCACTGCTGATGGTAAATGCTGAGTTGTTCAAATCTCAAAGAGAAACTTGAAACAGCTACCACAGCTTGCTTTGCAATTTGAACACATTTTAAGGTGCCTGCCTTGAATTCAGTCATAATAAGACCACCAAGCCTTATAGATTTTTACAACACTAGATTAAACATTTATTAATAAGAGAAATGATTTTAAACACATACATAGATCTACAAATTACTACTATGATAACTTTTAAATCCCCTACTTAATCTGACTCACAGTTACACATTCGTTAATTGATACTAGATTGATATCTGGAATGAGTGGGTTGTCTTATGAGGAAAGATTGGACAGACTGGGTTTGTTTCCACTGGAGTTTAGAAGAGTGAGGGGTGATTCGATTGAAGTTATACAAGATCCTGAATGGCCTTGACAAGGTGGACGTGGAAAGGATGTTTCCTCTTGTGGGTGAGTCCAGAACTAGGGGGCCCTGTTTTAAAATTGGGGAGAATTTTTTTCTCTCAGAGGGTTGTGCGACTTTGGAATTCTCTGCCTCAGAAGGTGGAGAAGGTGGGGTCATTGAACATTTTAAAGGCGGGGGTAGATAGATTCTTGTTAGACAAGGGGATCAAAGGGAATGTGGAAATAGAAACATAAGCAGATCAACTGTGATCTTATGTAATGGTGGAGCAGGCTTGAGGGGCCGAATGGCCTACTCCTGTTCCTATTTATGTTTTTAAAGCAATAGTAAGACACATAGATTTTAAAAGACTCAGGCAAAGAAACGGACACCCTGAACAAGTCGAAATTCAAAGTGAGTTTTCTTAACTTCAGTTCTTTGAAAACAGCAGCTTGAGGCTTAGATGCTGAAGGTTTTTCACACTTGTAAGATCTTAAAATGCCTTCCCTTACACACAGCCTTCACTCCTTTATATATATTTTCCCCTTTGAATGCCAAGTTCCCATTGTTTCACTATGTGTTTGGACTTTATCTTTCTGATAATAAAACCCTCTCATAGCACTAAGTTTTACCAGTAATCTTTGGGAAAAATAAACACACAGTTTCTAAACTTCACCTGGCTGGGTGACACATTTCACCCCTCCTTTAAAAACAAACAATCTAGTCTGGTTTATTTCAAAACGCAAATGCCCTTTTACACCCAACATTCTAAACGTCCCCCATGTTTACCATGTTTACATCAAAGCTTTCAGACCAGCTGCCTTTAATTCAATTAAGCCTCTCTCTCTCAAACTCACACACACACTATTTTACAATAAATTCCAATAACATCGAGAATTATTATATCTTCCTGACAGCCTTGGGACATTTTGCTCTGTTCGTCATCAGCTGTCCCTTGATTCGGGGATGACATCTGCTCAGACTCACTACTTTCCTACCGTGGGTCTTCATGTGACTGCGCAGGTCGATTCTTGACCGACAGGTCTTGGGATACATGGGACAGGACATCCCATGAGGTAATGGGATCCGGAGCGCAGGATTGGTTTCCTTTTTGTTCCTTCTCTGCCATCGCTCTGCCTCATCATTAAGACGTTGTGACACAAAGCATGATGCAGCTTGATGGATAAGTTGTGGCCATGCTGAACAATTGGTAACGATCTCCTCCCAGTCATTAATGTCAATGCTGCTGAGCTTCAAGGAGACCTTCAGAGTGTCTTTGGAGTGTTTTCTTTATACTTCCCTGGAATGTGGCCATTTGAGAGTTGAGAAAACAAGACCTGATGGGGGAGGTGGTTTTTGGCCATCTGGGCAGTGTCCAGTCCATCAAAATTGATTTTGCAGGAGTTTCGCCTGAACACTTGTAGAGCTGGCTTCAAGGAGGACACTGGTGTTTGTTTGATGGTCCTCCTGTTGAATCCGGAGGATGTGGCGGAGGCATTGCTATTGGGATTTCTCTAGTGATCTTATGTGCAGGGCAGGTCTTGCTGCAGTACAGGAGTGTGGTGACAACAACTGCTCTGTACACGAGGCCTTTTTTAACTTCCTGGGATCTTTGTCAAACACTCGCTGTCGTAGTTTGTAGAAGCTGAGCTGGTGCAGTTGATTGGGTGTTGGGTCTCCTCGTCAATGGGGGTCTTTTGAGAGAGGTGGATCTCGAGGTTTGGGAAGTGCTCAACATATTCCAGAGTCTCTCCTTCAACATATATGGGAGGTGGAATATTTGGCTGACCAGGTCTGGGTTGATATCTAAGTTTTCTTTTGGCCACATTCAGGGACAGGACGAGCCTCTTGTATGTAAAACTGAAGAGATTGAGAGTGATTTGTAAAGTGGCCAACAACACCACAGTCATCCACAAACTGTAGATCATGTCTGTCTATGGTGGTCAATTTAGGTAAAGAGTTTTCCATCTAGACAGTATTTAATACTGACACCAGAGGGCCGTTGATCTTTGATGAGGTGAATAGCCACTGTCAGGTAGATTATATATAGTATGGGGGCTATCACACAGCCTTGCTTGTCCCTGGTGTAGATTTTGAAGGCGTCTGTTTCAGATCTCCCACTCCAGACAGATGCAGCCAGATCATCATGAAGCAGCTGTAGGATTGGGAAGAAGTTTTTTGGACATCCAAATGTTTGAAGCACAATCCACAGGGCCTCATGATTCACTGAGTCAAATGCTTTGGTCAGGTCGATGAATGGAATGAAGATTTCCTGATGTTGTTCTTGGGACATTTTTCTTGGGTTTGTTTGGCAGCAAAGACCAGGTCAGAGGTTCCTCTGGAAGGTCTAAAGCCACATTGTGTCTCTGGGAGGAGTTCCTCAGCCACAGGAAGGAGATGATGCAGGAGAGTGTGTGTCAGGATTTCCCCCACTACAGACAAGAGGGAAACACCTCGATAGATTCCTCAGCATCATTTATCTCCCTTCATGAAGATCGTTACAATCGTCACATTCTTGAAGTTGGAGTGGGGGGAGGGGGAATTTTTTTCCCTCCCAAATCCGTAGGATGACCACATGGAGTCTTGATGTGAGCAACGGCCTCCAGCTTTGAAGGTCCCAGCTGGAATCGCATCGAGGGCCTCAGGCTTTGTTGCTTTTCATCTGTTTGATTGTTTGTTGCAGCTCTCCCATCGATGGTGGCTCACCCATGGATCCTACCACAGGCACTGAGCGGATAGTCTGGAGAGTATCAGCTGTGGATTCACGGTTGAGGAGTTGTTGAAAATGTTCTTTCCAGCATTGACCAATGGCATTGTCATCCTTAAGAAGAGAAACACCATCCTGGGAGCGAATGGATTTTGTCCATTTGACCTCAGTCTATAAATGGTCCTGGTAGCTTCAAAAAAAGCTTTGCATGCCATGATGGTCAGAATATTGTTGGATCTGTTGGGCTTTCTCTTCCCATCACACGGCCTTTATCATCTGGGTTTATATTTGGGCATCAGCCTTGAGCTGTTGGAATTCTGCCCTTTTGAGTTGCAACCTTGGGTTGTTTTGCCAGACAATGGAGGCTGCTCGCTTGGGTTTCAGGAGGTCACATATTTCAGCAGCAATTTCCTGGAACCAGTCCTGGTAACAATAACGCTTGCTCTGTTAAAGACGCTATATAAATGCAGGCTGTTGTATTTTTATTGCTGTCCTAAGTGTGGCTCAGTATCAAATTCTGTTGCAAAATCACTCCCAGTAGAACGTTGTGAGATGTGTTATGACATTAAAGGCGCTGTATAAATGAAATGTTGCTGTTCAGAATAACATCTATTTCTAACTTACAAAGTTATGTTAAGTTTCTTGATAGGTGTGCAGTATTCTAGGTTAGAGTTGAGGGACTGGTGTAATTGGAAAATAACGACCTATATGCTATTTCAGGTATGCCTGAAAAAATCTCTCCAACTTGTGTGTAGATATAAAATATTAGTTTAATAGAAGGATTACCCTTCTGCAATAAGTTAAGCAAAGATTTTAGGACAAATTGTGGTTGTAAATTAAATTGAATGAGTGCCACTTTGGGTACTGTTCGTTGGAGGCTGTATTTTGATCAGGAAGCAAATCCTATAAGCCCTTGTATGTTATTTGAATTTGGAATGGAATCTATTCAATGTGTACAAAGTGTTATTCAATTCATTGCACATTTCAAAGTCACAGGGAGCCCAATCGATGAGACTCACAGCACATCGCAAAGTGTTGGTTATGCAGGAATACACGCGTGCTATTGGTTTAGTCAGAGATATGGTAGAACACAGCCACTGTGCAATGATTACAATCAAACCCCATACTTCAAATTCCAATATGACCCTAGCTTTTAAGAAAAGGTCTCCTTTTACATACAAGCACGAACATATGAATTAGGAGCAGGAGTAGGCCATTCAGCCCCTTGAGCCTGCTGCGCCATTCAATAAAGTCACGGTTGAGCTGATTGTGGACTCAACTCCGCCTTCCTAGATAGAAGATTGGCTGGCTGGCAGGAGGCAGAGAGTGGGGATAAGGGGGTCCTTCTCAGGATGGCGGCCGGTGATTAGTGGAGTTCCGCAGGGATCAGTGTTGGGACCACAACTTTTCACTTTATACATTAATGATCTAGATGAAGGAACTGAGGGCATCCTGGCTAAGTTTGCAGATGATACAAAGATAGGTGGAGGGACAGGTAGTATTGAGGTGGCAGGGAAGCTGCAGAAGGATTTGGACAGGTTAGGAGAATGGGCAAAGAAGTGGCAGATGGAATACAACATGGGGAAGTGTGAGGTCACGCACTTTGGTAGGAAGAATAGAGGCATAGACTATTTTCTAAATGGGGAGAGAATTCAGAAATCTGGAGTGCAAAGGGACTAGTCCAGGATTCTCTTAAGGTTAACTTGCAGGTTGATGCGGTAGTTAGGAAGGCAAATGCAATGTTGGCATTTATTTCGAGAGGACTAGAATATAAAAGCAGGGATGTGCTGCTGAGGCTTTATAAGGCTCTGGTCAGACCACATTTAGAATATTGTGAGCAATTTTGGGCCCCATATCTCAGGAAGGATGTGCTGGCCCTGGAGAGGGTCCAGAGGAGGTTCACGAGAATGATCCCAGGAATGAAAGGCTTAACATATGAGGAACGTTTGAGGACTCTGGGTCTATACTCAATGGAATTTAGAAGGATGAGGGGGGATCTGATTGAAACTTACAGAATACTGAAAGGCCTGGATAGAGTGGATGTGGGGAAGATGTTTCCGTTAGTAGGAGAGACTAGGACCCGGGGGCACAGCCTCAGAGTAAAGGGAAGACCTTTTAGAACAGAGATGAGGAGAAACTTCTTTAGCCAGGGAGTGGTGAATCTATGGAATTCATTGCCACAGAAGGCTGTGGAGGCCAGGTCATTGAGTGTATTTAAGACTGAGATCGATAGGTTCTTGATTGGTAAGGAGATCAAAGGTTACAGGGAGAAGGCGGGAGAATGGGGTTGAGAAACTTATCAGCCATGATTGAATGGCGGAGAAGACTCGATGGGCCGAACAGCCTAATTTCTGCTCCTATGTCTTATGGTCTTCCTGCCTGACCCCCAATAACCTTTGACTCCCCTGTTGGTCAAGAATCTATCTATCTCTGCCTTAAAAATATTCATTGATCCTGCCTCCACTGCTCTCTGTGGAAAAGTGTACCACAGACTCACCACCCTCTGAGGGAGAAGAATTCTCCTCATGTTAGTCTTAAATGGGAGAGCCCCCCTCCCGCCCTGTTTTTAAACTGTGTCCCCCAGTTATAGATTCTCCCACAAGGGGAACTATACTTTCAGTATCCACCCTGTCAAGCCCCCTGTGTTTCAATGAGATCACCTCTCATTCTTCTAAACTCCAATGGATACAGCCCAGCCTGTTCAACCTATCTTCATAAGATAAACAACTCCCCCACCACCCCCCACAATCCCAGGTATTAGTCAAGTGAACCTTCTCTGAACCGCGTCAAATGCAACTTTTAAAAATTCATTCACAGGATGTGGGCGTCACTAGTTAGGCTCAATCTGTAAAGGACCAACACTCTCTTTAGTTACTCCTTTCCTTTTGAAAAACTTGCAGAAACTCTTGCTACCTGTTTTTATATTTCTAGCTAGCTTTCTCTTGGACTCTAAATTCCTCCCTCTCTTTTTTCATTATTCTTTGCCGTTTTTATATTCAGTCCAATCTCCTGATGCCACTAATCTTCGTGGAATTCGACACTTATACTCTCAATTTGATATTATCTTCAGCTGCCTTAGTTAGCCACAGATGCTGTGTCCTTCTCCTAGAGTCTTACTGACAACAAACTGCTTCTCGGCGAATTCTTTGAGACAATTACAAATTCTGTTACCTGGGGCCACGAACTTGAGCTCAGGAAAATTGCAGTTAAAACAGACGATTCTGCACTGCTCCCTCTAAAAGACTTAAATTACACGGACAGGCTGCATTACCTTGCTTTGTGCTCCCCTAAGTTTTGAAAGGTTGAGAGGTGACCTGATCGAGGTGTTTAGAACCATTAGAGGATTTGACAGGGTAGAACGGGAGAAACCAGTTCCTTGGTGCGGGGGGGAACCAGAACAAGGGGGAATAACCCTAAAATTAGAGTCAGGCCTTTGAGAGGTGATACCGGGAAAGACTATTGCATCCGTAAGACTATTTCAAAGTGGGAAAGGCTTCAGGAAGCTGCCTCGCAGCAGTGATTATGAAACAGAATTTGACACCAAGCAACGTGAAGAGATTTTAGGACAGATGGCCAAGACCTTGGTCAAAGAGTTAAGTTTAAGGAGCACCTTATAGGCTGAAGGAGAGATGGAAAGAAGGAGGAGTTTAGGGAATGAATTCCAGAGTTTAGGACCCAGGCACCTGAAGGCACAGCCAATGGTGGATTGATTAAAATCTGGCTTTAGTAGCAGATGAGCTAAGGCAGGGACAGAGACGCTGTGATTGAAATAGGGGATCCCAATGGAGAGGATGTGGAGCGGAGACTCAGTCCGTGATCAAGTTGGACACCAAGGGGACGAACAGTCTGGTTCAAGCTCAGACAGTGGGCAGGCAGGGGGATGGAGTCAGCGTGTGGGGAGGGTGGGGATCGAAGACAACGCCTTCAGTCTCCTGATCATTTAAAAGGAGGGAATCTTCACTCATCCAGTAGGGAAGTTCGGTTGGATTTCAGTCTGACCAATCGAGGGCAGTAAAAAAAACGCACCCCCATAACCTCAAATCATCCAAAATCCCCGACAGCCAATGAAATACTGATGAAGGGCAGTCACTGCTACATCAATGGAGGGGACGTGGTAGCCAGTTTGTGACACAGCACAATGGCCGTATATTCAATGATGTTGATTGAGGACTTTTTAAAAAAATTTATTCTTTCACGGGATGTGGGCATCACATTTGTTGCCCATCCCTAATTGTCTTTGAACTAAGAGTCTTGCTCGGCCATTTCAGAGTCAACCACATTGCTGTGGGTCTGGAGTCACATATAGGCCAGACCAGGAAAGGACAGCAGATTTCCTTCCCTAAAGGACATCAGTCATTAGGACCAAATAGGTTTTACAATGATTGATGACAGCTACATGCTCACCATCATTGAGACCAGCCTGCAATTCTAGATTTTATGAATTGAGTTTAAATTCCACCAGTTGCAGTGGTGGGATTTAAACCCATGTCCTTGGAGTATTAGTCTAGGCCTCTGGATTACTAGCCCAGTGACATTACTACTATGCCGCCATCATCAGACAGGACTACCCCATTTCCAAGTGTAACACTCAGTACTGATCCTCCGACAGTACAGTGCTCCCTCAATACTGTCCCCTCCAACAGTGCAGCCCTCAAACTGTATGCTGCTCTCTTAGTGCCGACCCTCCAACAGTACACTACTCCCTCAATCTTGATCCTCTGACAGTGGAGCCCTCTCCCAGCACTGATCCTCTGACAGTGAAGCAGTCCCTCAGTACTAACCCTCTGACTGTGCAGTGGTCCCTTAGTCCTACACTGCAGCATCCCCTCAGTACTGTTCCTCCAAAAGTGCAGTGCTCCCTCAGTACTGCACTCGAACAGTACACTGCTCCCTCACTACTGCCCATCCAACAGTGCAGCAAGCCTCAGTTCTGCCTGCCAACAGTGCACCCATCCTCACTACTGCCCATCCAACAGTGCAGCACTCATTCAGTGCTGAACCTCCGAAAGTGCAGAGTGTTGCAGGCCAACTGTACAGGAATATCCCTGGACTGACCACGCAACTTTGCAGTGCTCATTCATCAGTGTCCCTCTGGCAGTGCAGCACTCCTTCATTACTGTCCCTCTGGCAGTGCAGCACTCCTTCATTACTGCCCCTCTGACTGTGCAACACTCCTTCATTACTGCCCCTCAATATTGCAGCATTCCTTCATTACAACTCCTCCAACGCTGCAGCATTCCCTCTGTACTGCTTTTCCAACACTGCAGCACTCTTTCTGCCCTGCAGTGGGAGTAACAAGCCTAGATTTTGAGCCCACTCTCTGCAGTGGAACTTGAGCCCATGACCTGCTGCTTTAGAGGTAAGAGCAAGCACAAAGAGGTAAAGCATCACTGACAGTGTTAGGGGTTTGACTCAGTCAATGAAAGCTTTAAAATTTGACTCAAATAAAATACAGCTAAAAATTCCTTTGAGAATCTCTCACACATTAATTTCCCACACACATACACAAATGCAAATACCTTGAGAACAGGCTTTTCCAGACAGGGAGCAATGGTTAAGCTGATAACATTGTACCTGCTTTTTAGAAAAACATGCTTTGCTTCTCAAGAATTGCTCAGGGTGAAGAGCTCCAACAGTAAAACAGATAATCGTCATGTTATTCAAACGTAACAGATTTTCTTTACTTTACAAACTTAAGTAAACATGTCAGTCAAATTTCGCAGGAACATCATTGAGTCAAGACTTTGAGAAAGGTTTCCTCACGGCTAAGACAGCAAAAACTACATTTTGTACTTTTGATTGTAAGTGTAAAACTAGTTTGTTATTTGCTTGAATATCCTACTCTTATTTTCTAAGTGGATCTGAAGTTTGTATTTACTAAATTGAGATGATTTAGTTTATCTTGCATTTACACTCTGCAATATTCAAAGCATTACTATAATGTAACCCAAGATTTAAGCTTATGATAAAGGATTATAATGTAACCATTATAAAATTTTGTAGTCTCAGTCTGTAAACCTCACGGGCTAAACTCTTCCAGAATTCATAATGATAAGATTCTAAATTCTGAGAGAGGTTAATAGGAGAGATAATTCTGCATCAGGAATATTTTATCCTGAGATACCTTTGTTTAGTCTAAATACTCCTTGAAGAAAGGATACTTTATCTTGGGACCATGTCGATAACTTACATAGCTGATTAAGCTCTTATGATGATTTAAAATTTCTCTCAGTTGAGGATTTAAGCTAGCAATAAGTTTGACTGAATAAAATTACCTTGCCGGAGAGGAGAACCCCAACAACAATCCTTAATCTTCACTTAGTCATTTAAAATTGCTTTTGTGATGCTTATCAATTGTACTGACCATACTTTAATACAGAGCATGTCACCTGTCAACATGGTCATCAAACATCAGAGATTATGCGTGTGCTGTATTGCGAATTGCAATGTGTGTTTTGCCCACGTAAGGCTACCAAACTCATACCTGCAGCGGGAGTCTAGAAGGAGCATCAAGGAATCCATGACCAGGATATTTTGGATGGCGGGATTTCCTGTCCCACCATCCAAAGAGTCAGCGGACTCTGCCTGACCCACTACTATTTCATGCTCGAACGAGCATCGATTGGCTGCAGGCGGGATTTCCGCCCCTCACTCAGGAAGAAGCCCCACCTTCGAGAGCAGCGGGCCAAACAGAAGCTGGAGTGGACAGAAGAGGAGCTTCCTGAAGACGCCAGAGCCGAAGTCCCGGGACTGGACGGAAAGGTTAGTTTCTGGGGTCTCAGGGAAGGCCTGGGTGGGTGGCGGGGTTGGGGGGGGGGGTGGTTTAGTGGGTGATTGGGGTGTCAGGGAGGGGCTTTGAGGGGGAGGGAGATTCAGCAGCTACTGGACCTTAAGGGAGGGGGGTGTCCGAAGTTAGAAGGGGGCTTCTGATGGAGGTGATCCCCCCACACCTCCCCACACCAGGCCTAAGCCCGACCATTTTGAACACCACAGGGCTCAAAGGGAAACATAATCTCAAAATCTGTGAATGGTACCAAACTGGGAGGGGGACATAATACAGAGGAGGAGCAACAAAGCATGGAAGCGATGTATAAGCTGGCATTGTGGGAGTGTCATTACCAAATGAATTTCGAGATGGGTCACTGTGAGATTTTGCATTCTGGTGCAAAAAATAAAGAGGGCAGAAAATAAGCGCTGCAGCGGGATTGAGGGTTCTAATTCGGGGTAAAAATACACAAGTCCCTAAATGTAGCAACACAGGTTAATAAAGGCAAGGAAAATGACAAACCAAGCATTCAGTCAAAAGGGATAGAATTAAAAGCAGAGAAATTATGTTCAACTTGTATAGAACCTCGGCTGGACCAAAGCGTGAGGGGTAAGAATGTGGGACTTGCCCCTGCAGCAGGGGTGAACTTTTCTTTAAAAAATTTATTCTTTCAGGGAATGTGGGCGTCGCCGGCAAGGCCAACATTTGTTGCCCATCCCTAATTGCCCTTGAACTGAGGGGCTTGCTCGGCCATTTCGGGGGCAGTTAAGAGTCAACCACGTTACTGTGGGTCTGGAGTCACATGTAGGCCAGACCAGGTAAGGACGGCAGGTTTCCTTCCCCTAAAGGGACATTAGTGAACCAGATGGGTTTTTAACAACAACTGTCGCAGTGAAATTTTAACCCTTGACCCCAGAGCATTAACCCGGGCCTCTGGATTACTAGTCCAATGATATTACCAATATGCCACCATCTCGCCAAATTGGCAATGATGCAGTTCAGACAAAAACATGAAGGAGGAAGGAACAGAAGGATATGCCAAGGAATTCAACAAAGCTGCTTCAACAGCACCTTCCAAACTCACGACCACTACCAACTAGAACAAGGGCAGCAGATAGATGGGAACACCACCACCTGGAAGTTCCACTTCAAGCCACACACCATCCTGACTTGGAAATATATCGCCGTTCCTTCACTGTCACTGGGTCAAAATCCTGGAACTCCCTCCCTGACAGCACTGTGGGTGTACCTACACCACATGGACTGCAGCGGTTCAAGAAGGCAGCTCACCCCCACCTTCTCAAGGGGCAATTAGGGATGGGCAATAAATGCTGGCCTAGCCAGGGAAGCCCACATCCCATGAATGCGTATTAAAAAAAATGGTCAGATGAAGAGGGATGGGAGATGGCTGGTGTGGAGCAGAAACACTGGAATGGAACTGTTGGACCAGATGGCCTGTTTCTGTGCTAGAAAATACCATCCAGAGGGGGAGATGAGGAGGAGATGTTTTCAGGCAGCGAGTTGTTGTGATCTGGAACACGTTGCCCGAAAGAGAGGCGGAAGGTGATTCAGTAATAACTTTGAAAAGGAATTTGGATAAATATTTGAAGGGCTATGGAGAAAGTGTGGGGGGGGCAGGGGTGAGTGGGAATAAGAGCCAGCACAGGATAGATGGGCTGAATGGCCTCCCTCTGTACTCCATGATTCAACATCCACCATCATAACCACAAGGCAACATCTGAGAAATATTCAGAGAATGCACTTAACGGGAGACAGAATACATTTCACCTAACAAATGCAGTTTGACCTGTTTTCCCAGATACCACAGAACATTCAAAGGCAGATTTCATCTGTACACTTTGCACTGTACAATATTGGAGATTAACCATGAAATATCTTTAAGAGGTGGCAGTCCCTATTCACACAGGAGGGCAGAACACTCCAGTCCAGGTGTCCACTCTCTTAATAATAACTCTTCAAACATTACCATTGATCGAGCAGCCACTTCAGAGACTAGAGCACAGACTCTAGACTGTCACATAGCGCAGTACTGAGGGACTGCCACATTGCACAGTTTGAGGGTTAAGAATGTGGGACTCGCTTCTGCAGCCAGAGGTGAACTTTTTTTTTTAAATAGCCAAAGTACTGAGAGCAGCATTGTCAGAGGGTCAGTACTGAGGGAGTGCTGCACTGTCAGAGGGTCAGTACTGAGGGAGTGCTGCACTGTCAGAGGGTCAGTACTAAGGGAGTGCTGCACTGTCAGAGGGTCAGTACTGAGGGAGTGCTGCACTGTCAGAGGGTCAGTACTGAGGGAGTGCTGCACTGTCAGAGGGTCAGTACTGAGGGAGTGCTGCACTGTCAGAGGGTCAGTACTGAGGGAGTGCTGCACTGTCAGAGGGTCAGTACTGAGGGAGTGCTGCACTGTCAGAGGGTCAGTACTGAGGGAGTGCTGCACTGTCAGAGGGTCAGTACTGAGGGAATGCTGCACTGTCAGAGGGTCAGTACTGAGGGAGTGCTGCACTGTCAGAGGGTCAGTACTGAGGAAGTGCTGCACTGTCAGAGGGTCAGTACTGAGGGAGTGCTGCACTGTCAGAGGGTCAGTACTGAGGGAGTGCTGCACTGTCAGAGGGTCAGTACTGAGGGAGTGCAGCACAGTCAGAGGGTCAGTACCGAGGGAGTGCAGCACAGTCAGAGGGTCAGTACCGAGGGAGTGCTGCACTGTCAGAGGGTCAGTACCGAGGGAGTGCTGCACTGTCAGAGGGTCAGTACCGAGGGAGTGCTGCACTGTCAGAGGGTCAGTACCGAGGGAGTGCTGCACTGTCAGAGGGTCAGTACCGAGGGAGTGCTGCACTGTCAGAGGGTCAGTACCGAGGGAGTGCTGCACTGTCAGAGGGTCAGTACCGAGGGAGTGCTGCACTGTCAGAGGGTCAGTACCGAGGGAGTGCTGCACTGTCAGAGGGTCAGTACCGAGGGAGTGCTGCACTGTCAGAGGGTCAGTACCGAGGGAGTGCTGCACTGTCAGAGGGTCAGTACCGAGGGAGTGCTGCACTGTCAGAGGGTCAGTACCGAGGGAGTGCTGCACTGTCAGAGGGTCAGTACCGAGGGAGTGCTGCACTGTCAGAGGGTCAGTACCGAGGGAGTGCTGCACTGTCAGAGGGTCAGTACCGAGGGAGTGCTGCACTGTCAGAGGGTCAGTACCGAGGGAGTGCTGCACTGTCAGAGGGTCAGTACCGAGGGAGTGCTGCACTGTCAGAGGGTCAGTACTGAGGGAGTGCTGCACTGTCAGAGGGTCAGTACTGAGGGAGTGCTGCACTGTCAGAGGGTCAGTACTGAGGGAGTGCTGCACTGTCAGAGGGTCAGTACTGAGGGTGTGCTGCACTGTCAGAGGGTCAGTGCTGAGGGTGTGCTGCACTATCAGAGGGACTGTAATGAGGAAGCGCCACTCTACCAGAGGTGTCTGCTTTCAAATGACACATCAAACTGAAATTCCGTCTGACTTCTCAAGTGGGTTTAATAGATCCCATGGCACTATTTCTAGGAAAATCAGGTGTGATTTCCCTCATATCCTGGTCAGTACTTAATCCTTAAACAGTATCACTTAAAAAGAACAGATTTTTACTATATGTGGAATCTTGCTGTGTACAAATCGGCTGCTGTGTTTGAACCCTACTCCAGAGAAACCATTTTCAATGTTCGAGCGGCCATGGTACAGTGGTTGGCTCCTGTGACTCAGGCTTGTTCGTGGTTTTGAGCCCCACTCTACAAAGATTTGCATGCATAATCCAGACTGATTCGGAGAAAGTCATTAACTGCTTATGGAGTGTTTTGCGACATTATGAGAGTCATTATGTAAAATCAAGTCTTCCATTCTCGATTAACCTAAATCTCCTGTCCAACTCTGCTTTCACACATCATAGAAAATTGCCTTGGGAGATAACGCATTGACCGGTGTATGACTCACCCCAACCAACATTCAGTTCAATCAAAACCGATAGTTTAAATTCTCATCACTGCTGTTGTCTGTCAACCCCTAGGAACCTCGGAACAGCAAACACAAGAACGCAAGTAATAGGAGCAGGACTGGTCCACCGGGCCCATCGAGCCTGCTCCACCATTCAATACCATCATGGCTGATCTTGGGCTTCAACTCCATTTTCACACCTGGCCCCCATATCCCTTAATTCCCTGAGAGACAAAAAGTCTGTCTATCGCAACCTTAAATGTCTTCAACATTGGAGCATCCACAACCCTCTGGGGTAGAGAACTCCAAAGGTTCACACCCTTTGGGTGGAGTCATTTCTCCTAATCTCAAACCTAAATTATCGACCCCTTATCCTGAGACTGTGCCCCCATTCAGCCCCTCAAGCCTGTTCTGCCATTCAAGTTCATCATGGTGAGTCTATATCTTAACTCAATTTACCTCACCCCTCTTTACTAAGATCTGGGGGCTTGTGCCAATATTGGGAGAGCTGTCTCACAGACTAGTCAAGCAACAGCCTGACATAGTCATTCTCACGGAATCATACCTTACAGATAATGCCCCAGACACCACATCACCATCCCTGGGTATGTCCTATCCCACTGGCAGGACAGACCCAGCAGAGGTGGCGGGACAGTGGTATACAGTCGGGAGGGAGTTTCCTTGGGAGTCCTCAACATCTACTCCAGACTCCATGAAGTCTCATGGCATCAGGTCAAACATGGGCAAGGAAACCTCCTGATTACCACATACCGCCCTCCCTCACCCGATGAATCAGTGCTCCTCCATGTTGAACAGCACTTGGAAGAAACATTGAGGGTGGAAAGGGCACAGAATGTATTCCTAGTGAGGGACTTCAATGTCCATCACCAAGAGTGGATCGGTAGCACCACTACTGACCGAGCTGCCCGAGTCCTAATGGACATAGCTGCTAGACTGGGTCTGCGGCAGGTGGTGAGGGAACCAACAAGAGGGAAAAACTGACTTGACCTCATCCTCACCAACCCGCCTGTCGCAGATGCACCTGTCCATGACGGGATTTGTAGGAGTGACCACTGCACAGTCCTTATGGAGACCAAAGCCCCATCTTCACATTGAGGGTACCCTCCATTGGATTGTGTGGCACTACCACGCAAATGAGGTAGATTCAGAGCAGATATAGCAACTCCAAAACTGGGCATCCATGAGGCGCTGTGGGCCATCAGCAGCAGCAGAATTGTACTCAAACACAATCTGTAACCTCATGGCCCAGCATATCCTCCACTCTACCATTACCATCAAGTCAGGGTGTCAAAATAAAAACAGAAAATGTGGAAAAACTCAGCAGATCTGGCAGCATCTGTGGAGAGAGAAACAGAGTTAATGTTTTGAGTCGGTATAACTCGTCTTCAGAGCTGGGATCAACCCTGGTTCAATGAAGAGTGCGGGAGGGCATGCCAGGAGCAGCACCAGAAATACCGAAAAATGAGGTGTCAACCTGGTGAAGCTATAACACAGGACTCTTGTGTGCCAAACAGCATAAGCAGCAAGTGATAGACAGAGCTAAGCAATCCCACAACCAACAGATCAGATCTAAGCTCTGCAGTCCTGCCACATCCAGTCGTGAATGGTGGTGGACAATTAAACAACTCAATGAAGGAGGAGGATCCACAAATATCCCCATCCTCAATGATGGAGGAGCCCAGCACATCAGTGCAAAAGATAAGGCTGAAGCATTTGTTACAATCTTCAGCCAGAAGTGCTGAGTGGATGACCCATCTCAGCCTCCTCCGGAGGTCCCCAGTGTCACAGATGCCATGTGGGTCCTGTCCACAAAAAGCAGGACAAATCCAACCCGGCCAATTACAGTCCCCTCAGTCAACTCTCGATCTTCAGCAAAGTGATAGAAGGCGTCATCGACAGTGCTTACTCAGCAATAACCTGCTCACTGACGCCCAGTTTGGGTTCTGCCAGGGCCACTCAGCTCCTGACCTCATGACAGCCTTGGTTCAAACATGGACAAAAGAGCTGAACTCCCGAGGTGAGGTGAAAGTGACTGCCCTTGACATCAAGGCAGCATTTTACTGAGTGTGGCATCAAGGAGCCCTAGCAAAACTGGAGTCAACGGGAATCAGGGGGAAAACTCTCCACTGGCTGGAGTCATACCTAGCACAAAGGGAGATGGTTGCGTAATATTCAGCACCATTCGCAACTCCTCAGATATTGGGTGGAATTTTCTGAGCCTGCTGACAGTGGGTGGTGTGCGGGGAAAACATGAGGTGACCTGCTTCGCGACAGTGTGAAGATCGCAATCGTCCACTCAGGTCGCTGACGATGGGCTGCGTTTCCCGCCATCGGTCAGCGGGGAGCTAATTGTAACACATTAACATATAACTAAAGGCCATCCCGCCAGGCTCCGGAACCCCACCGTATCATCCACCCACACCAGCGGGAAAGCACTTCAACGTGTTTCACAACAACACACAGGCAACGTGCACTTGGCGGCTTCACTTTGGGGGAAGTGAGGTGAGAGACCAGCAGCATTCACCACAGCTCGACTGTTATTTACAGGCCTCAGGGGCACCGGGGGGTGGGGGAAACTGATGCCTGGACCCGCAGGTGACTGCTGAGGGGCGGGGGGTGGACAAGTGCTGCCCTGGCGCTGCATCCCGGGCACAGGCAATCGAGGTGGGGGGTAGGGTAGACAAGGGGAGTGGCCACACATTAGGGACACCCTGTATAAACTGACCATGTCTCTGTAACTGAGACAGATCAGGCACAGCCACAGTGAGATGATCGGGGTCGGGCTCCTAGCCTGTCCACACGTGCAGGCAACGCGGGGGCACCAAAGGGCCACCAAGCGCTCCAGACCTCATCCCACCCCCTCCGCCGCCCCGCCACCCTCAGCACAGACTTCCAGTCCGCCACCACTTTACTGGACCACGGAGCAGTTGGACTGTACACGTTGTACAATCTCCTCGACAACGCTGCCCATGTAACAGTCACTGCTGGAGACGTTCACAGTCCCTTTGCAATCTCAGCATCCTGGTTTGGACCAGTGTCCCCCATGTCGCAGGCTGACAGGGCAGCCATGCAGCGCACTCATCTCTGGCCATCCGAGGGGTGACCAGCATTCTCCGGGAAGCATTAAGGGCCAGTCACACAGGGCCAGGAAAGGTGCTAAGTACAGCCATGATAACCACGTCTCTCTCTCTTTCATGCTGCAGGAGGACCACGTCAGGATCATGGAGCCTGGTGACCTAGCTATGTGCCTGTTGGCCTACAGAAGCCATAGAAGACGGAGGAGAGAGTGACTGAGGCTCCTGGCCGTGCAAAGGCAGGAGCAGCAACCTCATGAAGGGGCAGCAGGGGCTCCCACCACACGCTGCCCAGGAGTGACAGTGAGCTGTGGCTGATCGACACCTAGCGACACCCAGGGTCCATAGACGCCGCCTGTCATTACTGCAGATGACTGAGAACCAGTGTCGCTGATGGCTGCGTCTGTCTAGGGACCTGGTGACTCACATCTGCCACTTACTGCAGGACTTGGCGCCAAGGGGACATGGAGGGCATCCACTGCCAGTGGCTGTGAAAGTGACAGCAGTGCTCAATTTCTATACCAGTGGCTCCTTTCAGGGCTCCACAGGCGACCTCTGTGGGATTTCACAATCCGCCACCCACAAATACATCCATGAGGTCACAGATGCATCTTCTCTATGGCAACAACTATGTGCATTTCGCCCGGGACCGGGACAGCCAGGATACAAGAGCCATTGGATTCGCCCGGATCTCGGGATTCCCACAGGTGCAGGGTGTGATTGACTGCACTCATGTGGTGCTCAGGTCTCCATCGCTACACTCAGTGACTTCATCAACCGCAAGGGCTTCCCCTCACTGAACGTGCAGCTGGTGTGTGACCTCCACAAACACATCCTGCAGGTCTGAGCACGGTTTCCAGGGACTGTGCACGACGCCTACATCCTGAGTCACTCACAGATCCCTGCAGTCTTCCAGGGTCCACAGAGGCTGCAGGGTTGGCTCCTTGGGGACAAGGGCTACCCACAGAGGCCGTGGCTGATGATACCCGTGCGGTGGCCTCAGACTGCAGCAGAGCGACGCTATAATGAGGCTCATGCTGCAGCTCACAACTTGGTGGAGCAGAACATCGGGATGCTGAAGATGAGGTTCCGGTGCCTGGACCGGTCTGGTGGAGCCCTGCAATACAGTCCACAGAGGGTGTCACACATCATCGTCGTCTGCTGTACCCTTTACAACCTGGCGCTGCAACGGGGAGAGGAGCTGACTGAGGAGGAGATGGAGGAGCTGGAGGTCTCCTCCGATGGGGAGAACGCTGACAGGGATGAGGGTGAGAGGGTCCTCGGTGGTGATGATGACGGGGATGAGGCTCTCGCACTGGCCGGATGAGGCAGGTACACTCGGGAGGCCCTCATAGCTGCCAGATTTGTGGGGGATGATGATGACATGCAGTGAGGTGTCCCCATAGATCCTCACATCACAGTTGTGAACGTTTGACTCCAGTCTGGTTTATGGCAGCACCAGTATCCTCTGTGAGAATGCTCCTGTCATGGAGATGCAGTGGAGGCCCTAATAGTCGCTCGATCGCAGGAGGAGGATGACAACATGCAGTGAGGACACTCCATAGATATTCACATAGTCTCTGAGAATGTCTGACTCCTGTCTGGCTGAGGGCATCTCACTTGCTCCATGATCAGGGCCATCTCAGAGACGCAGCCATGAAACTTTAGACGCATCTGATGTTGTGCCCACCTTCAGTACCTCAGCCCTTCAGGAGCTGGTGCACAGCATCACTGGTCACAGATGCTGGTATGATGGGGGCCAGCCCCACCTTAAAGGTGCTGAGAGCACACAGAGAGAATGAGGGAACTCTGTGACGCCTGCCCACTACATTCTGGCAGCAATGACCAGCACCGCCGAGGTGCAGGTATCAGTAATGTGTCCAGGGAGTGAGAGGCTGGACCATCACTGTGGTCTGAAGGTTGCACAGACACAGGGAAGAGGCCCTGGACTGAGACACCTGCCTTTATCTTGTGCAGAAAGGTTTCACATCTGAGTGACAAGAACACTGCTCATCAGAACAAGGAGCCTCAGGCAGAGAGACAGTCTCAGAAGTTTATTGACAATAGTGAACAGTATGTACAAGTGATCAACACCCGTGCCCAGGCTGTGCAAATACTTTTATCTAACTGTCCTAACCCTGCCACTGTGTTTTGGTGCTCCCCAGACATTCACAGTGGAGGTGGGGGCAGCCTGCTGACTGTCACACCCTGTCTGTGATGACCTTGGCAGGCGTCCTCTGGAGGGCTGAGACCTGGAGGGCCCCAGCCTGCTTTCGGGGTCCTGCTGTGTGGCAGTGGGTCCCTCCTCAGCCTGTGGAGCTGGAGCTGCTGAGGTCACAGGAAGAAGGGAGTTGGATGAGCCGGTCACTCACAGAGTCACCTGGGTGGATGGTCCCAGAGTGTCAACCTACTGATCCTCCTCCCTATGGGTGCCCTAGGGACTCTGGCTGACTCTGTGAGGGGAAGGGGTAACTGGATATCGAGCTGCCCAGAACCCCTCTCACGTACACACTGTTGGAGGCCAACTATAGCACCGGCGATGGAGTTCAGCCAGTGCAGGAGCGACGTCCTGGACCAAAGTCTCCATGGCGGCCGCCATCCTGCCAGTGTTGACCTCGGTGCGTTGCAATGCCGGCGCTATCACCTCAGCCTGAAGGCGGACGGACTCCTCCATCGTGCCTTGTAATCTGAGGAGTGCAGCGGACATCCCTTCCTGATGTTCCCGAGTTTGTCTTTGCAGCTCCAGCAACTGTGACGTGACCGAGTCTGACTTGGACTCAGCAACGTTCTGGCCTCCAGCAGCTCCTCCGAGTGCCGGGGACCTGGGAAGTCCCGGCCTCCGCCTGCTGTGGATCAGACTGTGCGATGTGCTCACCAGATTGTGATCCTGAGGCTACTCTAAAGCTCTGTCCCACCGAGGTGTGTGTCTCTGCGCTGGTGGAAGGTGTGGGTGAGCACTGTGACAGGACTTCAGATTCCTTTTCAGAGTTTTCTTCAGAGCTTGATTGGAGGCCCTGGGTCATGGACTCTATCGGGGAGAGTGTATCAGGATGCCTGCCAGGCCAGATGATCAGTATGCCCGGCCTGTGTGGGTGGTGAGTGTCCCATGGACGGGATGAGGACAATGACGGTGAGTGTGAAAGCGTGAATGGTGATGTCCCTCACACTGTCAGTGAGGGAGGGCCCTGTGGATATATGGTCGTTTTGAGTGTGAGAGTTGGGAGTGATGAAGAGAGTGACTTACTCTGGTGGAATGGAGGAGATCATTCATCCTTTTTTGGCACTTGGCGGCCGTCCTCCTCTGCAGGATTTGCGCTGACCACCAGTGCCACTGCCTCCCAAGCCGGGTCGGCCAGAGTGGGGGTAGAGCACATCCCGTTGGGCCTCCACGGGGCATCCATCAGTCACTCAAGGGGCCTGTCATTGAAGCGGGGGCTACAGTCTTCTTTCCTTTGCTGGCCATGTCTCCCGGGCAGCAGTGTTGAGCTGGTGGTGATGAGCGCTTTACTGGCGGGAGCATTTTAAAGATGGCGGCCGGCATGATGCAACAGCGGGGTGATGGCGGGCGGGTGAATTAGAACCCGCCCACCATGGAAACAGCGTGTTTCGCGGGAGTGAATAAATAATGAGATGGGCTCGGGGTGATACAGTGTGAAAACCTGCCATTTTTGTCGGCAGGTAGGACTCCATTTTACCCGCCCATTACCGCAATTAGTGCAATCCTGGGAAACTTCCGCCCATTGAATCAGTCCGTGTCTAGATGCAGCAAGACCTGGAGAACATTCAGGCTTGGGCTGAGAAGTGGTAAGTAACATTCATGCCACACAAGTGCCAGGCAATGATCATCTCCAACAAGAGAGAATCTAACCATCGCCTCTTAATATTCAATGGCATTACCATCACCGAATGCCCCATTATCATCATCCTGGGGGTTACCATTGACCAAAAACTGAACTGGACCAGCCATATAAATACTGTGGCTACAAGAGCAGGTCAGGGACGAGTAACTCACCTCCTGACTCCCCAAAGCCTGTCCACCATCTCCAAGGCACAAGTCAGGAGTGTGATGGAATATTCTCCACTTGCCTGGATGAGTGTAGCTCCAACAACACTCAAGAAGCTGGACACCATCCAGGACAAAGCAGCCCCGCTTGATTGGCACCCCATCCATAAACATTCACTCCCGCCACCACTGACACACAGTAGCAGCAGTGTGTGTACCATCTACAAGATGCACTGCAGGAACCCACCAAGGCTCCTTTGACAGCACCTTGCAAACATGTGACCTCTACCATCTAGAAGGACAAGGGCAGCAGATAGATGGGAACACCACCACCTGGAAGTTCCCCTTCAAGTCTCTCACCATCCTGGCTTGGAAATATGTCACCGTTCCTTCACTGTCACTGGGTCAAAATCCTGGAACTCCCTTCCTAACAGCGCTGTGGATGTACCTACACCACATGGACTGCAGCGGTTCAAGAAGGCAGCTCACTACCAACTTCAAGGGAAATTAGGCTTGGGCAATAAATGCCAGCGACACCCACATCCCCTGAAAAAAAATAAGTAACAACTTGCTTTGCTCCATATCACTCAATACCCTTATCAAAAATCTATCGATCTCTTTTTTGAAATTTTAATTGCTCCTCAGCCTCAACAACTTTTTGGGGGGAGAGAGTTCCAGATTTACACGCCTGTTTGTGTGAAGTGCTTCCTGACATCAACCCTGAATTACGTGGCTGTAATTTTAAGGTTCTGGCCCCTTGTTCTGGACTCTTCCACCAGGGGAAATAGGTTCTCTCTAACGACCCTATCAAATGACTATTAAAATCCTATTAAAGAGTTCACAATTAGGTCCCAGTTTAATCTTTTAAACTCAAGGGAATACAATTCTATAAAATTGATCCTCAGAGTTTAATTCTTTTAGCAGTGGTATTGTTGTGGTGAATCTGTACCGCTGTCCCTCCAAGGCTGATATGTGATATATATACCCGAGGTACACTGCCCAGAACAGTTAGTCCAGGTGGAGTTTGACTAGAACTTTATATAACAGTAACATCACTTCCATCCTATTGTATTTCAGCCCCCTCGAGCTATAGGCCAACATTTTACCAGCCTTCTTTATCTTTATTGTACCTTGCCACAGGCATTGAGTGTTCCTCCCTGTGCGGATGGGGGGGGGAATTCCCTAAGCCGGGAATACACTCTTTCACGCACACGCGCGTCCTGTAATAGAAATGATAGAAAAAGTTTCCTGACATATCCCCTCATGTGACATTGTCACATAAGTTGGGACATGTCCATAACTTTTATTGAAACTTTATTAAAAATTTAATTACCCTTGTGAAACCTCATCCCCCCCATGGATGAGGTTTTATGCTTTTTCTGCAGCCCGCCAGGCGGGTCCATTAATGACCTTACTTCGTTTTTCAATGGCCTCAATAGGCCGTTGACAGGTCGGCGGGCGCACAGCTGACTCGGCTGCGCCCCCTGCTGACCTGAAAATGGAAAGGACGCGGGGTGACATGGGGAGTTCCACCCGACATCATCCCGCGTCATATTACACATTGGCGAGTGGGCCCCACCCCCACTCGCCAACCGGAAGATCCTGCCCCATCCTCTACAGTCCCTAAAAACAATCCCTAAATAGCTCAAAGACGGAATCTTTACTCACTCATTGGCGGTTCCCTTCTGTCCACAAAATTGGCCACGACTATCTGTGGGATACACCACTTTCCTGGGATCCCCATGGACCCAAGCTGTAAACAAAAGAAATGCAAAAGGTTAATTGACATTTC
The DNA here is from genome assembly GCF_964194155.1 of Cetorhinus maximus. Taxonomy (NCBI): domain Eukaryota; kingdom Metazoa; phylum Chordata; class Chondrichthyes; order Lamniformes; family Cetorhinidae; genus Cetorhinus; species Cetorhinus maximus. Next base: position 3,778,149 of record NC_135895.1, read on the forward strand.
TCCATCTCATGAAAAGCCAACCTGAAGATTGGTGATGTTAAAGCCATCAGACCCCACACTGTTCTTCACATCAATGAAACCCTTCCCAGTGGGCCAGAGTCTCACAGCCACAGACAGATCATAGCAACCGTCCTCCCAACCAAGAAGGGAACAGGGGGGTCCTTCACCCCCTTCCAGCCAGAGAATAGAAATATCTGAATTGGGTTCCTACTTCTGGAACGTTGTGCTGCAGGTTTGTTACAGATCACTCAGGAAGTCCAAGTTGCTGTGGCAACATGCATGTTGTAGCCTGGAGGTAGAGACTCCAACTCCTTTCCATCACATGACTGACCAGGAATCTCTCCCGCTCTTACCACCTGCCATTGGTGTGTGTTGGAAGGATTTTCAGGTTGATACTCAACCTGTTTGTTTGTTGTTGTAATATGCCTTTAAGGGCTTGCAGCATGACATCACTAGAAGGAAAACATGTCATGTGATCCAGTCTAAGTTCCCCTTTTGCTTTGAGCAGAGCACACACACAGAGCTCTGGTGTCTTCAAGCTTTCTACCTTTGTATAACTGTTCCCATGTGCCTAGTCTTAATAAATGGACCCACAACATATTTGCCCAATCCCTCTGAGTGACTGGTGTCTTTATATCATTATGAAAACACGACTAGTGCTCAGCCATAATCAAACGGCCTGGCAGCTAGATTACATTCAGGTACAACATGGCCTTAGATCATGTTACATGGCATGAGATAACCTCTGATGTTTTGGTCAGGCTGCAAAGGTGTCACGGCATCGGAGAGTGTCGAGAACACAGCAGGTGACTGCAAAGAAACGCCTGGAAGACACAGCACCGAGCTAGCGCTCAAATCAACAGCTGGTCAGCAGATGGAACCGTCATGGTGAGATTGCAGTGCCTAGCCTGTCCGTTCCATGAGTGGGACAACCCATCGAGGGGACCAGCACCGGGTTAGCTCAGTCGGGAAAGGTGAGTGATCAGGATGTTGGCTGGGTCGATAGCGAGCGAGGGAGAGCCAAACAAAAAAAAAACGTTATAAAAATCGGGCCAGAGGAGGTTGGGATTATAATGGGCGCCTCCAGCAGTTGCTAAACAATAGATTGAGAAAAAAAAACCAAAAACGCCATTATTCTGTGGTGCATTCCTGCCACAACTAGTCTTCATGTGTGGAGCTTTGGAAAAAGCATTTGAAAGCGGATACAGTGACACCCGTCCCAGGTACTAATCAAAGAAGGAACATCACAGGGATATTATTTTCAGAGCAAACTCCCACATCTGGTTGTGAAGAAGGTACTGAGACTGCGACGCTTTTGTAGAGACTGTTTATTGCTCACCACCGAGCTTACTTTTCTCACACACAATCCTCCCAGTGCTGGCTGACTCTTCTTTATATACACATCAGAGTATAAATCAACTAATCAATACCCAACACCCTTATTACCTTAAACTACTGAAAATTTAACAACCATTAACATAACCGATTAGATACTAACAGATTCCCCTCTTATCTTTAAGTTAAACTGATAAGCAAACAAAAGCTATTTGTAAGAGTAAAAAACACAGAATGATAATACGTGTTATCCTATTATACAATGAAGCTTTAACATCTCCACTGCACCCTCCCCAAACTTGAAAAAAAAATAATAAGGTTACAACATGAAAATGTCCTTGTTCTCCTAATCCATTGTAACGCAAGGTGTCCCCCTTTGAGGATATCCAACAAGTCGCTCTTTTTGTGAAATAATCTAGCAACATAATGATTTACGTTGGTCCATTTTCTTTTGGAAATCTCCTTCCCATCCAGCATCTCTTTTATAATCGCGAGATCAATCCTCAACCTCTTTTCCATCGTATACTTTGTCAAGTGGCCATTGTCCCGGAGTGAACGGTTATCTATGTAACATTCTATGGGCACATTTTGTCCCTGATATAGGAGTTCTTTTAAAATACTCGATAAATACACAGCCATATCTGTCGCTTCCACCAGCTCAATTGTCTCTGCAGCTAAGGTGCTTGTAATGACTCTCTAATTTCTTCGATTCCCAAACTAATGGGCAACATTTTCTGTTTCTTCCCACTAAAAATATAATGGGATCCTGCTGTGCTCGAATAACCATCGGGAAGGTTAGCGTCTGAGGCTTCACCAAAAATGAGTAATTTCATCCCTTCTGAGTTGCCCTGGTCTGGAAATCGGAGTGTACACCTCTTCTAAACTGAATGTCTTCAATGTCTTGTTTGCTTTTAGCACTTCCCCAACAGTAGCGTATTTCAGCATGGTGCTCAATTCAAACACATCATAACACACATCCGGTCTCATTCGTGCACATAAGCAGCTTCATTGCCCAGTTAAACTTCTTAATTGATCTGCTTCTTCCTTGGCTATAGAGTCTTCCTTTTGTGACAATTTGACCCAATTTATCGGGATCCTATTAACATTCTCTAGGTAAGACTGTTGAGTCAGGGTAATTCCCCACGCAGTCTGCCTCATGTCCAAAGCTTTGCACTTAAAAGCTCCAGAAGTCTGACTTCCAATTTTGAATTCCTTTATAATTTTATCTGTCACAAAATTTCTCAAATGTGGCAGATCCCCCCCGCACAGGAAATCACCTGCGTGCATTAAGAGAATTCCTGCTAGCTTTCTTTCATCGTTCCAATAAAACATTTCTGGATCTGCTTTTAGCTGAAAACAACCAACTTTTAGTAGGATGGACCTAACTGAAAAATACCAAACCCATTAGCCCGTAAACACCCTTGTTCAGCCTCTATAATTTCCCCTCTATATCACCTGCTTCTTTTGGAGGCTTTAAGAATTCTTCTCTTTGGAATTGTTCCCCTTGCAAAAATGCTGCTTTGACATCAACAGATTTACATTCCCAAGAATATGTAGCTAAGAGTACGAGGAAAATCCTCAAACTTGCTTTTCCTGGTGTTAGGAATTCTGCTCTAACTTCCTGGTTGCACAGTTGTTTCTCAAATCCCCGAGTTACAAGTCTGACTTTAGTTTTGTACATACCTTTGGGAAGTACTTTCTCCGAACATATCCATCTATGGGACAACACTGGCTGTCCTTTGTCAGGCACCTCCATGTAAACACCAAACTCTCCCCAATTGTCGAGTTCTTTTTGTTTTGCCTCCTTTACCAATTTACCATCAAACTTGTTAGTAAACACTAGAGTTTCTCTATCGTAGGGGCTCCTACTTCTTCTGATGCTCCTCTCACCTGTTCTTTAGTCCTTGCTCTTGTTAAACGACGTCCCCTATTAGATCTCCTGTCCCTATCTGGGCGACTATGACACGACCAGTCCCTCCTGTGACTAGACTTCCTTTTACAAGTTCTTGATCTTTTACTTGGGTTGTGATCACTATTGTGCCCACTGCCTGAACTTACACTACACTTCCTGGCTTTCCACATTTTTACTTCCTTCTGCCAATCCATAGATCTGATATTCTGCTCCTTGTCTTGTACATTCAGCTAGTTTTTGTATTTTCCTGTGGTCTTTCCTGCTCTTCCTACTGTGGCTTCCCTCCACTCACTAACCCCTTCTGGCACATACACCACCCTAGTTCTAACTTTTGATAGTTGATCTTTATGACAAATGGCCCTATCCTGATCTTCACGATCACTTGGTCCACTCTCAGTTGGCCTGTTATCTGCCACAATCCGGTGTTCGTACAAGTCCGGCATATACGTGTGCAAAGTGCCTGGTGCAGCTTCAGTTTCCTTCCTCTGTTCAGGTTCTGTCGGTGTGTAATCCATGCCAGTGAGCCGCGTGGAATGTACTCTCTCAGTTTGGTTACCACTTTGCAAGATTATTGTTTTGCCATCAATGCCTATAACTTTTCCTGGGCCTCTCCACTCTTTCTGCCCTTCTCCTTCATAATACGTCATGTCCCGGGGCTTAAAATTCATCCCTGGTGGCCTAATTCGATACCTCAAAGCTCTCCTGATTTTTTTCTGAAACCTTTACCTTAATAAATGCTCTCCTCCCTGCACGGCATTCAAATGTCCTGCAAAAATGGAACTAATGATCATCCCCACCAAAGCGGCAGGGGGGATGGTCCCACATTATTGACGGTATCTTCAGATTCCTGCCATTAACTAATTGACAGGGGCTATAGCCCCCAACCATCTGAAGCGTGTTTTTTGCATGTACTGCCCACGCTAGAGCAGTTGTCAATTTACAATTCGGTTGGTCAGTTAAAACTTTTCAGAGCATTTTGTCGATCACAGCGTGATGTCTCTCACATGTCCCAGTGCTGAAAGGACTGTCTGCTGCTGTGTGCATTACCACAACTTTCAAATTTTCACACACGCTCCTGAATTATCATTGACAAATTCTCCTCCAGTGTCCAGTAAGAATTTAGCTGGTGCTCCCAGCCCTGTTCCCTTCCATCTTTCTATTATCTTATCGATAATTACTTTGTCTTTCCTATAAATTACCATTGCCAGACTAAATGTAGTCACTACATCTACAAGATATAGAAGAAAAACATTTTTTTCTTTTTCACATACTTTGAGGTCCAACGCTACGATTTCATTAAAATCTCTCGCTACTGGTCGCGATAGCATTCTCCTATACCTTTTACAACTATCACATTTTTCACTAATATCCTCGACAAGTCTAGTGTATTCCTCATCCAGTACCCCTGCATCCTTTAATAGAATCTTTAACCTATGGCCAGAGGGATATGCAAATTGTCGGCGTAATTTGATAATAATTTGCTTCTTCTCCCCAGCTGCCATTAATACCTCTAACCTTCTGTCTAGAGATGATAGGCCTTAATATAATACAATAATGTCTCAACTGTGTAAAACCAAGAGCCCATCCATGTTTGATATCCTAGCACAAGTCCAATGATTTAAAGGTGTAATAGACTTCATTTCCCAGACAGGTTTCCATAAGAAACAGTGAAATTTATTTACAGAGCTTCAGCAGCAGCTACATGCTCCCATCAAGATCCACAACTAGACACAAACTCCATCCCTAAGGTTTACTGCATTTAGGGCTGATTCATTTGCACTAAACACATGACACCAAACAGTACAATAAGTCTTAAAGCTACAATCACTACATTCCTTAAGGCTACAGTCACTACAAAAGGCATGTATTGATTTAGGGGTTTCCATGCAAAATCACTGCAATCAGGTATATAGTTGGTTAAACTCCATGATGTATTCTTTTATGGAAGAATCATCTAATTTTCTAAATTTATCAAAGTCCAACCAAGCCTCATAGATATTCAATAAGTCATCTTTCATATCAATTTAACAGAATGCCGAAACCTTCTTCACTGTCCAGTTCCAACGCGCCAAGTTCCAACAACACTTTGCTCTTGGCAAGAAGTGCCAGAGCTACCCCTTGCTTTCTTTTCAGTAGAGATGTAACCCATGACCATATATCAACTGTACTTTTCCATTGATCCTCAGGCTCTGTTTCACAAAACAGTGGGAGGAAATCATACCCTGCCACCTTACACCTGGTTTCAGTCATTTTCTTCAAAGAGTCTTCAACTACAGTCTTCTCTCTCAAAAAAAAATGAAGCCCAATTCTAACCTTCTGTCTGGAAGTAAATCTTAGTCTCCAATCTTCACTTGCTACCAATGTCAGAGAATTCTCAAGTCTGGTTGTGAAAACACTGAGACTAAGATGCTTTGGTAGAGATTGTTTATTGCTCACCACCGAGCTTACTTCTCCACTCCAACACCCTCCCCCCAGTGCTGGCTGACTCTTTATATATACATCTGAGTATAATTAACTAACCAATACCCAACACCCATTCACCTTATTACCTCAAACTACTGACTATTTAACATCCATCAACAGAACCTATTAGATACTAACAGTTGTCACAATGCCCACAAAATTCCCGTTTTATTTGGGATGCAGTTGACCTACTATCCGAATTCAAAATGTTTAAACAGTGTACAGAGCTATGGTTTCTCGATTCAGGCGTGTCTGAACCAGGCAAGCAAGTCATAAAAATCTGTCTAGAGATTAGGAATGAAGGTCTGCACAGGCTGAACACATCACGATTAACAGAAGAAGAACTAAAGGATTCCCAAAAGACATGGACTACATTGGAAGACCGGTTCAGAACCTGGTTAAACTTCCATATCTTCCGTTCCAATCCAGGTGAGTCAGTCTGTACAGTCACACAGAGGAGAACGGCAAGTGACATGAGGTGAAGGAGTGTGAAAGGACAGTCCTTTCTCAAGGTGTAAATCACAGAACAAACTGACCGAGCTTTCACACATACTGTGCCTCATCACGTCATTAAGAGGTATCCTGAAACGCTTTGCAAGGAACGAATTAATGACCCTGTTGGAGTGCAGCCTCTTTTGGGGAATACAGCAGCCATTTTACACATGGCAAGGTCCCCACAAGCAGCAATGAAGATGTGTGAGCAAGTCATCATTTCAAGAGAGAGTCAACAGAAGAAAGTTGCTCTGGGCACTTACAGAGGTCTCAGCTTTTCTTTGAATAGTTCCACAGGATTTTAATATAAAAACAAAAAAATGCTGCAAATACTCAGCAGCTCGGGCAGCAACTATGGAGCAAAATAAAAGTTAACGTTTCAGGCTGAGCTCACCTTACACCAGAAACTGTTTCACCAGGTAAAAGGTCATCTTGGTCTGAAACGTTAACTCTGTTGCTCAGTATTTCCAGTATTTTTGTCGCCATTTCAGATTTTCAGCATCTGCAGCATTTTGCTTTTGCCAGAGATATTTTAATGTGGGCACAAGCAGCTGAGGCCTTTCAGCAGTGGGTTAGCAGCCCTGATAATGCCCTCAGAGCTGCACTGTAACTCCGATATTTGAGGTTAGATAACCCAGAGTGGGGCACAACCTCTGACTCGAAGCTAAAATGTCACCAAGCTGACTCACAAACGCTGTACAATGTCAGTTTGCTGTTTGACAGCACAATCACTCTATGATATTGTGTCAGCTGTGGCTGGGCGCTAGCTCTCTCATCTCTGAGTCAGGAGACGGGGGCTGCATTTCAGAGGCTTGGAGGGGCATGTTCCAGGCTGACATTCCCAGTGCGGTTACTGAGGGAACACTGCACTATCAGACATGCTACTCCCTGGATGAAACGTGAAGCTGCCCAGATCGCCAAGGTGGATGCGGCCACTGTTGAAAGAAAAGCAGGGGGAGTCCTCCCCATTGTCCTGGCTCCAATATTTATTCCTCAACTAAAATCGCTCAAACAGATGTATCTGGTCATTATCATATTGCCCTGTAAGGAAATTTATATGCAAATTGATCACTGCAGTTCCCACAGTACAACAGCGGGAAAAATTCTCCCCCCCGTTTGGGGGGGAAGTGCGGGAACGGGCGTGGGCGGGCGGGAGCGGGCGTGGGCGGGCGGGAGCGGGCGTGGCCGGGTGTACCTCCGATCCAGCATTTTACTTGGACGAGCCAATTAAGGCCCGCCCAGCGTGATGTCCGCACGGAAGCGCGATGCGCTCCCTGTGAGGGCGGGGGGGAGGGGGGGTGGATTCCCTCAGCCGGGAGTGCGCTCTTTCACTCCATTAATGACCTTAATTCATTTTTCAATGGCTTCAATAGGCCGTTGACAGGTCGGCGGGTGCACAGCTGACTCAGCTGCGCCTCCTGCTGACCTGAAAATGGAAATGACGCGGGGTGACGTCAGGAGTTCTACCCGACATCATCCCGTGTCATTTTACGCATTGGCGAGCGGGCCCCACCCCCCCGCTCACCGATGGGAAAATTCTCCCCAGTGTTTCTAAAGTAATGAAATCAGAAAATGCTGGAAAAACCCGGAAGGTCTGGCAGCATCTGTGGAGAGAGAGACAGAGTTAACGCTTCGAGTCTGTATGACTCGTCTTCAGAGCCTACGGAGTCATACGGACTCAAAACATTAACTCTGTTCCTCTCTCCACAGACGCTGTCAGACCTGCTGAGGTTTTCCAACAGTTTCTGTTTTTATTTCAGATTTCCAGCATCTGCAGTATCTTGCTTTTATCCTGGTGTTTCTAAAATATCTCATCGACTGTAAAACACTTCGGGATATCCTGAAGTTGTAAACAGCTCTCTCTTCCTCTCTCACTTTCTCTTTCTCTCTCTCCCCCCCTCCCACGCTGCTTTCACTCATTCATTAGAAACATCCCTTGTCGTCTGTTGATGGGTTTAGTTCTCGCTGTGAGCGACTATTTTCTTTTTCAGTTCCCCAATTACTAGCCCCTCAATTGAGCAGGAATGAGATTGGGATTTTAAAGTGCTTGTTTAAAACTGGTTTCGCAGACAGTTCTCCCCCCGTGTTCTGGCCAATGTTTATCTCTCAATCAACATCACAAAAAAACAGAGTTATCTGGTCATTGTGACATTGCTGTTTGTGGGAGCTTGCTGTGCGTAAATTGGCTGCTGCATTTCCATTACAACTATGACTACACTTCAAAAAGGAATTCATTGGCTGTAAAGCACTTTGCAACAGCCCGAGGTTATGAAAGGGGGCTATAGAAATGCAAGTCTTTACTTTTTATAAAAACCCTTGCATCTTGCTTATTCCTATATCTATGTCACCTTCAACCTAAGGAGGAAGAATGATGAAATGCAGATATGAAAGGATGATGAGCAGAAGCTAACCTGCGGGGAGAGACAAGAGAGTTATTAGCCTGTGAGCTGTGAAATGTTGATTGCTGCACTGGGCAGATAGTCACTAATGAATATACACTCTGAGTGCAAAAACCATTAAAGCATGTCGGAGATTATTAACAGGGCTTTTCACAAAATATTTCTGATGTGTATCCATTAGCAATGATGTTCTAAACACTGCTGGAATATTATTTAACTGATTTCAAAAGACAGCAAGCATCATTATACTACTTAATGCAGCACTTTCTACTGTCACCCGTCTCAGTTAATGCAGTCATATTCCCTGATTTTGTGAGGCGGTAGCTTTGTGAGACTCGGTGTTTCTGTGCTGTACAATTATGGTTTTGTCCTACGTTGGCGTCTCACTTGAGGAGTGTTTTTGTGTTAGTTGTGGCTGTATGGATGGAACTCTGACCTCTACGGCAGAAGGTCATGGGCTCAAATCCAATCCCAGAGACTGGAGCACAAAATCTGAACCAATACCCCCCCAGTGCCAGTGCTGAGGCAGTGCTACACTGTCATAAATGGTGTCTTTTGGATGAGATGTTAGGTTGAAACCCCCTCTACCCTCTCAGGTGGGTGTGAATTATCCCGTGCCCAGTATTTGCAGAAGGGTGAATGTTTATCACTCAGCCATCAATGACAACAAACAGGTTATCTGGTCATTATCACATCACTGTTTGTGGGATCTGTGCAAACTCATTGCTGTGTTCCCCACAACTGTTGTTACACTTCAAAAGGCCCTTCATCTTTCATCAATGGTGGATGGGATTGTACATATTGGTGAATAGATAAACACTTGCTTTTACTGAAGCATAAAGGCAAATTTCTGTCCTTTAAAGCAACCCAAAAACAGGACCAGGCCATTCAGCCCCTTGAACCTGCTATCCACTTTGACCACGGCTGATCCGAACCTTAGAGAAAGCTTTCAGCCGCTTGTTCTGTTCAATTAGATCATGACTGGCCTGTCGCATAACACACCTTGCATGATTCTGTTCTCCACTGAGAAGCCTAGGCCTACATTCTCTGGAGTTTAGAAGAACGAGAGGTGATCTCATTGAAATGGATAAAATTCTGAGAGGGTTTGACAAGGTCGATGCTCAGGGGATGTTTCCCTGCCCCCGGCTGGAGAGTCCAGAACTAATGGCCCACAGTGGAATTTTACAGGGCCATAAAATGCAGCGAGCCAATCAAAAGCCCATTGGCTTTGGTGGGTCGGTAAAATCCCGTCGGGGTAAAATTCTGCCCCTAGTCTCAGGAAAATGGGACAACCTTTTAGGTCTGAGACAAGGAGGAATTTCTTCGCTCAAAGGGTTGTCAATCTTTGGAATTCACCACCCTAGAGGGTTGTGGATGCTCAGTCAGACGAACATATGAATTAGGAGCAGGAGGAGGCCACTCGGCCCCTCGAGCCTGCTCCGCCATTCAATAAGATCATGGCTGATCCGGATTGTAACCTCAACTCCACGTTCTCACCTACCCCTGATAACCTTTCACCCCTTGCTTATCATCTTTGAGTATATGCAAGGTTGAGGTTGATAGATTTTTGGGCGCTAGGGGAATCAAGGGATATGGGGATCAGGCAGAAAATTGAAGTTCATTTATAATTGAATGGTAGAGTAGGCCTGAGAGGCCAAATGGCCTACTCCTGCTCCCATTTCTCATATTCTTATGACTCTAGGGAGTGTCATATCACACAGTTTATGTAAGGGTGATCCATATGAGACAAAACTTATGTGGAACACAGGTTTTTTTTTAACCAAGTATTTCTTTGTACAATGGGTGAATCTGGGAGAATTCACTCAGGAAATATAGTACAATCAATAGCATTGGGGGCAGTCAGTTGGAAAAAAATCCAGAAAGAGAATAGACCTCCTTGGGCCATGAATGCTGCAGCCTGTGATATTATTCTGCCTGGGCTCCCTGCCTATAGCATCAACTGATCTCTATACAAAGAAACCTCATCACCCAAAGCACTTGACAATCAATGCACCAGTCGTACATTTGACGAGCAGTCAGTGTTTTGGACTCTCTCACTAGAGGAAACATTTTGCCTCATTCTACACATCAAAACCAAACCCCTCCATCATTTAAAGGTCCCTATTTAAGCCTTATCTTTTCTAGAGAAAAATACCCCCAGTTTGGTGTGCAGACAGCAATGCCTCTGGGCTAAATGGCCTTTTTCATCCTTCACTCCTTTATGATGTCCTCCATTGCATTGGGACATCCAGATTTGGATCTAACCTTTCATCTGGACTGATTTGAATCCAGTTTCACTAACCCTCTGCCCCCCAACCCTGTCCTCACAGCTGTTCATGAACATTGGAACTCTAATGAAGATGAAGTAGAGGGATTTTCACCACTCTCTCCTGTGTTTAATTCCAGAGACCTTGGGTTGCCTCAAACATTGTGACTAGGATGTGGCTAAAAACAACCTCCAAGGATATTATCAGATGCTTTGAACGAAGTCTCAAACAGTTTGGATAAAATGTGCTTGGGGCCAGAGATGATTGAACTCATCCTTCAGATCATCTGTAACAGTTAAAATTGCAAACAACCTTTGGTGGTGAGTGGACACTTCCACTTGCGCTTTTAATGCTTTTTCACATATATGAAGAGAATGACTTGGGTTAAGGCCAAGCTACTTTGCATCAAGTCTTCGTTAAATGTCAAGTGATTGGCCATCAAACCCACAAGCTGCTGAGTATGATTCAAATTGGCATCAATGCTACATTCTTTACATAACCATGAAATACATGATTAGGACTGGTTTCATTTGTAATTCATGAGGGTGACTCCTCTCCAGAAAGACACACACAAAAAAAACACCATAAAAAAGGCACTGTTTAGGAACCAATTTTATTTAAGGGATAGTTTATCAGAAAAGAACATGCGTGGTTTTCTGATGTAGCAATACTCATGAGGGACAAGGACAATCCTACAGATAATGCCCTGAGCTAGTTTTCAAAGCACAATGAATGATTTAAGTAAGAAAATTTAAGTAAAACATTCAGTTAGCTTCTCTATATTTACTCTATACTCTATATCAATATTGACACCAACATAAGGAAAGTGAACATAAAAACATAAGAAATAGGAGCAGATGTAGACCATTCGGCCCCTCGAGCCTGCTCCGCCATTCAATAAGATCATGGCTGATCTTCTTGTGTTTCAATTTACACATTCCCATCTAACCCCAATAACCTTTGATTCACTTGCCTAACAAGAATCTATCTACCTCTGCGTTAAAAATATTCAATGACCCCGCCTCCATCACCCTCTGAGACAGAGAGTTCCAAAGTTGCACAACCCTCTGAGAGAAAAAATTTCTCCCCATCTCTGTCCTAAAAGGGCGACTCCTAATTTTAAAACAGTGCCCCCTCATTCTGGACTCATCCACAAGAGGAAACATCCTTTCCATGTCCACCTTGTCAAGGCCGTTCAGGATCTTATACTTCAATCAAATCACCCCTCACTCTTCTAAACTCCAATCAAAACAAGCCCAGCCTGGTCAACCTTTCCTCATAAGGCAACCCACTCATTCTAGGTATCAATCTAGTAAACCTCCTTTGAACCACCTCCAAAGCATTTACATCCTTCCTTAAATAAAGAGACCAAAACTGCACACAGTACTCGAGGTGCAGTCTCACTTAAGCGCTCTATAACTGAAGCATAACATCCTTACTTTTATGTTCAATCCCTCTTCTAATAAAGGATAGCATTCCATTAGCCTTCTTAATTACTTGCTGAACCTGCATACTAACTTTCTGTGACTCATGTACTAGAACACCTAGATCCCTCTGCACCTCAGAATTATGCAGCCGTTCTCCATTTAAGTAATACTCTGCTTTTTTGTTCTTCCTGCCAAAGTGAACAACTTCACATTTTCCCATGTTAAACTCCATTTGCCAGATCTTTGCCCACTCACTCAACCTATGTATATCCATCTGCAACCTCCTCATGTCCTCTTCACAACATACTTTCCTCCCTATCTTTGTATCATCTGCAAATTTAGCTACCATGTCTTCACTCCCCTCATCGAAGTCATTGATGTAAATCGTAAAAAGTTGAGGCCCCAGTACAGACCCTTTGGGACTCCACTCGTCACATCCTGCCAATCAGAAAAAGACCCATTTATGCATACTCTCTGTTTTCTGCCAGCCAGCCAATCTTCTATCCAGGCTAATATGTTACCCACTACACCATGCGCTTTTATTTTCCATAATAATCTCTAATGTGGCACCTTATCAAAGGCCCTCTGGAAATCCAAGTACAGTACACCTACAGGCTCCCTTTTATCCACTGCACATGTTACTGTTATAACACAGCAGTTGGTAAAGTTGAGTCATTTAAAAATCCCAGAGGGAAACTTTAAACAACTGTCATAACTCATATTTTTAAGTGGTATGTTTGAGATGCAGCTCTAAATTCAGGAATCAGACCACCAGTTCTCGAGAGGCATTGCAACATTTTGAAATTTATGTTGCAAACAATTCATCAGAAACAATTGTTTATAAAAACAATTATATCAAAATACATGAGACATTTACTAATTTACACAAGTTAAATATATACACATGGCTACAAATTACTACTATCATAACTTTTAAAAAATTCCCAGACTAATCTCCATTAAGGCAACAGCAACCCACAGATTTTCAGTAGACACCAGGAAAAGCATTTTCACCTTACAAATTCAAAATGAGGTTCCTTTCGCTTTGGTTGCTGTAGAACAGTTGTAGATTTACAGCTGCTTTGATCTTACGTTGCCTCGGCCCTGTACACACAAAACTGCCGTTTGTTACACCCAAAACAGCTCATTGAATGTAAATTCGCATTGTATCACCAGCGCCTTTGAATTCCACCTCTTCTAACAATAAAACCCCTTTCATAGTATCAATTTTATTAGTAATATAAACATTGCTTGGTCTCTGCTAGCTGGGTGCCAGATTTCACCCCACTTCTTGAATGCTGTATTCAACAAAATGCAAATGCACTCTACCTCTCTTACATCTCAAAACTAGCGCACATCAAAGCACCCAGACTAGCTGGCTTTAATCCAATTAAGACACACCCACAGACTAAACCTCCATTTTAAATGAAAAATATTTTCCAATAATGTTATATACATTAATAATTTCATGACATCCCCCTCCCTATCAAAAAATGAACCGTCATAATTCTAAAAGACGGCTTCATTTTAATAACCCATCTGACACTATCTCCTAAGCTTATTACACTATTACATTACCAGATGCATGCATTAACATAACAATATATATGCACAAGTCCTTGGTATTAACAGAAATCATTCCAGTTCACTGTCTAGGTTTTAAAAAATGTCCAATTAGGTAAACCATATCTTGTAAAAAAAATTAATGAACTCCTCCACAATCTTCTTAGTTGTAATATTTCTTAACAGCATCACTTCAGGAAAGCTGGTAGACGCATCCATTATTGTCAGCAAAAAATGATTTCCACTTTTAGTCTTAGGGAGTGGTTCTACACAATCAATCATGACCCTGGTAAAAGGTTCTTCAAATGCTGGTATTGGGATTAAAGGTACCGGCTTAATCACTGCTTGTGGTTTTCCTATTATTTGACATGTATGACAGGTTCTACAGAATTTGACAACATCCCTATGCAATCCTGGCCCAAAAAAATACCTTTGTATCTTTTCCTGTGTTTTCCTAATTCCTAAATGTCCCCCCATTGGAATTTCATGAGCAATCCTCAGAATCTCATTTCTATACCCTAATGGGATAACAATCTAATGCACCTCCCTCCAGCTTTCATTTGCTGAGACATGATCTGACCTCCACTTTCTCATCAAAATAACTTGCCAAAGATAACAACATACTGGAATACATTTTGCTTCTGTTTCTGAATAAGCTTTCTGATATAACTGTTTTAATTGCAAATCATTTTTCTGTAATTCCACTAACCTCTTTGAGTTAAACATTTCAGCTGAATTGATTCAAAATCATGAGGGGGTTGGACAGAGTAGATAGGGAAAAGCTGTTCCCACTCGTAAAAGGATCAAGAACGAGAGGGCACAGATTTAAATGATTTGCAAAAGAAGCAAGTGTGATGTGAGAAAAAATTTTTTCACACAGCGAGTGGTTCGGGTCTGGAATGCACTGCCTGGAAGTGTGGTGGAGGCAGGTTCAATCGAGGCATTCAAGAGGACATTAGATTATTGTTTGAATAGAAACAATGTGCAAGGGTACGGGGAAAAGTCAGGGCAATGGCACTAGGTCATGATGCTCATTTGGAGAGCTGGTGCAGACATGATAGGCCAAATCGCTTCCTTCTTTACCTTTAAGGTTCTGTGATTCTGTGATTCTTAGAGCAGCACATTCTGGAACCAACCAGACCGCAGGTTATATTCGACTTGGTATTGTGTGATGTGACAGGATTAATTAATAACCTCAGGGTAAAGGCACTGCTAGGTAGCAGCAACCACAATATGATTGAATTTTACATCCGGTTTGAAAAGGAGAAGAGTGGGTCTAAAACTAGTATTTTAAACTTAAATAAGGGCAAATATGTGGACATGAAAGCTGAGCTAACTGAAGTGAACTGGGAAACTAGGCTAGGGGATAGATCCCCTAGCAATGGCAGACATCTAAGGGGATATTTCAGAATACTCAGAATAAGTATATTCCTACTATAAAGAAAAATTCCAAAGGAAGGACCCACCATCCATGGTTAACTACAGATGTTAGGGAAAGCATCAAACTTAAGGAAAAAGCACATAACTCTGCAAAGATGAGTGGCAGGTCAGGCGATTGGCCAGAATTTAAAGAACAACAGAGAATAACTAAAAGGTTAATCAGGAACAAGAAATTAGAGTATGAAAGGAAGCTAGCTAGAAATGTAAAAATGGGTAGAAAATTTCTACAGTTATTTAAACAGGTGAAGAGTAGGTAAAGTGAGTGCTGGTCCTCCAGAGAGTGACAGTGGGGAGTAAATAGTAGATAATAAGGAAATGGTGGATGAAATGAACAAATATTTTGCTTCTGTCTTCACTATAGAGAATATAAAAATTATTCCAGTAATAACTACAAATCAGGAGGTGAAAGGGAGAGGGGAACTTGGTGAAACTGAAATCACTAGAGAAACTGTACTGAGCAAATTGATGGAGCTGCGGGATGGCAAGTCTCCGTGTCCCGATGGACTACATCCTAGGGTCTTAAAAGAGGTGGCTAATGAGGTAGTTGATGCATTGGTGTTAATTTTGCAAAATTCCTAAATTCTGGAAAGGTCCCATCAGACTGGAAAGTAGCAAATATAACCCCTCTATTCGAGAGGGAGGGAAGCAGAAAACAGGAAACCATTGGCCAGTTAGCTTGATGTCTGTCATGGGGAAGTTGTTAGAATCGATCATTAAAGAGGTTATAGCTGGGCACTTAGAAAAACACAAGGCAATCATGAAGAGGCAGCATGGTTTTGTGAAAGGGAAATCATGTTTAATCAATTTATTGGAGTTCTTTGAAGGAGTAACATGCACGGTGGATAAAGGGGAGCCTGTGGACGTACTGTACTTGGATTTCCAGAAGGAATTTGATAAGGTGCCACATCAAAGGTTATTGCGGAAAATAAAAGCGCATGGTGTAGTGGGTAAGATAATAGCATGGATAGAAGATTGGCTGGCTGGCAGAAAACAGAGAGTTTTCATAAATGAGTCTTTGCCTGATTGGCAGAATGTGATAAGTGAAGTCCCACAGGGGTCTGTGCTGGGGCCTCAACTTTTTACAAATTATATCAATAACTTAGATGAGGGGAGTGAGTGGTAGCAAAATTTGCAGATGACACGAAGATAGGTAGGAAAATATGTTGTAAAGAAGGCATAAGGAGTTTGCAGACAGATATAGATAGGTTGAGTGAGTGGGCAAAAATCTGGCAGATGGAATATAATGTGAAAAAATGTGAAGTTGTTCACTTTGGCAGAAAGAATAAAAAAACAGGGTAATACTTAAACTGAGAACGACTGCAGAATTCAGGGGCACAGAGGGATCTAGGTGTTATTGCACATGAGTCACAAAAAGTTAGTATGCAGGTACAGCAAGTCATTAAGAAGGCTAGTGGAATGTTATCCTTTATTATGGGAAGGATTGAACATAAAAGTAAGGATGTTATGCTTCAGTTATACAGGGCATTGGTGAGACCACACCTCGAATACTGTGTACAGTTTTGGTCTCCTTATTTAAGGAAGGATGTAAATGCATTGGAAGTGGTTCTGAGGAGGTTTACTAGATTGATACCTGGAATGAGTGGGTTGTCTTATGAGGAAAGGATGGACAGACTGGGTTTGTTTCCACTGGAGTTTAGAAGAGTGAGGGGTGATTTGATTGAAGTTTACAAGATCCTGAACGGCCTTGACAAGGTGGACGTGGAAAGGATGTTCCCTCTTGTGGATGAGTCCAGAATTAGGGGGCAGTGTTTTAAAATTAGGGGTCGCCCTTTTAGGACAGAGATGAGGAGAATTTTTTTCTCTCAGAGGGTTGTGCAGCTTTGGAACTCTCTGCCTCAGAAGGCAGTAGAAGTGAGGTCACGGAATAGTTTTAACACAGAGCTAGATCGATTCTTGTTAGGCAAGGGGATCAAAGGTTATCGGGGGTAGATGGGAATGTAGAAATTGAATCACAAACAGATCAGCCATGATCTTATTAAATGGCAAAGCAGGTTCAAGGGGCCAAATGGCCTACTTCTGCTCCTATTTCATATGTTCATATGTTCATATGACCTCTAGAGTGCACATCCTGTGCTACGTGGGAACTCCAGTATGCTTACATGCCCTGGATATGTCCAGGCAGTGCAATCAGCTGCCGCAGCTTGAGCTCTAGATTTTGGAGCTTCAGCAGCAGCTGGTCTCATTGCAGTGCATCCGTGAGGCTGAGAGCTACATGGATACACGTTTATAGAAGAGGTCACCCGCAGATTAAGAGTATCCAGGGAGAGTATGAATGGGTGACCACCACACAGTCAAACAGACAGGTAGTGCCTGTTTTATTGTGTGGTAGGGGTTTAGGTGGGGTTTTGGTCACTGCTTAGTCTCCCAAAAGTAATCTGCTTGAGTCTATAGTCTCCGTAACCATAACTGTTTATTTACAGCAAGTGATTTCACATTTGGACCTCCACATGAGATTAGAGCTTCTCCTCTTCCAGACCTCTCTTACTTCTCAGTCATGTGATCTGGCATCATTATTACATCATCACCATGTGCTTCTGATGTTAACCCTTTACTGCACACCTCCCCCCAAGTCTTTATCCCTATCATATTTACATCTTTCTACATCTCCCCCTAAATTCTCAGACTTCACAGGGTTAGTCTCTGATGTGCCTTGGCCAATCTCCCTGATCTCACTCTGATCTCCTGCTGGGGTCCAGGATATTCCGTACTCTCCCTTCTGTCGATGTGAGTGTTCTTCTCCTGAGTGGCTGTCGAGATTATAGTAGGTCTGTCCTCTTCATCAGGATCTGAGTAGTAAGCCCAAGTTTCTCTGGCCTTCTCTCCAAGGATATTAAGGCGCTGTAGTTTCTCCATATGATCGTCTGGTCTGTCTCAACCCTTGGTTGTGGAGTTTTTTCAATGATTGTGCCTTCTTTCTGTTGGTCTCGGACCCACACTCTCCCCCCAGGTTTCAGCACTGATAACTTACGAATGCCATGCACTGATAACTATGCTTGTGATAAAGTTCCAAGCCTGATTGCTCCTCTGTTCTTCCTCTCATGGTCATTCGTGATGACATTAGGTTCAGGTTTTTGTGCTAGAGATGGAAGCTGTGTTCTCAATCTCCTACCCATTAGTAACTCTGATGGCGAGAAGCCATCAGGGAGTAGTGCAGATCAATCACTTAGAAGAGTTTCTCTTTAATAAATCCTTAATGGTTCGCGCTTCTCTCTCATCCTCTTCATTCGCTCGAGCACAGCGAGGAGAAATAGTTACGTGAACGAAGCCATGTTTGTTTGTGAAATTTTGGAATTGCTTATTTGCAAATTGCGGCCCAACACCCAGGCCAGACCAACAAGGTCCAGAATGCCATGCATTGAATAAATTCTCTTGAGGGATTGAATAACTGTTTCTGCTGTGATATTGTGCAATCAGTTTACTTCAATCCACCATGAGCAGTACTCGATGATAATGAAGTTTTCCCCTTAAGTTGAAATGAGTGCATTTCCCGGTGCTCCCACAGCCTTGATGGGAAAGTAGATGATAATAGTGGTTCCTTTTATTTGTGGCTGTCTATGGCACAAATAAGGCAGATAGGGCAGAACTTTGCCCTTGTCGGGCGGGCACAGTGGGCCCGGGGGTGTTCGGACCCCGACATGGATTTCACACTGATTGGCTAATTGGCGATTGCTGCAGAGGTGCCAGAGGTGGGGGTGGGAGGAGCGCGAGCGTGGAAGTGTGTGTATGTGTGGGGCGCCGCTCAGTGCCTCAGAGAGCTGAAGAATTTTCAAAATAAAAAATAAAGAAATTAAAAACGTTAATAACGTGCCCCCTCATTTGACTGTCACATGAGCAGGGACATGTTAGAAATTAGTTTGAAAATTTTTCATTATTTTTAGTCACTGGATGAAACCTCATCCCACCCGTGGATGAGGTTTCGCAAAAAAATCCAAAGGCCGCTTGGCCTTTTCGCCTGCCCGCCAACCGTAAGGTTGGACAAGCAGTGAAAAATTTAATTTAATTATTACTTTAATGGCCTTAACAGGCCTGTTAAATGTTGGTGGGCACGCCGCTGACTCCCGCGCGTGCCCGCCGACCAGAATATTGCGCGAGTGCACGATGATGTTGGGACGTTTGCCCGACGTCATCGCGCATCATTTTACGCTTGTTCGGGCGCACGCCCGCCCGATGAGCGCAATATTCTGCCCATAGAAATCATTTCTTCGACAGAGCGAGTGACGCCCGGCCACCAGGCTGATAGTTACACCCTCACGTGGCACTTTACCATTCTTAGATGACCTTGGTGAAGTTTTTGAAGAATATCGAGCTGTAACGTTCTTGGTATGACTAATCTCTCGTTGAAGACTAGTAAATTGTCAATGTCCATGAGGTGCTTGCGCTGTGCAATGTACTGCCGTGGTATCAGATTAGTGGGGAAACAGCCTGGCCATCCTTCCAGACATTATGCTCAGATTTGAAGACACTCTTCATCTCGTTGTTGGTCTTGATTTATTTCCTGCAACTTGCAGTAGCTGGTTAGGGCTGAGTGATTAAGGACCTATGTGCTTCAACCTCTTCAATGAAGCGTAACTGATGGTATTCAAGACCGTGTGTCTGCCAATTTCCTTGCAAGTACTCTGTGATGGAGTCATATCTCATCAGTCTTAATCTGAATCACTGGATTCTAGGTGGCATCTTCTCAATTTCTTTCACGTCCAGCAGGGTGGCTAGAGGTTTTTAGTCTATTTCAATTTTGAAATATAATCCCATAATGCACGCATTTTCACACGCCCATGTTGCTGCCAAAGCTTCTTTCTGTATCGCGGCGTATTGCTGGTCCATTGTTCTGTTTCTGTTAGTCACCTACAAGCATAGTAGACCAGTCTACACTTGCCATCTTTCTGCACTTGAAATAAAACTGCCCCCAGACCTGTAGATGATGCATCTGCTGCTACTTTGGTCAGTAATTGTGGGTTGTAATTTGCCAAGACTTCAGAAGAGACTAAAAGTTGTTTAGTCCTTGTGAAAGCATTTTGCTGGTCCACATTCCAGGACCACTGTTGACCCTGTCTCAACAGGTACCTCAAGGGCTGGTTAACCTCTGCTAAATTTGGTAGGAACTTGCCTACTTAGTTGACCATCCTGAGGAACCTTTGAAGCTCGGTAACATTCCTGGGCTGTGAAAATTCTCGTATAACTTCTGTTCTTTTGTGGATCAACTGTGATTCCAGTGGCTTGTACTATGTGACCTAGAAACTTGACAAACTCACATTTTTCATACAATGTTAGGCCTGCATCCTGTAAGACACTCAGGACTGCTCTGACTCTGCGATCATGCTCTTTTCTTGTGCAGCCTGTAAGCCAACGTATTGTTTACCCTTTTTAATGTATGATCACATTTCAACTATGTAACTCTTTCTTTATTTCTCCCATATTAACTAATGTAGACTGGTTGTGGTGGAACATCAAGGTATAAGAAGGATCCAGACTGAAGATATATAAAGAACTGTACTAAACTGCACTGTGGGCTCAAAACACAAAGCACGGTGGTTAATTTAGCCAAGTGAAAGCTTTGCTAGAATCAGCGAGTTCTGTAAAATGACTGAACCTGTAGAAGGACTCGTGCCAGGGAAGATAAACAGACTGAGCTTCATTAAGGGGCAATAAATGTGCCACCTTCTCCCAGCTCTGGAGATTGATAATGGCTTTGGAGGTAACAAAGTGAAGCCAAGCTGCCAATGGTACCTCAAGTGTGACCTTCACAGGGGGCCTAGCCAGGGTACATCTGGAGAAGGCATGGAGATGTACAATGATGTAACTGAAAACCAATTAAATGGACTAAAAGCAGGCTTCGCCTTATATGTGAGATAACCCCTTGCTGCTGCATCTTTTCTATTTCAACAAGGGTGGGTGAGGGACTTTCCTGGGTATAAAGAGGAAAATTGGTTTAGCATCAGCTTGTAGGGTGATGCGGTCCATGGTCTTTAACCTCCCCAGGCCTGTAAACAATTGGAAGAATTCATTTTGGAGTCTAGTGCTCCAACTCTCACCAGCAACTTCATCCACCTTATAAATTAATTTCAGTTTTAGGGATGCCTTTGAGCTTAGTAGAGAGCATTCTTGATTTTGAATGACATTGAAAGGTTCGAGGGTTTCTTGGTCTTTATATTTCAGCTTTGCCATGAGTTGGCCTTTCACTTTTAATGTGGTGTCCCCAGGACCCTGTAATTTGATAGATGAGGGATGCAATGTAATCTGTTTGAGCCATTTGATGAAACAGAAACCCCTGCTCCTGTGTCTGTGGGGCATCTATCCACTTTGAGTTTAACACTCCAATATTTGTTTTTAGTATCATTTATCTCCCCTAGGAAGGATAATCCCTGTTCTTGTGGCTCTTACTCTTCTTATATGTGAGACTTTTAAAATTTTCTCCCTCTTTTTATAGGTCGTCAACATTTATGAGTGACAAACAGTTTTGAAATGGCCAATTTTTCCAGAGTTGCGGCACTTTGCAGGCTCTGCTGGATATTCCTCTTGCTTGTGCAAGTTTGTTCCCAGAGTAATGCTTTGGGGACCCGGGTTCGAATCCGACCAGGGCAGATGGAGAAATTTGAATTCAATAAAAAATCTGGAAATAAAAGTCTAATGATGACCATGAAACCATTGTTGATTGTCGTAAAAAACTCATCCGGTTCACTAATGTCCTTTAGGGAAAGAAATCTGCTGTCCTCACCTGGTCTGGCCTACATGTGACTCCAGACCCACAGCAACGTGGTTGACTCTTAAATGCCCTCTGAGCAAGGGTAATTAGGTATGAGCATTAAATGCTGGCCTAGCTAACGATGCCAATATCCCATGAATAAACTTTTTAATACATCAGAAACATTACAAAACGGCAGTTGGTGTGCTTTTCCCCATTTTGGAGGGCTTAAGCTTTGGCATTCTGTCTCTTTTATGGCCTACAGACTGAATGGTCTCATTTGATCTTCTCCATGGGATCTCTCCTTCCCCAGAGCAGAAGCCTGATTCTGTTTCCTAAGTTCCGCTTGTCTCGCTTATTTGCATTGCTTTCACCCGCATTAAATTCTTTCGTCTGTAAGAGATCTGATAATGCGTCACCTAGGACCCAAATTACAATTCTGTCATGCATCAGCTCATCCTTTAAAATTCCATAATTGCAGTTTCCCATCAGTCAACAGAGATAGTTGAACAAATCCAAGCTTTCACCTCGCCTTTGCTTTCCTTTATTAAATTTAGTAATCTATTATTAAATTCTGACAAACGCTGGAATAAGAGTTGAAAGCTTGGAGGACTTCTTCATAAGAAGTTGAAGTCTCACCAACCCCCTGCCTCACCGTCATAGCATCAGCAATAGGTCCATCCCATAAAATAGTGTATTGACCCTTTTGTTCTTTTTTTTTGTATAATCCTGGAACAGTTCTGTACCTTGTGAACCTTTTTCTCCAGCTGTCTCAGTACTGGACCTGTTGCAAGCCTTCTACACTCTGAAATGGTTCTGGGAGTGTTAGGATGGATTCCACACTTTTGCTGAGCACTGGAATTGTTCCTGCTTCTCCACTGTTGCTTGTTGCTTTGGGCCTGTGCTCACTGCTGTTCGGTCTCTGGGTCTGGTTTGCATTTGCTACTCTCACAATTTCCAACATCCTGGTGAGTCTTGGAATTTGTTTTCTTTTGTCCTTCCTCCAAGGGTCTCTTCTCCTGCCAGCCCTGTAGCCTCCTTCAACCTTTCCCGGGTCACTTACTTGCTACCAGCATTTGCTGCATTTTATGTGTTGCCACCAGGCATGTTTTTCAGCAGCATGTGGGTGGGCACGAACCCACCACCTTCCCTCCCACCCCTGAGCTCACCCCCATAATACAGAATCACAGAATCACACAGTGCAGAAGAGGCCCTTCGGCCCATTGAGTCTGCACCGACATGTGAGAAACACCTGACCTACCTACCTAACCCCATTTACCAGCACTTGGCCCATAGCCTTGAATGTTATGACGTGCCAGGTGCTCATCCAGGTACTTTTTAAAGGATGTGAGGCAACCCGCCTCCACCACCCTCCCAGGCAGCACATTCCAGACTGTCACCACTCTCTGGGTAAAAAAGATTTTCGTCACATCCTCCCTAAACCTCCTGCCCCTCACCTTGAACTTATGTCCCCTCGTGACTGACCCTTCAACTAAGGGGAACAGCTGCTCTCTGCTCCAACGAAAACAACCCAAGTCTATCCAATCTCTCTTCATAATTTAAATGTTTCATCCCAGGCAACATCCTGGTGAATCTCCTCTGCACCCCCTCCAGTGCAATCACATCCTTCCTATAATGTGGCGACCAGAACTGCACACAGTACTCCAGCTGTGCCCTCACCAAGGTTCTATACAACCCCAACATGATCTCCCTACTTTTGTAATCTATGCCTCGATTGATAAAGGCAAGTGTCCCATATGCCTTTTTCACCACCCCACTAACATGCCCCTCCGCCTTCAGAGATCTATGAACACACATGCCAAGGTCTCTTTGCTCCTCAGAACTTCCTAGTGCCATGTCGTTCATTGAATACTTCCTTGTCAAATTACTCCTTCCAAAGTGTATCACCTCACACTTTTCAGGGTTAAATTCCATCTGCCACTTATCTGCCCATTTGACCATCCCGCCTATATCTTCCTGTAGCCCATGACACTCAACCTCACTGTTAACCACCCGGCCAATCTTTATGTCATCCGCAAACTTACCAATCCTACCCCTCACACAGTCATCTATGTCGTTTATATAAATGACAAATAATAGGGGACCCAGCACAGATCCCTGTGGTACGCCACTGGACACTGGCTTCCAGTCAGTAAAGCATCCTTCTGTCATCACCCTCTGTCTCCTACAACTAAGCCAATTTTGAATCCACCTTATCAAATTACCCTGTATCCCATGTGCATTTGCCTTCTTTATAAGTCTCCCATGTGGGACCTTGTCAAAGGCTTTGCTGAAATCCATATAAACTACATCCACTGCACTACCCTCATCTACACACCTGGTCACCTCCTCAAAAAATTCAATCAAATTTGTTAGGCATGAGGGTGGGTGGGCATCAAAATCGGCAACGCATGTGCCATATTTCAATAAATAATCATGGGTGAATTGAGCATGTTACCAAACCCATTGACCCTGATAATATGCTGCCTTTGGGATGGAAAGGTGGGCATGGGCACTCGGGCAGAAGTGGGCAGCCTGGTTTTTAAAAACCACCTTCATAGATGGGAAGGAAGTCGGGGTGGTGGTTCTAGCCTCAGGAGTTGCCCTTTGTGGGTCAGAGGGCGGCCCACCTAAGATAGAACACCCCCCTTTCTGCCGACTCGCCTGCTGCATTAAACCCACCATCCCCCTCTCCCCCACACCCCCTCCCCCCACTCCCCCATCCCCCTCTCCCCCACACCCCCTCCCCCATCCCCCTCTCCCCCACACCCCCTCCCCCCACTCCCCCATCCCCCTCTCCCCCACACCCCCTCCCCCCACTCCCCCATCCCCCTCTCCCCCACACCCCCTCCCCCCACTCCCCCATCCCCCTCTCCCCCACACCCCCTCCTCCCACTCCCCCATCCCCCTTCCTAACCTGCCAAAACCCTCCCTGCCCGGGACCCCCGGACTTACCTGTCTCCAGGGCCCATTGGGCCTTTCTCTTCCTCCTGATGGTAGCCCCAGGCAGCGCCCGCCTGGCACTGCCGGGACTGCTGGGGCTGCCAGCCAATCCAACAACCCCCAGCAGGACCTCCTCCCCCCGTGATGTTCCATTCTTCCCCTGTTTAGCCCACGCACAGTGCGTTATGGCTGTGGGGTGGGGTAGCGGGGAGCGGGTCCATGCTGACTTTGCGTTATGTGGGGGTGGGGGAGGGGGTGGTGGTTGGTGGGGGGAGTGGGGGTGCCAAGAGTCCAGTTCCCCCCCCACCCCAATAATATTCTGCCCCATGTTTCATTGTGTGGTAAGGGTTTGGACAGGGTTTTGGGGATTGTCTAGCCTCCCAAAAATATGCTGCTCCAGTCCGCAGACTCTTTAACCATAACTATTTATTTCCAGCAGTATTTACACATTTGGACCTCCACATGAGGTTAGATCTTCTCCTCCTTCCAGATCTCCCTTACTCCTCAGTCATGTGACCTGACATCATTATTACAATCAGCATCATATGTGCTTCTGACGTAACCCATCACTTTACAGTGCAGGAGTCCTCTGAGCGTCTCCCACTCTCCAACCCGCATTCAGTTCTGAATACTGGTGAGAGTGATGGTTCATCTGGGGGGTGCAGCCAAAGCCAAGTCCATCACACCACAACTGCCTCAACTACACAGCAGAGCACAAGAAGACCGGGAGAACAATAGTGATCAGAGATTCAGTAGTTAGGGGAACAAACAGGCATTTCTACATCACAGAGATGAATCCAGGATGGCGTGCTACCTCCCTGGCGCCAGGGTCAAAGATGTCACTGAACGACTGCAGGGCACCCTGAGGAAGGGGTGAACAGCCAGCAGTCATGGTCCACATTGCTACCAACAACATAGGTAGAAAGAGGGATGTGGTCCTGCAATCAGGGTTTAGGGAGCTACTTAGGAAATTAGCAAGAGCTCAGAAGCGGTAATCCCTGGGTTACTTCCAGTGCTATGCATAAGCAAGTGTAGAAATAGGAGGATAAGGCAGATGAATGTGTGGCTGCAAAGATGGTGCAGGAGGGAGGGCTTTACCAGGTCATTGTAACTGCTGTACCACTCTGGTCACTAACGTGCGTGTGGTGATCGGGTTATAACAGCTAAACTCAATTCTTAGGGTGAATTACATAAAATTGAGTGCACGGAAACAGGCCATTCAGCCCATCTGCTCTGTGCTGGTAGCTATGCTCCACACATGCGTCTTCCTAGTCCTACCTCACTTGATCCCAGCAACCTAGCAACTTGTTGCTGATCAGAAAGAAATTAGCAGCTGGAATCAGAGTTTTATTCAGAAAGGCTATCACAAAAATCTTCAGGCTCTGTTCTTCTTGATCAGAGTCAGAACGGTTTTTATGTCAGGCAGATAGTGAGAGGGGTGGAGTGGGAAGGGGAAGGAAGGGGAGGGAAGTAGTGGTGAGGGAGGGGAGAGGAGGGGAGAAGAGGGGAGGGATGAGGGGGAAGGGAGAGTGGGGAGGAGAGTGGAGTGGAGGGGAGGGGAGGGGAAGGAGAGGAGTTGAGGGGAGGGGAGGGAGGAGAGGGGAGGGGAGGAGCGGGGAGGGGAGTGGAGGGGAGGGGAGGAGTGGGAACGGGAGAGGAGGGAGGAGAGGAGAAGGTAGGGGAGGAGAGGATAGGGAGGGGAGTAGAAGAGAGAGGAGGCAGAGGATGGGGAAGGGAGGAGAGGGGTGGGAGAGGAGTTGAGGGATGGGGAGGGGAGGGGAGGACAGTAGAGCAGAGGGGAGGGGAGGAGAAGAGAGGGGAGGGGAGGAGAAGAGAGGGGAGGAGAGGGAGGGGATTGCGAAGTGGGGAGGAGATACAAGAAGCAAAGAGGGATTATGAGAAAAGACTGGCAGCTAAAATAAAAGGAAATCATAAAGTATTCTCTAAGCACATCAATAGTTAAAGGGCGGTAAAAGGAGGAATAGGGCCGATTAGGGACAAAAAAGGGGATTTACACATTGAGGCAAGAGGCTTGGCTGAGGTGTTAAATGAATTCTTTGCATCTGTCTTTACCTACGAGGCAGATACTGTCCAGGCCATGGTGACAGAGGAGGAAACTCAGTCACTAGAAGGGTTTAAAATTGATAAGGAGGAGGTGTTGGATCAGCTGTCGGTTATTAAAGTTGATAAGGCACCGGGACTGGATGAGAGGCATCCGAGAATATTGAAGGAAGTGAGAGTGGAAATTGCAGAGGCACTGGCAATAATCTTTCAATGTTCCCTGGATTCAGGGGAGGTGCTGGAGGACTGGAGAATTGTTTAAAAAGATTGTAAAGATCTGCCCTGCAATTAGAGACCAGTCAGTCTGGGGAAACGTCTAGAAACAATTATTTGGGATAGAATTAATAGTCACATGGAAAAATGTGAATTGATTCGGAAGAGTCAGCATGGATTTGTTAAAGGAAAATTGTGTCTAACTAACTTGCTGGAGTTTTTTGAAGAGGTAACAGATGGTTGATGAGGGCAAGGCCATTGATGTGGTGTATATGAAGTTCCAAAAGGCGTTCGATACAGTGCCACACAACAGACTTGTGAGGAAAGTTATTGTTCATGGAATAAAAGGGACAGTAGCAACATGGATATAAAATTGGCTGAGGGATAGGAAACGGAGAGTGATGGTTAATGGGTGTTTTTCAGGTTGGAAGAAGGTTTGTAGTGGAGTTCCCCATGGGTCAGTATTGGGACCTTTGCTTTTCCTGATATATATATATATATATATATATATATATAAATGATCTAGATCTTGGTGTGCAGGGGACAATTTCAAAGTTTGCGGATCACACAAAAAAGTGTAGAACTTCAAAAGGACATTGACACATTGGTGGAGTGGGCAGATAGGTGGCAGATGAAGTTCAATGTGGGGAAGTGTGAGGTGATGCACTTTGGTACAAAGAAAATGGAGAGACAATATAAAATAAAGGATACTATTCTAAAGATTTTGCAGGAGCAGAAAGACTTGGGTGTATATGTACATAAATCATTAAAGGTGGTAGGACAGGTAGAGAGAGCTGTTTCTAAAGCTTACAGTATTCCAGATTTCATTAATAGGGGCACAGAGTACAAGAGCAGGGAGGTTATGATGAATTTATATAAGACACTGGTTAGACCTCAGCTGGAGTGTTGTGTACAGTTCTGGGCACCACACTATAGGAAGGATGTGAATGCATTGGAGAGAGTACAGAAGAGGTTTACAAGAATGGTTCCAGGGATGAGACACTTCAGTTATGAGGAAAGATTGGAGAAGTTGGGACTGTTTTCCTTGGAGAGGAGAAGGCTAAGAGGAGACTTGATAGAAGTTTTCGAAATCATGAGCGGCCTGGACAGAGTAGATAGGGAGAAACTGTTCCCACTCGTAAACGGATCGAGAACCAGAGGGCACAGTTTTAAAGTGTTTTGCAAAAGAACAAAATGTGAGATGAGAAAAAACTTTTTCACACAGCGAGTAGTTAGGGTCTGGAATGCACTGCCTGGAAGTGTGGTGGAGGCAGGTTCAATTGAAGCATTCAAGAGGGCATTAGATGTTATTTAAATAGAAACAATGTGCAGGGTTACAGGGAAAAGGCAGGAGACTGCCGCTAAGTTAAAATGCTCAGAGAGCCGGTGCAGACACAATGGGCCGAATGGCCTCCTTCTACACTGTAACAATTCTGTGATTCTGTGAGAGGAGAGCAGACATAGGGAAGGGGAGGAGAAAGGAGAGGGGAAGGGAGGGGAGAGGAGGCAGGGTAGGGGAGGTGAGGAGAGAGAAGAGAAAAAGAGAAGAGAGGGGAGGAAAGGAAAAGGGAAAGGAGGAGAGAGAAGGGAAGAGGAGAAGGGAGAGGAGAGGAACAGAGGCAGGGGAGAAGAAGAGCAGGGGAAATGAGATGGGAGGGGAGAAGAGAAGGAGGAGAGGAAAGAGAAAGGCAGTAGAAGGGAGGAGGGGAGGAGAGCATAGGAGGAGAAAAGAGGGAAGAGGGGTGGAGGAAGAAGAGGGAAAGGAAGGAGAGGATGGGAGGAAAGGAGGCAGGAGAGGAACATAGGAACAGGAGTAGGCCATTCAGCCCATCGAGCCTGCTCTGTCATTCAATACAATCATGGCTAATCATCCACTTCAATGCCTTTTCCCCACACTATCCC
The DNA here is from genome assembly GCF_964194155.1 of Cetorhinus maximus. Classification (NCBI taxonomy): domain Eukaryota; kingdom Metazoa; phylum Chordata; class Chondrichthyes; order Lamniformes; family Cetorhinidae; genus Cetorhinus; species Cetorhinus maximus. The sequence continues at coordinate 3,807,266 of NC_135895.1, forward strand.
CATACCCCTTTACATAACTGTGATTTAGAAATCTGTCAACCTCTGCTTTAAACACACTCAATGACTGAGCTTCCACAGCCCCCTGGGGTAGAGAATCCCAAAGATTCACAACCTCTGAGTAAAGGAATTTCTCCTCATCTTGGTCCTAATTGACTTCCCCCTTATTTTGAAATTGTGTCCCCTGGTTCTAGACTCCCCAACCAGGGGAAACATCTTACCTGCATCTACCCTGTCTATCCCTTAAGTATTTTGTAAGTTTCAATGAGGTCACCTCTCATTCTGCGAAACTCTAGAGAATACAGGCCCCAGTTTCCCCAATCTCTCTTCATAGGACAGTCCCGCCATCCCGGGAACAAGTCTGGTGAACCTTCGTTGCAATCTCTCTACGGCAATAATATCCTTCCTAAGATAAGAGCACCAAAACTGCACACAGTACTCCAGGTGCAGTCTAACCAAGGTCCTATACAATTGAAGCAAGACTTCGCTACTCCTGTACTCAAATCCTCTTGTGATAAAGGCCAACATTCCATTAGCTTCCCAATTGCCTGCTGCAGCTGCCTGTTAGCTTTCAGTGACTTAGGGAGGAGAGGAGGCAAATGAGAGGGGAGGGGAATGAAGGGAGGGAGTGGGGAATGAAGGAGGAGGAAGTAAAGGGGTGGGAAAGGCAGGAACGGAAGCTGGGGGAAGGCTGGAGAAGAGGACAAGAGCTTTTGCAGGGGGAGGGGGGATCGTGCAAGCCATGGGGGAAACCAATTAGCAGAACACTTGAGCAAGAATAGAGTGAAAACATGAAGTAAAAACCCATTTGCATTTCTCGAGTTTTTGTGTACCAAAGGAGCAAATATTAATCCAAAAATGCATTTTCCAGAACTTTGACATCTGGGGACAGATTAAAATCCATCTTACTTTAGACTGAATAATAATGACCTGAAATGTCAGCGATTGATTGACCTACAGTCTTTATAGGAGGCTATCAATTTGATTCATTGCACCTTTTTAGACCAGAAAGCTGCATCAATATTCTGCCAACACAATTCATATTTATTGGCGCCAAAAACAGTCAGCAAACATCGATTTAGGATGAAAATCTGGTGACACTTGGGCAGCAATGGACAAAGCTTCCTTTCATTAACTTTTACCCATGTCAGTATTTATTTGTAGGCTACAAGTGAAAAATCAAACCAGGGCAGTTCGTTACAAAGTATGGCTCAACTCGGCCTTCTTTCACTGGGAGTCATTAGGAGATCAATGTTAACAACTGAACCTGTCAGACTCAATCTCATCACCATCCATCATTGTACAGAGCAGCTCTATTACTTAACAAGAACACTCATGAGCCACCAGCACTGCCTTTCATCTCATTTCCTTGGATTTTTACACACAGTGACAAGACGTGCACATACAGATTGGTTTTGTCTGTGCAGTCGCTCAACAATCGACATGCTTTACGTGGGAAAACAGGAAGCGAGCATTTGGATTTGAGTGATTGCAACATACTCACCAATAACTCCCAGAGCAATGTAACCGAGGATTACTGCAATAAATAACACGCAGCACAGGACATCTGTACAATGCCTAAAGTGAATGAGAGAGAAACAGAATATATAGTCAAAACAGTAACAACAGAGCAAGAGGATGAGGCCATTCAGCCCCTCAAACCTCCTCCATTCAGTTAGATTGTAGCCGATCAGTTTCTCAACCCCATTTACCCATCTCTGTTCTAAATCGCTTGATAGCCTTACCCAAAAACATCTGTCAATTTCATAGAACAGGAGTGCTTCATTCAGTGACTCCAGCACGTTCTATTGTTCAATTAGATCATCGATCATCTCTGACTAAACTCCATTTACCTCCTAGTCATCCCTTTAATCCCCTTACCCAATAAAAGTTTGTCAGTCCCAGTCTTGAAAGTGCCAAGTGATTCACAGACTGTTTGAGAGAGAGATTTCCAGAATCCCACTCCCCTGTCCTGACATCGCTCCCGAATGGCCTGGTTCTAAGTTTACTGTTGTGCCCTCTCGTTCTGGACACCACCCGCCCCCCCAACAAAGGAAATAGTTTCTCTGTATTTTTCTTTTCAAATTCCTTAATCATTTTAAACACCTCCATCAGATAACCCCTCCACCTGATAAACTCAAGGAAATGCAACCCAAGATTATGCAATTTGTCCTCACAATTTAATCTTCTAATCATTGTTAAATTGTTATGTCATTCCAATATGACTTCGGAACTATATGTTCATGCGTATGTATACATAGGTATTCCGAGTGAAACGTTACTCACTCCTGCACGAGTCTGTGTATCGAACTAAACATGTATCAGTCCACAGTCCACATGCTGTGACCTGAGAAATACATTTGATGAAGATCCAACATTTGAAATTAAAAGTGTGATTATTTTGAACTTCTGGGAAGCACAAGGCATAACAATCATATTTGTACCATCAGGGGAGGTGGTTGGTGGCATAGTGGTAGTGGTATTGTCACTGTTCCTAGTAATCCAGAGACCCCGGGTAATGCTCTGGAGACCCAGGGTTCGAATCCCTGGTGGTGGAATTTGAATTCAATAAAAATCTGGAATTAAAAGTCTGATGATGACCACAAAACCATTTCCAATTGTCGTAAAAACCCTTTAGGGAAGGAAATCTGCCATCCTTACCTGGTCTGGTCTACAATCTCCAATGTGGTTGACTCTTAAAGGCCCCCTGAACAAGAGCAAGGGCAATTAGGGATGGGCAATAAATGCTGGCCCACTCTGGGACTAGATGACTATGAAAGGTGTCCAGCAAATCAGTGCAGTACCATGCCAAGCATAACCATGATCCCCAATGCCCTCTTAGGGCATCAGGAAGAGAGGGAGAAACTTGAGGTTATCCAAAACTCAGCTGCCTGTGTCTAAGCCTTGCACCTCAAGTCCCATTCCCCTATCATCCCTGTGTTTGCTGACCTCTATTAGCTCCCAGTCAAACAATGAGTTGTTTTCAACTCCCTCTATGATCTTGTCCCTCCCTATCTCTGCAATCTCCACCAGCCCCTCGACCCTCCAAGGTCTCTGCATTTCTCTAATTCTGGCCTCTTGTACATCCCCAGTTTTAATCGCTCCACCATTGGTGGCTGCGCCTTCAGTTGCCTGGGCCTTAAACTCTTGAATTCCCTCCCCACACCTCTCTACCTCACTTTCCTACTTAAAGCCAGTTCTTAAAACCTACTTCTTTAACCGGACTTTTGGCAACCTGACCTTAATTCTCTTCATGTGACTCGGTGTCATTAGATGAGCCATTTAAATATAATTTGTGGTTCTTCCTTCCGACACATGTTTCCTTTCTCTTTTCACAGATGAACTGCATTTTTAACACTCATTTCTACAAATCACTGTAACTCCAAAATGATAAAAGAAACCAACTGTAAGGATATGAAAGTGAAAAATCAATAGCAAATTTGATGGTGTAATTACAGATGACATACGTTTAGATTACTGTAAAACTGTTCTGGTTAACCAACACCAATGCAGTAAATCTGAGCGCCATAACTTCAAATTAATTAATCCTTTCTCGACACAGTTTAATAACTCTGCTGTTTAAATCTCACATCAAGTTTGACATATCTATCTTTTTGTAATTCCTAAATCCCAGGCTGATGTCTGGTACAAGGCCTGTGCACTTTGATAGTCAAAGCAACGTTTCCTGTTGATGCTGTGCCTTACTTAGATCAACAATAACTTGCATTTCTATAGCATCTTTAACATAGAAAAAATGTTAGAAGCTACTATTAAAGATGTTATAGCAGGGCACTTAGAAAAATTCAAGGCAATCAGGCAGAGTCAACATGGTCTTGTGAAAGGGAAATCATGTTTAACCAATTTATTGGAGTTCTTTGAAGGACTCACATGTGCTGTGGATATAGGGGAACCAGTGGAGGTACTGTACTTAGATTTCCAGAAGGCATTTGATAAGGTGCCTCATCAAGGGTTATTGCAGAAAATAAAAGTTCATGGTGAAGGGGGTAACAGATTGGCATGGCTAGAAGATTGGCTGGCTAACAGGAAACAGAGAGTAGGCATAAATGGGTCTTTTCCTGGTTGGCAAGATGTAACGAGTGGTGTGCCACAGGGATTAGTGCTGGGACCTCGACTGTTTACAATTTATATAAATGACTTGGATGAAGGGATGGATGGGATGGTTGCTAAATTTGCTGATGATAGGTAGGAAAATGAGATGTGAAGAGGACATAAGGAGGCTACAAAAAGATATAGATAGGTTAAGTGAGTGGGCACAGATCTGGCAAATAGAGTATAATGTGGGCAAATGTGAAATTGTCCATTTTTAGAATAAAAAAGCATATTATCTAAATGGTGAGAGATTGCAGAGCTCTGGGATTCAGAGGGATCTACAGCAAATCAGCCTCTAATTTGGCAGCAGCTTTTGGCGGGTAGGACTCTCACTGCCAGGAGCCTCAATCGCGGAGAAAGCCTGCTGGTGCTATTTAAATGCCTGAAGGTCAGCTCACTCTCTTGGGCCTCCCCCACTGTACTGAGCAGTGGGGGCACCCCTGCTGGCCCCACAAATTCCTGGCTATAGGAAACTTATGACACAGGAGGGGATCACTGCCCTGACGTATCCATGTTGGATGAAAGGCAATATCCAATCTAATCCCATTTTTCAGTTCTTGGACGTGCATTTGAGATTCTGTAACCTATGGACCAAGTGGTTTTTTGTTATGGTGAAGGTTTCTGCCTCTACCACCCTTTCAGACAGTGAGTTCCTGCTCCCAACAACCCTCTGGGTGAAACAATTGCTCAACTCCCCACCCCCCCTTAATCCATCTACCAATTACATTAAATCCATGTCCCCTGGCTATTGCTCTCTGTTAACAGGAATAGGTTTGTAGATACTGCAGGCTGGTCACTGCAGCATCAGCACATCACTGACAAGCTGTAATGTTGATTCCAAGTCCGAAATGTATGATGTACAAAATAGTTATAAACATGTCATAGTTCATATTTAAATACTGACTGAGGAAGATAGCATAATATTGCACATTAACAAGTTATACATTATTAAATAGCATAATAGTCCAAGCATATTATTAAATTGCACATTCTTTTGACAGAATGTGCTGAAGATAATTATAATGAATTAATTATATTTTTGAATGTGGAAATGTGGACTGTTTTTGAATTTATGTTATGTTAATTATCTATCGGGCCGCGGGCTCCAACAATCTTCAATATCCCAATGAAGCCAATCTCGGAGCAAACAAGTGAAAAGGCTGCTCAATAATTTGCCTGAAGCACAGATGCGTTGGAGTATGATGGTTCCAGACAAGGGGCGCGGTTGTGTTTTTTAATTGATTGCAACGCTAAATAAATCAGAAGTGATTAATGATTTTCCTGGCCAAAGGCTGACCGAAAAACAGGTACAACGTGGAAGGATTGTTCCAGTTTAAAACTTATGAAAGGTGAAGCTCAGCACTCATGCCTCTGGATCAGCAAAGCTGCGAAATCGAGTCCGACTCCAGAGACCTGAACACTCAGGCCCAGATTATCCTCCTCGAGATGGGAACCGTGGGTCAGGCCATTTCCCAAAGTCGCGATCCTGCCTCTTCCCCGGCAGTGCCCGCCCAACTACTTTCATGTCAGGGTTGGGCGGGGGATGGGCTGGAGTCAAGGCTGCCACCTTGGGAAGCAGGCCTGAGGCGGGAAGGGATGTCCGCAGATGCCAAGCCGGGCAGGATAGACGACTCACCTGGGTTCCATGGGATATCGATTCAGTTCTGTGCATGAGTTTTAGGAACACGATGTTGTGTTATTACAATGATATAATATCTTGGGCTTATTTACGTAACAAGACACAAGGCACCAATCACTCATAAGGGATTGGGCTAACACGTCTTGGGCTCATTTATTAAGACTAGGCACATGGTAACAGTTATACATAGATTTAACACACAGCAATTCAAAAACCTCTTCAAAGTTCACAGTTCTCTTGACAATTCTAGCTAGAACCCCTGCTGATCTTATTTCATTAGTGAGGTTTGGAACTCAGCCAAACATTCATAACGAGAATCCATTGCACTATTGTTTCAACAAAACCTCCAGAGCTAACTAATTAAAGCCCTTTAAGTAATGGAACCAATGGCCATCAGTTCCATTACTTCAAAAGTAATTGGCTAGACAGTCAATCAGTCAGTAATCTTTTCAGGTATTTCAAAGGCTCAACAAATGGATGGGCTGCCAATCAATGTAAAGATCAAAGCACAGGTTCCAGCTGAAACACTAAAATATGAAGCTCAATACATCTGAATTCAGAAGTGCACTTTATTCATGGAGAAAGTACTCTAGCGAATCTGAGAAATTTTCCACTTTCACAATGCTGGTTAATTTAATGGCCACTTACCTGAGGGAGTGCTGCACTGTTGAAAGATCAGTACTGAGGAGGTTCTGCACTTTCGGAGAGTCAGTACTGAGGGAATGCTGCACTGTCAGAGGGTCAGTACTGAGGGAGTGCTGCACTGTCAGAGGGTCAGTACTGAGGAAGTGCTGCATTGTTGGAGGGTCAGTACTGAGAGAGTGCTGCACTGTCAGAGGGTCAGTACTGAGGGAGTGCTGCCCTGTCAGAGGGTCAGTACTGAGGGAGTGCTGCACTGTCAGAGGGTCAATACTGAGGGAGTGCTGCACTGTCAAAGGGTCAGTACTGAGGAAGTGCTGCATTGTTGGAGGGTCAGTACTGAGAGAGTGCTGCACTGTCAGAGGGTCAGTACTGAGGGAGTGCTGCCCTGTCAGAGGGTCAGTACTGAGGGAGTGCTGCACAGTCAGAGGGTCAGTTCTGAGGGAGTGCTGCACTGTCAGAGGGTTAGCACTGACAGAGTGTTGCATTGTAGGAAGGTCAGCACTGAGGGAGTGCTGCACTGTCAGAGGGTCAGTGCTGAGGGAGTGCTGCACTGTCAGAGGGTCAGTACTGAGGGAGTGCTGCACTGGCAGATAGTCAGTACTGAGGGAGTGCTGCACTGTCAGAGGGTCAGTACTGAGGGAGTGCTACACTGTCAGAGGGTCAGTACTGAGGGAGTGCTGCACTGTCAGAGGGTCAGTACTGAGGAAGTGCTGCACTGTCAGAGGGTCAGTACTGAGGGAGTGCTGCACTGTCAGAGGGTCAGTACTGAGGGAGTGCTGCACTGGCAGATAGTCAGTACTGAGGGAGTTCTGCACTGTCAGAGGGTCAGTACTGAGGGAGTGCTGCACTGTCAGAGGGTCAGTACTGAGGAAGTGCTGCACTGGCAGATAGTCAGTACTGAGGGAGTTCTGCACTGTCAGAGGGTCAGTACTGAGGGAGTGCTGCACTGTCAGATGGGCAATACTGAGGGAATGCTGCACTGTCAGAGGGTCAGTATTGAGAGAGTGCTGCACTATCAGAGGGTCAGTACTGAGGGAGTGCTGCACTATCAGAGGGTCAGTACTGAGGGAGTGCTGCACTGTCAGAGGGTCAGTACTGAGGGAGTGCTGCACTGTCAGAGGGTCAGTACTGAGGGAGTGCTGCACTGTCAGAGGGTCAGTACTGAGGGAGTGCTGCACTGTCAGAGGGTCAGTACTGAGGGAGTGCTGCACTGTCAGAGGGTCAGTACTGAGGGAGTGCTGCATTGTCAGAGGGTCAGTACTGAGGGAGTGCTGCACTGTCAGAGGGTCAGTACTGAGGGAGTGCTGCACTGTCAGAGGGTCAGTACCGAGGGATTGCTGCATTGTCAGAGGGGTAGTACTGAGGGAGTGCTGCACTGTCAGAGGGTCAGTACTGAGGGAGTGCTGCACTGTCAGAGGGTCAGTACTGAGGGAGTGCTGCACTGTCAGAGGGTCAGTACTGAGGGAGTGCTGCACTGTCAGAGGGTCAGTACTGAGGGAGTGCTGCACTGTCAGAGGGTCAGTACTGAGGGAGTGCTGCATTGTCAGAGGATCAGTACTGAGGGAGTGCTGCACTGTCAGAGGGTTAGTACTGAGGGAGTGCTGCATTGTCAGAGGGTCAGTACTGAGGGAGTGCTGCACTGTCAGAGGGGTAGTACTGAGGGAGTGCTGCACTGTCAGAGGGGTAGTACTGAGGGAGTGCTGCACTGTCAGAGGGTCAGTACTGAGGGAGTGCTGCACTGTCAGAGGGGTAGTACTGAGGGAGTGCTGCACTGTCAGAGGGTCAGTACTGAGGGAGTGCATTGTCAGAGGGTCAGTACTGAGGGAGTGCTGCACTGTCAGAGGGTCAGTACTGAGGGAGTGCTGCACTGTCAGAGGGGTAGTACTGAGGGAGTGCTGCACTGTCAGAGGGTCAGTACTGAGGGAGTGCTGCACTGTCGGAGGGTCAGTACTGAGGGAGTGCTGCACTGTCAGAGGGTCAGTACTGAGGGAGTGCTGCACTGTCAGAGGGTCAGTACTGAGGGAGTGCCGCACTGTCAGAGGGTCAGTACTGAGGGAGTGCTGCACTGTCAGAGGGTCAGTACTGAGGGAGTGCTGCACTGTCAGAGGGTCAGTACTGAGGGAGTGCCGCACTGTCAGAGGGTCAGTACTGAGGGAGTGCTGCACTGTCGGAGGGTCAGTACTGAGGGAGTGCTGCACTGTCAGAGGGTCAGTACTGAGGGAGTGCTGCACTGTCAGAGGGTCAGTACTGAGGGAGTGCCGCACTGTCAGAGGGTCAGTACTGAGGGAGTGCTGCACTGTCAGAGGGTCAGTACTGAGGGAGTGCCGCACTGTCAGAGGGTCAGTACTGAGGGAGTGCCGCACTGTCAGAGGGTCAGTACTGAGGGAGTGCTGCACTGTCAGAGGGTCAGTACTGAAGGTAGCATCAATATGAACAACGAACAGCTTCATGTACCCATTTTCAGAATATCAGTCACTTCAGTAACAGCAATAGACGAGAGTATAGCTGGACATGAAACATGAAGACATGAGCATTTCATTTAGAATCACTCAGCTGCCAAATCTGAATATAACGGGTGTTATTCCTTATTATGTATGATTGTACTAGTTGTGTTAAAGCTGTGATAGCAACTGTCTCATTACTGGCAGCAGTGATGGAATCATCTATCAGCCCAGACCTCTCTAACAAAGCCATGGAACATACACTGCTGGGTAACTAAGGTAATGAATCAAAATTAAAGAGCTCGCAACATTGCCACATAATTGTGGCTAATTTTACCCATCAGAGCCTCCCTGGGCAGCATTTTCAGAGCGTTGGGCGGGCGCGGTGGGCGGGCGCAGTGGCCGGGGAGCGGACGGGAAATGGCCCACCGGCCACGATCGGCCCCCTGGCTGGCCGATTAATGGGCGTTCCGAGAAACTCAGCGCTGCCGGGGTGAGGGTGGGAGGAGGACGAGCGCTGAAGTGTGCGCATGCGCGGAGGGGGGGCGGTGGGGACAGTACTGAAGGATTTTAAACCAATGAATATAGTTTTTAAAAATCCAGAAATAATGTCCACTCAGCTGAGCATGTATATTTGAAAAATTCTGCCCCCAAATTTTTTTTTTCAATTTAATGATGGAAACCTCGTCCCGCCCTCGGGTGAGGGGTCCTCAAAAACCCAAAGGCCGCCTGGCCGATTCGCCCGCCCGCCAACCGTAAGGTTGAACAGGCGGTGAAAAGTACAGGTTGATTCATTGATTAACAGCCTTAATCGGCCTCCTCCTTGTCTGCGGGCTCGCTGTCCACTCTTGCGCTCACTCGCCGACCGAACTATCACACGGGTGCGCGGTGAGGTCAGGGCACTCGCCCGATATCATCGCGCGCTATTTCACCCTCGGGCGCGTTGGGCGCACGCCCCCACGCCAAGCAGAAAATCCCGCCCCCGTGTTTATTGTATCGCAGCGTTTCTCCCAGACGGTTGGTGGTTGCTGCTGGGCAAAAATCTCTAAGCAGTCCCCAACTAGCAAGACTGACGCAGGAACACAGGAACAGGAAATTCACTCAAAACGTCCGGTATATCCTGATATTTTCTGATAAATGTGTAAATGTTTCATACAGAGCATTCTTATCGCTTCACGCTCATCTCAGAACCTAATGTGGCTTGGAAAAACTCAGCAGGTCTGGCAGCATCGGCAGAGAAGAGCACAGTTGACGTTTCGAGTCCTCATGACCCTGAAGGGTCATGAGGACTCGAAACGTCAACTGTGCTCAAGGGTCATGAGGACTCGAAACGTCAACTGTGCTCTTCTCCGCCGATGCTGCCAGACCTGCTGAGTTTTTCTAGGTATTTCTGTTTTTGCTTTGGATTTCCAGCATCCGCAGTTCTTTGCTTTTATCTAAAGTGGCTTGTGTTGCCCATGTGATCCTTCCTCAAGGAGGAGAGGGTGGCGTACTGACAATAACACTCGACCAGTAATCCTGAGCTCCAGGCTATCGATCTGTGGGACAGGAGTTTAAATCCCATCGCAGCAGCCAATAGAATTTAAACTCATTCAATAAATCAGGAACTGAAAGCGAGTAACAGTGACCACGAAACAACAATTAATTGTCATAGAAACCCATCTGGCTCACTCATGTCCTTTAGGGAAGGAAATCTGCCGTCTTTACCTGGCCTCGTTTATACCTGACTCCAGACCCACAGCGATGTGGTTGACTCTTAACTGCCCTTAAAATGGCCAAGCAAGACACTCAGTTCAAGGGCAATTAGGGATGGGCAACAAATGCTGGTTATTGCCAGTGACACCCACATCCCATGAATGGATAAATTAGAATCACGCATGAGAATTCATTTCTGGAAATGCTCGGAGGAGCTCCAACAGATCGTTACCCTTAGTTACCATGACTCCCTAAAAGGGTGGTCAAGGCAATATTTCTTATACCTGGATGTGCATGTGAAGTACTGTAACCTACAGAACTACTATGGAGCAAGAGCTGGAGAGTGGGATTGGATTGGATTGACCTTCCTCAGTCAACACGGCCACAATGGGCCGAATGGCCTTCTTCAGCAAATATCTATGACCTTGAGATGATCACTAATAAATCCAACTTCGTTACTGAGAGAGCGGTGAGAATGTGGAGCACACTCCCACAGGGAGTGGTTGAGGTGAATAGCCGTGTATTTAAGGGGAAACGAGATAAGCTAAAATACTTTGTAATTCTATTAATTCTCCTGCAGGCAGGACAGACAATGGGTAAATAGGAATCATGTTGAAGGGCTGTGAAAGCGTTTATTTTACCTTATCGCTTTGGCCCTGAGAAACAACAAAAAAAATTCCAGTTTTCACTGACCCACCCACTCGTTGAGAATCACTGGTTAGGTGCAGAGATGATGAGGTAGGCAAGAAGTAATTTTTCACAATAAACTTTAATGAAGGAACCACATCTGCCACATATAGCTAAATAATGGCTAAAAAAAAACCCAGAGCTGAGCTAAACGAGATATTTAATCTTCGTGTTTATAATGGCTGGGGGGAGGAAGGGGGAGACTGATTTGAAAACTGAATAAAAACATTAGGAAACATTTTTTTACACAGCGAGTTGTTGTGATCTGGAATGCGCTGCCTGAAAGGGCGGTGGAAGCAGATTCAATAATAACTTTCAAAAGGGAATTGGATAAACACTTGAAAAGGGGAAAAGAAATTACAGGACAAAGGGGAAAGAGCCAGGGAGTGGGACTAATTGGATAGCTCTCTCATGGGGCCGGCATAGGCAGGATGGGCTGAGTGGCCCCTTTCTGTGCGGTGATATTCTGTGATTCTATGCATATGACAGAGGAACAAAGTGTTTTCTTTCATTCTCATGCAGTGGGTGGGTGGGGGGGGGAATGTCGATGGCAAGTTTGGCATTTATTGTTGGTGGGCCTTCTTCTTGAGCCACTGCAGCCAACCACGTTGCCTTGGGTCAGGAGTCACGTACAGGCCAAGCCCAGCTAAGGACAACATTAGCGAAGCAGGTGGGTTGTACAATCCACTGCTTCACGGGCCAGGATTTTTAGCTCGGAGGGTGGGGGCGCGCGCGCCTGACCGACCGAGCGTGAAACGACGCGCGATGACGTCAGCTGAGTGTGCCGACATCACCGCGCGGTAGTTCGGTCGTGGGCGCACGCCGGAGCCTGCAGCCGCCCGTCAACATTTAAAAGGCCGGTTAAGGCCATTAAGTTATCCATTGTCCTGAATTTTTCGTCGCCCATTCAGCCGAACGGTTGGCGGGCACGAGACAAGGCCAAGCGGCCTTTGCATTTTTTTTGGAAACCCCATCCACAGGCGGGGGTGAGGTTTCAAAAAAAATCAAACACAAACGAAATAGAAACTTTAAATTTTTAATTAAAAATATGTCCCTGCTCCATGTGACAGAGTCACGCGAGGGGACAATGTTTTATTAATTCTTTTCCTGCCATTGAATCATTTTCATTCTTCCTTTCCCTGAGACAGCTCCGTGCCTCAGGGAGATTATTCAGTCCTAATTCATGCGCATGTGAGATATGCGCGCTGGGCCTGCTAGGCTCCCCTCCCCACCCCCCTGCCCGCACAGGCCGCCTCAACAATGCCGCTTGCGTATCACGCTGGACGGGCCTTAATTGGCGCAGCAGCACGAAACCGCGGTGCGCTGTGGATCAGGGGTGGCAGTCGGCTTCCCAACCACCCCCGCCGATCCCACACGCCAAGGGCAACATTCTGCCCATGGTCACTTTTACTGGAACCAGCTTTTTATTTCCAGGCTTTGAGAAGACTGAATTCAAAAGCTTAATCTTCTTGTGACGGGTTTTGAACTTAGAACGTAGGAATTCGGAGCAGGATAAGGCCATTCGGCCCCTCGAGCCTGCTCTGCCATTCAATGAGATCATGGCTGATCTGATTGTGGCCTCGCCTCCACTTTCCGGCCTGCCCCCAAAAACCTTTGGGCAGAATTTTGCCCTTGGCGGACGGGTGGGCCCCACCAGCTCAGCGGCGGGCGGACAGCCGACCCCCACCACCGAAACGAGGTCCGCCGCCATTTTGAGTGGGCGGGCCAATTAAGGCCCACCCAGCGGCCTGCCCGACGGGGAGCGCTTCCTGTGCGGGGCGGGGGAGGGAATCCCCATCTGTCAGAGTGCGCACTGCTCCCTGAGGCTAAGTGCTGTCTCAGGGAGATTCATGACAGGTAAGAAAACTTTAAAAATAGAAAAATATAAAAATTATTAACATGTCCCCCTCATGTGACAATGTCACACGAGATGGGACATGTTAATAAATTTCGCATAAAATGTATTAAAGTTTTTAAAAACGGACTTGAAACCTCGTCCCGCCAGTGGATGAGGTTTCCTGTATTATCAGAAGCCACTGGGGTTCCTGGCCTGCCCACCAGCCTTAAGGTTGGACGGGCAGGTCTTTAATTATTTTAATTAGCCTGTCAATGGACTCAATTGGCCATTGACAGGTCAGTGGGTGGACAGCTGATTTTGCTGTCCGCCCGCCTTCCTAAAAATTTAAAGGGACCAGGATGACATCAGGGGTTCCTCCGGACATCATCCCGCGTCATTTTCCTGTCGGCGAGCGGGCCCCACCCCCAAATCACCAACTGGAAAATTCAGGCCTTTGTCAATCAGAATCTAATTCCACCTTAAAAATATTCAGTGACCCTGCCTCCACCACTCTCGGGGGAAGGGAATTCCACACACTCACAACCCTCTGAGAGAAAAAAATTCTCCTCATCTCCGTCTTAAATGGGAGACCCATTATTTTTAAACAGTGACCCCTAGTTCTGGCCTCTCCCACAAGGGGAAACATCCTTTCAGCATCGACCCTGTCAAATACCCTCAGGATTTTATATGTTTCAATAAGATCACCTCCCAATCTTCTAAACTCCAATGGATAGAGGCCCAGCCTGTCCAACCTTTCCTCATTGGATAACCCCCTCATCCCAGATATCAGTCAAATGAACTTTCTCTGAACTGCTTCTCAGGCAAATACATCCTTTTTTAAATAAGGAAACCAAAACTGTACACATACAATACTCCATATGTGGTCTCAGCAACTGTATATACATATATTAATGATTTAGATGAGGGAACTAAATGTAATATCTCCAAATTTGCAGATGACACAAAGCTGGGTGGGAGGGTGAGCTGTGAGGAGGATGCAGAGATGCTTCAGTGTGATTTGGACAAGCTGAGTGAGTGGGCAAATGCATGGCAGATGCAGTATAATGTGGATAAATGTGAGGTTATCCACTTTGGTAACAAAAACAGGAAGGCAGATTATTATCTGAATGGCTATAAATTGAGAGAGGGGAATGTGCAACGAGACCTGGGTGTACTCATACACCAGTCGCTGAAGGTAAGCATGCAGGTACAGCAGGCAGTAAAGAAAGCAAATGATACGTTGGCCTTCATAGCCAGAGGATTCGAGTACAGGAGCAGGGATGTCTTGCTGCAATTGTACAGGGCCTTGGTGAGACCATATCTGGAATATTGTGAGCAGTTTTGGTCTCCTTATCTGAGGAAGGATGTACTTGCTATAGAGGGAGAGCAGCGAAGGTTTACCAGACTGATTCCTGGGATGGCGGGACTGACATGTGAGGAGAGATTGAGTCGGTTAGGATTATATTCGCTGGAGTCCAGGAGAATGAGGGGGATCTCATAGAAACCTATAAAATTCTAACGATAGACAGGGTAGATGCAGGAAGGATGTTCTCGATGGTGCGGGAGTCCAGAACCAGGGGTCACAGTCTGAGGATACTGAGTAGACCATTTAGGACTGAGATGAGGAGAAATTTCTTCACCCAGAGAGTGGTGAGCCTGTGGAATTCACTACCACAGAAAGTAGTTGAGGCCAAAACATTGTATGTTTTCAAGAAGGAGTTAGATATAGCTCTTGGGGCGAAAGGGATCAAAGGATATGGGGAGAAAGCAGGAGCAGGCTATTGAGTTGGATGATCAGCCATGATCATAATGAATGGTGGAGCAGGCTCGAAGGGCCGAATGACCTACTCCTGCTCCTAGTTTCTATGTTTCTATGTAGCAAAACATCCCTCCTTTCATATTCCATTCCCCTTGCAATAAACATTCCATTTGCCTTCCTAATCACTTCCTGTGCCCGCATTCTAACTTTTCCTGATTCATGTAACAGGACACCCAGATCCCTCTGTGCCTCAGTTCTGCAATCTCTCTCCATTTAAATAATTTGCTGCTTTTCTATTCTTCCTGCCCAAGTGGAGAAGTTCACTTTTTCCCACTTGATACTCCAGCGGCCAAGTTTTTGCCGACACACTTAACCTATTATTGGTGCAGTTACATGGCCACTGGAGCAGAGCAATGTGGGAGGTGATGGCACAGTGGTAATATTACTGGATTAGTAATCCAGAGACCCAGGGTAACGCTCTGGGGACCTGGGTTCAAATCCTGCCATGGCAGATGGTGGAATTTGAATTCAATAAAAATCTGGAATTACAAGTCCAAGTTCAAGAAGGCAGCTCACTGCCACCTTCTCAAGGGTAACTAGGGATGGACAATAAATGCTGGCCCAGCCAGTGAAGCCCTCATCCTGTGAATGAATAAAAACAATGTAGGAGTTGGCCATTTGAGCTTGCTCTGCCATTCAATAAGATCATGGCTGATCTGGTTATACCTCAACTCCACTTTCCTGTCTGCCTCCTTAACTCTAAAACAAAGAGACATGTCAAAACTTTTGATCTTGCACTCATCAGGACACTCGCAGGAATACCAATATAAGGGGAAGATAAAAACAAAAAACTACTGCGGATGCTGGAAATCCAAAACAAAAACAGAATTACCTGGAAAAACTCAGCAGGTCTGGCAGCATCGGTGGAGAAGAAAAGAGTCGATGTTTCGGATCCACACGGCCCTTCAACAGAACTGAAGTATAGTTAGGAGAGGGGTGAAATATAAGCTAGTTTGAAGGGGAAGATAACAATTTATACTGTATGTGACAACCAATTGAAGATTGTCAGTTGGGCTCGCAGTGTGACACATTTGCGTGTACTGGAAGCTACATATATTAATACACAGGGCCCTGTTCTTTGCAGACAGAAAGAACATGCACACACATTGCGCCTGTTTCAGCTAAACAAAATAAGTGGCAGCCATTTGCTGACTCATTCCTCAGGGAAATGCCTTGACCAATCAGGGTCAAGCTGCCTAGTTTAAATTGCAAACAATGCTTGGCAGTTAACTGTCAGTCAGCATCAGTGGTGCATTCTGCAACGCCATTGCCAACCAATCAGCACTCTCTTCATATACAGTATAAATTGTTGTTTCCCCACTTATACTGATATTCTTGCAAAGTGTCCTGATGAGTGTAAGATGAAAAGCTTCAACATGTCTCTTTTCTCAGCAAATACTCAAGTTCTGTACCACCAAACAACTGTTGACTCTCTTGGCTATCAAAACTCTGTATAACTCAGCCTCAACTGGAGACGGAGGCTCCACTGCTCTCTGGGGAAGAGAATTCTACAAATTAACAACCCTGGGAGAGAAAAAAATTCTCCTCATTTCTGTCTTAAATGGGAGAGTCGGTTTAAAACAGATTAGCGTCTGGTTGAAAACACTACACAAAGTAATGCAGCTCAAACACAAAGAGTAACTCCACCTGAGCATTCCCCATCAGGAAATGTAGCCCAGGCTGAGACGACCTTTCATCATTCTGTTGAAAGGTCAGCTGGACCTGAAACGTTTAACTCTGTTTCTCTCTCCACAGATGCCACCTGACCTGCTGAGTATTTCCGGCATTTCTGCTTTTATTTCAGATTTTCAGAATCTGCGGTATTTTGGTTTTGTCGTGGTAAAACCTGTCGCTTCCTGAGGTGCGGTTAAGGAATCATGTTTTGCAATTCCTCTTGCCTCACTGCAGTCAGCGCAAACAAGATTTGATGCAAATGCACATGCTCGCAATTTCAACAGAACTCAAATCGACTTTGTCCCTTGAGATAAAATATGGAACAACACAAGGAGGCATAACCTCCCCTTCCTGCTGCTTCCAGCAGGTTACAATCAATCCTGCTCTCCCATTACCTCTTCCTGACTTATTAAAAGCCTCCGAAGACCAGTAAAGTGGAAAATCTAGGAAGATCAACACTCTGCGATGCATTACTCAACCATGGACACTGATGTCCCACAGCTGTTATTGCCAGAAATACTGGAATGTCTCTGTGTCAGCGGTTTGGATCTGTCAGGCCTCTACCTCCCTGGTTTATAATCCCTTCGAGAACCAACACTTTTCTAGTTTGTCCCCCTCCAGTTTCCCCCCTCATTCACTTTCTGAGTCCTCCCCAGGCAGCTGCTGCTTTATTTCAAAAGACGTCCTTTAACTTACCTCAGGTAAAGACAAGACTTACATTTCACAACCGCCTGATTGACATAGGGACAGGAGGAGGCCATTGAGCCCATCGAGCCTGCTTGGCCATTCAATTACCTCGTGGCTGATCCGTATGTCATTTACCTGCCTTGGTTCTGTAACCCTTCAACCCATTATCCTTATTGGTTGTGAAGCACTTCAGAATATCAGGAAGCCTTGAATGACTTGAGTGAGGTTGGATAGACTTGGGTTGTTTTCATTGGAGCAGAGAAGACTGAGGGGCGACCTGATCGAGGTGTACAAGATTATGAGGGACATGGACAGGGTGGATAGGGAGCAGCTGTTCCCCTTAGTTGAAGGGTCAGTCATGAGGAGGCATAAGTTCAAGGTGAGGAGCAGGAGGTTTAGGGGGGATGTGAGGAAAAAATGTTTTACCCAGAGGGTGGTGACGGTCTGGAATGCACTGCCTGGGAGGGTGGTGGAGGCGGGTTGCCTCACATCCTTTAAAAAGTACCTGGATGAGCACTTGGCACATCATAACATTCAAGGCTAAGGGCCAAGTGCTGGTAAATGGGATTAGGTAGGTAGGTCAGGTGTTTCTCACGTGTCGGTGCAGACTCGATGGGCCAAAGGGCCTCTTCTGCACTGTGTGATTCTGTGATTCTGTAATTCTGACACCCATGGAAGTATGAGCCCTTCTTTCAAACAGAAATCCAACAATTTCAGTTTTGAAATAACCCCTGCCTCAACCTTGGTGGTGGAGAGGGGGCTGTGGGAGGGCAGGGGTGGAGAGGGGGTGGAGGGGGTTGCGATGTTGGTGGGGGGTGGCTGGGGGAGGTGGGAGGTGGTGGGGGTGGGGGGAGGGGGATGTTGGGGTAGTGGCTGGGGAGGTGGGGGTGGTGGTGGGGGGAGTGGCTTGGGGAGGTGGAGGGTGGGGATGGAGGAGAGGAGGGTGGTGTTGGGGGGGGGTGCGGAGTTGGCTGGGGGGTGGCTTGGGGAGGTGGGGGAGTGGGGGTGGTGGCGGGAGGAGGGGGGTGGTGGGGGATGGGGGATGGTGGCGGGGGGGTGGTGGTGGGGGGAGGGGAAGAGTTCCAGATACCCACTGTCCTTCATGTGAAGAAGCGGCAATACCCCTGTCAGTCTCTCCAGTCAGTATCTCCAAACAGTTTCTCTGGTCAGTTTTCACAGCCAGTTTCTCTGGTCAGTTTTCAAAGTCAGTTTCTCTGGACATTTTTCATAGTCAGTTTCTCAGGTCAGTTTCTCTGGTCAGTTTCTCTGGTCAGTTTCCACAGCCACTTTCTCTGGTCAGGTCAGTTTCTCTGGTCAGTTTCCACAGTCAGTTTCTGCGGTCAGTTTCCCTGGTCAGTTTCTCCAGTCAGTTTCTCTGGTCAGTTTCCCCAGTCAGTTTCTCTGGTCAATTTCCCTGGTCAGTTTCTCTGGTCAATTTCCCTGGTCAGTTTCTCTGGTCAATTTCCCTGGTCAGTTTCCACAGTCAATTTCCACTGTCAGTTTCCACAGTCAGTTTCTCTGGTCAATTTCCACAATCAGTTTCTCTGGTCAATTTCCCTGGTCAGTTTCTCTGGTCAGTTTCTCCGATCGGTTTCCACTGTCAGTTTCCACTGTCAGTTTCCACAGTCAGTTTCTCTGGTCAGTTTCTCCAGTCAGTTTCTCCAGTAAGTTTCTCAGGTCAATTTCTCTGGTCAGTTTCCACAGTCAGTTTCCCTGGTCAGTTTCTTCAGTCAGTTTCTCCAGTCAGTTTCTCCGGTCAATATCTCTGGTCAGTTATTCCAGTCAGTTTCTGTGTTCAGTTTCTCCAGTCAGTACCTACAGTCAGTTTCCCTGGTCAGTTTCCCTAGTCAGTTTCTCCAGTCAGTATCTCCGGTCAGTTTCTTGGGTCAGTTAATCCAGTCAGTTTCTATGCTCAGTTTCTCTGGTCAGTATCCGCAGTTTCTCAACCCCATTGAAGTTGAAAATCATCCATTAAATTTCTGATTAGTTGCAGCTCAACAACAACTTGTATTTATATGGCACCTAGTAAAATCTCCCAAGGCCCTCCACATTGTCAAACAAAATCTGTCTCTAAACTACATAAGGAGATGTCAGGACAGGTGACTAGAAGCTCGGTCAGAGTTAGATTTTATAGATCAGTATGAAGATGGAGAAAGAGGTACAATGGCAGAGAGGCTTAGTGAGGCGATTGCAAAGCTTTGAGCCTTGCCAGTGAAGTCTAGATTCTGTGTGATCACACTCTTGTGAATAGTGTGGGAGGTTTTCCTACATTAACGCGCAAGTACTTGCTGTTGAATGCGAGGAAGCAATTTCCTATATGGTTAGTTTCCAAATCACAATAAAAAACACACTTTGCAGCTCTGGTTAGGAGCTTGTTACAAAGACTAAACAGTTGGAGCAGTAAACACTTCGGTAGATTTTGTTTTGTGTTGAATTGTAAAATGCTTTTATTTGATGTCACTCGAAGATAGTCCTTGCTTTTTTAAAAGATCCGGTTTGCTAAAACAGGACATTTTAAATCACGATGTATTAGAAAGTATTTACAGCTCAGGAACAAGTCATTTCACCCAACTAGTCCCCGCTCCAGTAGGTTGAGCTTCCTCCCAACCTGCTTTCAACATATCCTTCTATTCCTCTCCCCCTCATGTGTTTATCCAGCTTCCCCTTAAATGTCTCTATACTCTTCACCTCAACAACTCCCTGTGGTAGCGAGTTCCACATTCTCACCACTCTCTGGGTAAAGAAGTTTCTTCTGAATTCTTTGAGTAGCTTATATTATGATCCCTTGTTTTTATATTCATTTTTGCAGGATGTGGGCTTCGCTGGCTAGGCCAGCATTTATTGCCCAGCCCTAATTGCCCCTTGAGAAGGTGGTGGTGAGCTGTTTTCTTGAACTGCTGCAGTCCATGTGGTGTAGGTACACCCACAGTGCTGTTAGGGAGGGAGTTCCAGGATTTTGACCCAGTGACAGTGAAGGAACGGCGATATATTTCCAAGTCAGGATGGTGACTGGTTTGGAGGGGAACTTCCAGGTGGTGGTGATCCCATCTATCTGCTGCCCTTGTCCTTCTAGATGGTAGTGGTCATGGATTTGGAAGTTGCTGCCTAAGGAGCTTTGGTGAGTTTCTGCAGTGCATCTTGTAGATGGTACACACTGCTGCCACTGTGTGTCGGTGGTGGAGGGAGTGAATGTTTGTGGAAGGGGTGCCAATCAAGTGGGCTGCTTTGTCCTGGACAGTGTCACGCTTCTTGAGTGTTGTTGGAGCTGCACTCATCCAGGCAAGTGGGGAGTATTCCATCACACCTCTGACTTGTGCCTTGTAGATGCTGGACAGGCTTTGGGGAGTCAGGGGTTGAGTTACTCATCACAGGATTCCTAGCCTCTGACCAGGATTTATATGGCTAGATCAGGTCAGTTCCTGGTCAATGGTTGCCCCAGGAGATTGATAGTGGGGGATTCAGTGATGGTAATGCCATTGAATGTCAAGGGGTGATGGTTAGATTCTCTCTTGTTGGAGATGGTCATTGCCTGACACTTGTGTGGCGCGAATGTTACTTGCCACTTGTCAGCCCAAGCATGGATATTGTCCAGGTCTTGCTGCATTTGGACATGGACTGCTTCAGTGTCTGAGGAGTCACAAATGGTGCTGAACATTGTGCAATCATCAACGAACATCCCCACTTCTGACTTTATAATAGAAGGAAGGTCATTGATGAAGAAGCTGACAATGGTTGGGCCGAGGACACTACCCTGAGGAACTCCTGCAGTGATGTCCTGGAGCTGAGATGACTGACCTCCAACAACCACAACCATCTTCCTTTGTGCTCGGTATGACTCCAACCAGCGGAGAGTTGTCCCCCTGATTCCCATTGACTCCAGTTTTGCTAGGGCTCCTTGATGCCACACTCAGTCAAATGCTACCTTGATGCCAAGAGCAGTCACCCTCACCTCGGGAGTTCAGCTCTTTTGTCCATGTTTGAACCAAGGCTGTAATGAGGTCAGGAGCTGAGTGGCCCTGGCGGAACCCAAACTGGGCATCAATGAGCAGGTTATTGCTAAGCAAGTGCCACTTGATAGCACTGTTGATGACCCCTTCCATTACTTCACTGATGATGAAGAGTAGACTGATGGGGCAATAATTGGATTTATCCTGCTTTTTGTGTACAGGACATACCTGGGCAATTTTCCACATAGCCGGGTAGATGCCAGTGTTGTAGCTATACTGGAACAGCTTGGCAAGGGGCGTGGCAAGTTCTGGAGCACAAGTCTTCAGCACTATTGCTGGAATATTGTCAGGGCCCATAGCCTTTGCAGTATCCAGTGCCTTCAGCCATTTCTTGATATCACGTGGAGTGAATTGAATTGGCTGAAGACTGACATCTGTGATGCTGGGGACCTCCGGAGGAGGCCGAGATAGATCATCCACTCAGCACTTCTGGATGAAGATTGTAGCAAATCTCAGCCTTATCTTTTGCACTGATGTGCTGGGCTCCTCCATCATTGAGGATGGGGATATTTGTGGAGCGTCCTCCTCCAGTGAGTTGTCTAATTTTCCACCACCATTCGCGACTGGATGTGGCAGGACTGCAGAGCTTAGATCTGATCTGTTAGTTGTGGGATCGCTTAGCTCTGTCTATCACTTGCTGCTTATGTTGTTTGGTATCAAACAGTCCTGTGTTATCACTTCACCAGGTTGACACCTCATTTTTAGGTATGCCTGGTGCTGCTCCTGGCATGTCCTCCTGCACTCTTCATTGAACCAGGGTTGATCTCCTGGCTTGGTGGTAATGGTAGAGTGGGGGATATGCTGGGCCATGAGGTTACAGATTGTGTTTGAGTACAATTCTGCTGCTGCTGATGGCCCACAGCGCCTCATGGAGGCCCAGTCGAGTTGCTAGGTCTGTTCGAAATCTATCCCATTTAGCACAGTGGTAGTGCCACACAATGTGATAGAGGGTCTCCTCCACACTGAGGAGACCAAATGCAGATTGGGGGATCGCTTTGCTGAACAGCTCCGCAAATATGACCCGGAGTTTCTGGCCACCTGTCATTTTACTTCTCTGCCACACCCCCACTCTGACCTCTCTGTCCACTGCCTCCTACACTGTTCAAATGGAGCTCAGCAGAAGCTCGAGTGACAGATCTCATCTTTCGATTAGCACTTTACAGCCTCCTGGACTCAACATTACATTCAGCCATTTCAGACCTTAACCATTGCCCTCATTCTCTTGGACAGCAGTCACTGGAAATGGTTCTGCATTCACACCTCCTCTAGACACATCTTTTGCTTCTTTACTTATCCCATTATCATCTCCTCTTTGTCTTTGACCATCATCCCTTTTGTCTTTTAATCTCTCTTGCTCCTCGCCTATCTCAGACCTTTCCTGTTGTTCTTTCCTTCCTCATAGCCTAACTTGTAGCTGCTTAAAATACCCTTAAAATCTCAAACTTATTGAGATCTAATGAAAGGTCATTGACCTGAACTGTTAACTCTGTTTCTCTCTCCATGTATGCTGCCTGACCTGGTGGGAATTTCCAACATGTTTGCCAATGACACCAGGGCTAAAAGAGCTAAATTACAAGGACAGGTTGTATAGACCAGGCTTGTATTCTCTTGAATATGGAAGATTAAGGGGTGACCTAATTGAGGCGTGTAAGATGATTAAATGAGTCGCCAGGGCAGATAGAGAGAAAACTATTTCCTCTAATGGTGGGGGGAGTGAAGAACTGAGGAGCAGAACCTTAAAATGAGAGCCAGGCCGTTCAGGGGCAATGTCACACAAAGGGGAGTGGGAATCTGGAACTCTCTCCCCAAAAAAACTATTGAGGCTGGGGGTCAATTGAAAATTGAAAAATGAGCTTAATAGATTTTTGATAGGCAAGGTTATTAAAGGTTACAGAGTCAAGGTGGGTGGATGGAGTTCAGATACTGATCAGCCATGATTGAATGGCAGAACAAGCCTGAGGGGCTGAATGGCCTCCTCCTGTTTCTATGGCAAAGTGCAAATGACCTTTGAATATATCAGTAAATGGATATCATTGTTGAAATTATCTTGAAATACTGTGACTATGTCCACTGGAATTGAAGGTGAGGAGGTAATCTGATCAAGGTTTTTTTTATCTTAAAAGGATTCTAAGTGAATAACCTCATACTTACACATAATGAACTCCCATCTGTCAGAGTTTTACCCACTCGCTTAATCTGTCCATGTGCCTGGTAACTTCCTGTTCCTGTCAACATGACTTTCTGTGTCTCCAAACCTGGTGTTATCTGCACAGTTGGATACATGGTCTCTATTCCTTCATGCAGGTCATTGTGAAATATGATGAAAAGCTGAAGTCCCAGTACAAATCCCTGGGGAACATCCCTCATCATATTGTAACAATCAGACTCCATTTATTCCTACTCCCTGTCTCCTCCCTTCCAACCAATTCCCTGCCCCTGTCACAAGGTTACTTCCCAATGACATGTGCTTTTGTTTATGCTAATAGTCACCAATCTAAAAGACTACTAAATGCCTTCTGCATGTCAATATAGACAACCATAAGTGCTTCACAGGAGCATTATAAAACAGAATATGACATTGAGCCAGAGAAGGAGACATTAGGTCAAATGATCAAGAGCTTGGCCAAAGTAGGTTTTAAGGGCTGTTTTAACGGAGGAAAATGAGGTAGAGAGGCAGAGAGGTTTAGGGAGGGAATTCCAGAGCTTAGGGCCCAGCCAACTGACAACACGGTCACCAATGATGGAGGCATTATAATCGGGAATGCACAAGAGGCCAGAATTAAGGGAATGCAGAGATCTCGGAGGATTATGGGGCTGGAGGAGGTTACAGAGACAGGGAGGGCGAGGCCATCAAGCCTTTTGAAAACAAGGATGAGAAATTTAAAATCAAGGCATTCGCTTTATCAGGAGCCAATGTAGCTCAGCAGGCGCGAGGTAATAGCGGAACAGGATTTGCTGTGAGTTAAGACATGGGCAGCAGAATTTCGGATGACCTCAAGTTTACAAAGAGTGGAATGTCGGAGACCAGTCAAGGCTGCATTGGAATAGTCAAGTCTGGAAGTGATAAAGACATGGAGACAGGAGCGTAGTCGGGCGATACGAAGGGAGTGGAAATAGGTGGTCTTGATGATGGCATGAATATGATGTTGGAAACTCATCTCGAGGTCGAATGTGACACCAAGGTTGCAAACAGACTGGCTTAATCTCAGACTATTGCCAAGACGAGGGATGGAGTCAGTAGCTAGGGGATGGGAGTTTGGAGCGAGGAGTGAAAACAATGGCATCAGTCTTCCCAATATTTCATTGGAGGAAATTTCTGCTCATCCAGTACTGGATGTCGGACAAGCAGTCTGATAACTTGGTAAGAGCTGTTTCAGTATTAATCATAGAAAGGGTTCACTTCTAACTCACAGATGGTCCACATTGAACCTGACACTATGTTATGAAGGTGACCAAAAACAATGTCAAAGAGCGAGGTTTTCCAGAGCATTTTAAAGGAGGAATGCGAGGTAGAGAAGTGAGGGGGTTTAGAGAGGGAATTCCAGAGCTTAGGGCCCAGACAGTTGAAAGCACGGCCATCAATGGTGCAGTGATTAAAACTGGGGGATGCTCAAGAGTCCACAATCGGAGGAGTGCAGCGATCTGAGAGAGCTGTGGGCTGCTGGGGAATGCAGAGATAACAGAGGTAGGGTCTGGGGTTGGTGGTGAGTGGGCTGAGTCCATGGAAGGATTAAAAGCAGCAATTAGAATTTCAAAATCGAGGTGTTGCCAACCTGGCAGCTCAGGGTCAGGGGTGAGGGGCAAACAGGACTTAGAGTTGGGATCCTTACCAAACATATGCACCACTTGGCTAACCACCTGTACATTTAGGTACAGGCTGACCACCTGCACATTTAGGTACAGGCTGACCACCTGCACATTTAGGTACAATCTGACCACCTGCACATTTAGGTACAATCTGACCACCTGCACATTTAGGTACAGGCTGACCACCTGCACATTTAGGTACAGGCTGACCACCTGCACATTTAGGTACAATCTGACCACCTGCACATTTAGGTACAGGCTGACCACCTGCACACTTAGGTACAATTTCGACTGATGCTTTAACGTTGTGTTGAGGGAAGAAGCAGATTACTTACCTGCTGTGAATTGGTCCTTTGAATGTTGGATCAAATCTCCGAGGCTCCCCTGGAAGACAGAAGGACATACATTAGATTCATTATAAAATTCATCCACTAAAGTCAGAGAATCATATAGCACTGAAAGAGGCCATTCAGCCCATTGTGCCCATACTGGCTCTTCGAAAGAGCGATTCAATTAGTCTCACTCCCCCTTCTGTTTTCCCATAGCCCCCTGAATTATTCCTTTTCAATTATTTATCCAATTCTTGACGAGGGTCAGAAAATCATCTCTGCCGTTTCCTAGGAGCACAGAATCCTGAATCATCCCTATAATCCTGAGTGTGAGGAGAAGGGGCGACTGGTTTCTAGAAGGTCACCCTCATGAATGGGGAGAATAAATATGACAGAGAAAAGATTCTGTTAACAAGCACAGGCCAGAAACCTGGAAGTATATAGCTAGAAAACAGTGTTTGGTTTTATTTGCCTGCCTGTGCCACCATTTTAAATAAACAATGTCCATTAAACCGGAGGACTATGATACGAGCACATCGAGGATGTCTGGTAACAACACAGCACTTCCAACGAAAGAGAGCGAGAAAGAGACTACTTGCATTTCCATAGCAACTTTCACAACCACATGATATCCCAAAGCACCTTATAGCCAATGAAATAAATTTTAATTGCACTCACTGTTGTAATGTAGGATGCATGGCCTCCAATTTGTGCACAGCAAGCTCCCACAACAGCAATGTGATAACAATCAAATAATCTGTTTTAATGATACTGGTTGAGGGGTGAATATTGTTCAAGACACCAGGGAGAACTTCCTTCTTTTCCTTCAAATCCAATCATGGGTCTTTTATGCCCACCCGAATGAGCAAACAGGGCTTCAGTTTAACATCTCATCCAAAAATGTCACCCTAGACAACAGAGCGCTCCTTTCATAAGGCCCCTCTGACAGTGCAGCACTCCCTCAGTACTGACCCTCTGACAGTGCAGCGCTCCCTCAGTACTGACCCTCTGACAGTGCAGCACTCCCTCAGTACTGACCCTCTGACAGTGCAGCACTCCCTCAGTACTGACCCTCTGACAGTGCAGCACTCCTTCAGGACTGACCCTCTGACAGTGCAGCACTCCCTCAGTACTGACCCTCTAACAGTGCAGCACTCCCTCAGTACTGACCTTCTGACAGTGCAGCACTCCCTCGGTACTGACCCTCTAACAGTGCAGCACTCCCTCAGTGCTGGCCCTCTGACAATGCAGCACTCCCACAGTACTGACCCTCTGACAGTGCAGTGCTCCCTCAGCACTGACCCTCTGACAGTGCAGCACTCCCTCAGTGCTGACCCTCTGACAGTGCAGCACTCCCTCTGTACTGACCCTCTAACAGTGCAGCACTCCCTCAGTGCTGACCCTCTGACAGTGCAGCACTCCCTCAGTGCTGCCCAATTGACAGTGCAGCACTCCCTCAGTACTGACCCTCTGACAGTGCAGCACTCCTTCAGGAATGACCCTCTGACAGTGCAGCACTCCCTCAGTACTGACCCTCTAACAGTGCAGCACTCCCTCAGTACTGACCTTCTGACAGTGCAGCACTCCCTCGGTACTGACCCTCTGACAGTGCAGCACTCCCTCAGTGCTGGCCCTCTGACAATGCAGCACTCCCACAGTACTGACCCTCTGACAGTGCAGCACTCCCTCAGTGCTGACCCTCTGACAGTGCAGCACTCCCTCAATACTGCCCGCCTGACAGTGCTTTACTGAGGGAGTGCTGCATGATCAGCCTAGGTTCTGTGCTTAAGGCATTAGAGTGGGACTTGAAACCACAACCATCTGCTTCGGAGATGAGGTGACTCTAAGCCACAGCCGATACTGTGAATGTTGTCATGGCCGGATTTGAACTCTTGAATTCAAGGATGAAAATATCAGGACCTGAGTTAGTTTACCAACTGTGATCTCATCCTCAGAATTGGGCATTTGAGATTTTGAATCTCTTATTTCCTCCATTCGGCAATGAAGTGTTAAATTATGAGGAGCCGCTTCTATCTCCTGGAGTAGTGAAGATTGAAAGGTGCTCAGGTTGAAGACTTTAAAATGAGAAAGGGTTCGATAGGCTAGATTCGGAGATACATTTCCCCAGGCGGGAGGCTGCAGAACAAGGGGGCACAATCTGAAATAGAAACAAAAAGTGCTGGAAATACTCAGCAGGTCTGGCAGCATCTGTGGAGAGAGAGGTCGAGTTGATGTTTCGAGTCAAATATGACTTCTTTGGAGCATGAGTTCTGAAGAAGAGTTATGTTCAACTCAAAACGTCAACTCTGTTTCTCT
This sequence comes from Cetorhinus maximus, assembly GCF_964194155.1. Lineage (NCBI taxonomy): Eukaryota > Metazoa > Chordata > Chondrichthyes > Lamniformes > Cetorhinidae > Cetorhinus > Cetorhinus maximus. The sequence continues at coordinate 3,834,953 of NC_135895.1, forward strand.
CTCCACAGATGCTGTCAGACCTGCTGAGTTTTTCCAGCATTTTCTGTTTCTATTTCAGGTTTCCACATTCGCAATCATTTGTCTTTACTTTAGTAGCACAATCTTAAAATTGGAACTAGTTCATTCAGGGCTGTTGTCAAGAAAGCGCTTCTTCACACAAAGGCTAGTGGGAATTAGGAACTCTCTCCGACAAAGACTTTGGGACCCGGTAACACTTTCAAAATTGAGATGGGTAGATTTTCCCTCGGTGAGGGAGGGGTTAAGGAACGAAAGTGGGTAAATGGAGTTGAGGCACAGGTGCGTCATGATTTAACTGAAAGGAGAGTCAGGCTTCCAGGGGCTGAATGGCCTCCTGCTGTTCCCAGTTGCTTAGGACAGCACGCTGGTTGCTGATGTATGACCTTCGTCATGGAAGGGGTTGTTGCACGTGATGGGGTGAGTGAAGGGATCCCTTCTCTTGTTTCAACTCACGCCTCAAAACCTCTGAAGATGCAGAAGATTTGGATTTATTTTGAAGTGCTTGGCAGGACCAGCAGCGAAGGCACCAAAGCAGACACAGGCAATCACAGCCTTACACATGAAAGCTAAAAACTTGTACAAAGGGCTCAGCTGTAACTTTGCAATTAGGAAATGGGAGACACGCGGGCGGGGACACGGGATAACTCGATCAAGAAATGGGGAAGGCCATTTCGCACCTTGTGATAGCCATCTTCAAAAGGACAATGCACAGACTCTGCACTGCAATTACTGTACAGGAACACAATTATCAGCCCATCGGGGGGTCATTGTGCTGTGGTCTTTGTCTAACTAACACCATTTTAAGTTGTAACTGATACTAAAAGATATATAAACTCTGCTGATTTGAACCTCGGTGGAGAAGCGCCTGGATTGTCCAGCGTTTGCTCTCTGCATGCGTAATAAAGGAACCAGCTGAATAATTGCATCTGGACTCCGAGTGTTGAAATTTTGTACCAGAGTATTCCGCCGACCTTTCACCTCCATCCTGTCTCCTTGTTGTCATATCCAAAACTGAAGCAACAAGATCATTCTAGAACCATTGGTTAGACCTCAGCTGGAGTATTGTGGACAACGCTAGGCACTGCACTGGTGTAGTGATGTTAAAGGTACAGAGGAGGTTTCCCAAGATGGGATCAGGATGAGGAAAAACTAGGCCCATCCCGCTTGGGACAGAGAAGATTAACGAGGGCCTAAGGGATGTTTGCGGAATGATGAGAGGTTTCGATAGAGGAAAAAAGGAAAAATGATTGCCTGTGGTGAGCGGGACAATAAACTTGAGCTCATGGATTCAAAATCACCGACAAAAGGGAAACGAGGAGAAATATTTTCACTCAGAGGATTGTCGGGATCCGGAATGACTGAGCTGGGAAGGTGGTGGAAGCCGATTCCGTTAATAATTTTAAAAGGGAGTTGGAGAGGTTCTTGAGGATGAGGAACCTAGGGCGTTATGGACAAAAAGCAGGAATGTGGGACTATAAGCACATTCTCTTTTCAAAGAGCCAGTATAAACACAAAGGGCCTAATGGCCTCCTCTGCACTGCAAGATTCTACGATTTCTCGAAGAAAGGGCAGAGTTCTTGAAAGAACGTGTTTAGCGGGCACCACAACGCGATCAAAGTACACATGGCCTCTTGATGATAAACACCTTGGCTGCTTTGGCCTTTATCTGTGGAACCAGATAGTCCTGCCTTGAAATGTTCACCTCACTCCACTGTTATCACTTAATTAAAGCTTCAAAAGGAAACACAGCAGCAATCTATTTTAGCCTCATGACCGAGAACATGGTGTTTACCAACAGCTTTTCAAACGAAGACACTAATGCATCAGAACCTTTCTCAAGGTCACACAAGCCCAGCTTTCTTTATATAACAAAACATAGAGGAGGCCCATTTTCAAATGGGAGAGAACTCCTATCTATTCAGCTTGCTCCTGGGCAGGGTATAGATCTGGGAGAGTGAAGAATAGTTATCAGAATTCTACAGGCTTGGTTCCATTTTCTCAAAGGAAACATTGAAAAGGTTTGAATTATACAGAAGTAGCTTTGGGGTTGCCAATCCATCCAGGATTGCCCTGGAGTCTCCAGGAATTAATCTCTAAGACATTGCTTCCAACCAAACAAAAAGGAGGAAAATTATACTCATGAAAAAAGGAATTGTATGTTTATTTTCTTTGAACGTTTCTGTTGATTTATGAGAATGATATTGGGAATGGGGATAAAAGGGATGGTTTGACTGTTTAGGAGAGGAGGTGGCAAACCTTCCAGGAATACATTCAACCTGAGTTACTATAAACTCTGTATCACTCCAAAGCATCCAGACATTTTTTTCAGAGTGTTGCACCTCCCCAATCTCCTCCAGCTCTACACCCCAGCTCTCACTCTTCACTCTCATTCTAGCCTAGAATGCATCTTGCTCTCATCCCTCCCAATGCCCACCCTCTCCTCCAATTTATTTACAGGGATCACTCCCATCACCCTGGGATTCCCCTCCTGGACCTCTCCACCTTGCTCTCTCCCCATCTTGAAATATTAAATATTGGGGGAAGACTGAAGCCATTGTTTTCAGACCCTGCTCCACACTCCATACCCTAGCGACCAACTTCAAGCCCCTCCCTGGCACCAATCTGAAATTGTCAGCCTGTGCGCAGCCTTGATGTCACATTTGACCCTGAGGTGAACTTTCGATCAATTGTTGATTTTTAATCAGAGGTTCATAGATTTTTGTTCTTCAAAAGTTTTCAATTTTGTCTCCATTTTTACAAAGGAAAGGGAGGATGTAGATATAGTAGTCCAGGAGGAACACTGCGAGATATTGGACGGGATAGTCATAAAGAGAGAGGAAGTACTCGAAGGGTTGAAATCCTTGAAAGTTGATAAGTCACCAGGGCCAGATGGATTGTTTCCGAGGCTGCTGAAGGAAGTCAGGGAGGAGATAGCAGATGCTCTGAGGATGATTTTCCAATCTTCACTAGATACAGGGGAGGTACCGGAGGACTGGAGAAATGTAAACGTAGTTCCATTGTTTAAAAAGGGATCGCAGGAAATGCCAAACAATTATAGGCCAGTTAGTCTTACATCGGTGGTGAGCAAATTAGTAGAATCAACCCTGAGAGATAGGATTAACTGTCATGTGGAAAGGCATGGACTAGTCAGAGATGGTCAGCATGGATTTGTTAAAGGAAGGTCTTGCCATACAAATTTGATTGAATTCTTTGAGGAAGTGACAAGAAAGGTTGATGAAGGTAGTGCAGTGGATGTTGTGTACATGGATTTTAGCAAGGCATTTGACAAGGTCCCACATGGCAGATTGGTCAGGAAAGTAAAAGCCCATGGGATTCAGGGTAATGTGGCAAACTGTATAAAAGGTTGGCTTTGTAACAGGAAACAAAGGGTAATGGTCGATGGATGCCCTTGCGAATGGAAAGTTGTCTCAAGTGGTGTTCCACAGGGCTCGGTGTTGGGGCCCTTGCTGTTTGTGTTATATATTAACGATTTGGACGTGAAGGTGGGGGGCACAATTGGGAAATTTGCAGATGACACAAAGATTGGCCGAGTAGTGGATAGTGTAGAGGATAGCCATAATCTCTAAAACGATATAGATGGGTTGGTGGAGTGGGCGGTAAAGTGGCAGATGGATTGTAACATAGAGAAGTGTGAGGTCATACATTTAGGGAGGTCAAACAGTTACAGGGATTACACAATAAATGGGAATATACTAAGAGGGGTAGATGAAGTGAGAGATCTTGGCGTACAAGTACACAGGTCCCTGAAGGCAGCAGTTCAAGTAGACAAGGTTGTAAAGAAGGCATATGGAGTGCTCTCCTTCATTGGCAGAGGTATAGAATATAAAAGTAAGGACATAATGTTGGAATTGTATAAAACACTGGTGAGGCCACAAATGGAGTATTGTGTGCAGTTCTGGTCACCACTTTACAGGAAGGATGTAATAGCTCTGGAGAGAGTGCAGAGGAGGTTTATGAGAATGTTGCCAGGGTTAGAAAAGTGTAGCTATGAGGAGAGATTGGATAGGTTGGGGTTATTTTCCCTGGAACAAAGAAGGCTGAGAGGTGACTTGATTGAGGTGTACAAAATTATGAGGGGAATAGATAGAGTGGACAGGATAAAATTGTTTCCCTTGATGGAGAATTCTAGAACCAGGGGACATAGATTCAAGATAAGTGGCAGAAGGTGTAGGGGGGACATAAGGAAGAACTTTTTTACGCAGAGGGTAGTGGGTGTCTGGAATTCGCTGCCCAGGTTGGTGGTAGAGGCAGAAACTATAAACTCTTTTAAAAAGTACCTGGATCTGCACCTTAAGTGCTGTAAGCTGCAGGGCTATGGGCCGGGTGCAGGAAGGTGAGATTAGAAAGGGTACCTGGGTGTCCTTGGGCTGGCATGGACAAGATGGGCTGAATAGCCTCCTTCTGTGCTGTATCTTTTCTATGGCTCTATTGTATGGGACAAAGATCCAAGGAGTGAGGCCACAGATCATCTATGATCTCACTGAATGGTAAAATAGCCTTGAGAGGCTAAATGATCTTCAGCTGTCCCTATGGGTGAGTACCCTCACTACATAGACTGCATTGCTTCAACCCACCACCTTCCCAAGAGGCAACTAGTGATTGGCCATAAATGCTGGCCTTGTCAACAACATCTATATCCCAGGAATCAATAAAAAAAACCTCTATTTCTCAATCAAAAGCCTCATTTTCACACCACGACTAAGACTACCTATTTCCACCTCGGTAACATCACCCCTGTTAATCTATCTGCTACTGAAACCCTCATTCACGTCTTCATTACCTCCAGACTGAACTATTCCAATGCACCGATCCCGCACATTCTACCCTCCAAAAACCTGAGATCATCCAAAAATCTGCTGCTTGTGCCTTCACTCGCCACTCATTCGCCGATCAGCCTTGTGCTCACTGACCTACACTGGCCCCCAGCCTTGATTTTAAAATTCTCAACCTTGGTTTCAAATTCCTCCATGGTCTTACTCTTCCCTATCTCTGTAAAATTCTCCAGTCCAACAATCCTCTGAGATATCTGTGTTCCTCTAACTCTGGCCTCTTGGGCATTCCTAATTTTAATCACTCCACGATTGGCGGCCGTGCCTTCGGTTGCCTGGGCCCCAAGCTCTGGAATTCCCTCCCCTACAACCCTCCGTCTCTTGCCTCACTTTCCTCCTTTAAGACACTCCTTAAAACCTAACTCTTTAAACAAACTTTTGGTCACCTGACCTAATATCTCCTCATGCGGCACGCAGTCAAACTTCGCTTTCTAAAGCTCCCTATGAAGCACTTTGGGACATTTCATTACATTAAAGGCGCTATGTCATTCTAAAGTTGTTGTTCAGTTGTTGTTGTTGTACAACTGCAATGCTCATCGCCATGGCCACACCTCCACATCTTGCCTTGATGTTCCAGATGTTCCCTGGTCTCTGTTCTTCGCTTCCTTCTTACATCAACAACAACTTGCATTTATATGGCACATCTTTATAATATTAAAACATCCCAAGCCCCTTCACAGGACCCGTTATGAGCAAAGTTTGACACCGAGCCAGTCAAGGTGAGCTCTTGGTTAAGGAGGTAGGGTTAGGGGCGTGTCTTAAAGGAAGAGGAGGGAGGGTAATGATATTAAAATATGCAAAATAGATTGGAAGAGTTTTCTATGTCAAGAATTGTAAACTTCATGAAATGAAGAAAGGCTTAAAAGTGAAGAAATAGGAGCAGGAATCGGCCTTAATAAAATAGCTTTCGCAACCACAGGTCATCCCAGGCAGTGTCCAGCCAATGAAGTGCTTCTGAAACACAGTCACTGCGAAATTGTTCGAACCCAGTAGCCCCTTAAAAAGTATCTATTATTCATCTCAACCACTCTCTGTGGTAGTTCCACATTCTCACAACTCTCTGGGTAAAGACATTTCTCCTGAATTCCCTGTTGAATCTATTAGTGACTATCTTAGTGTGTGGTCCCTGGTTCTGGTCTCCCCCACTAGTGGAAACACCCTCTCTAAATCTAACCCTATCAAACCCCTTTCGTAATCTTAATGACCTCCACCAGGTCACCCTCGATTTGCTTCGGACCATGTGCTGCGTGTTAACAGTTTAACTTGACGTTGATCATTAACTAGACAATGCCTGCGGGTTAGGACTGACCCAGATTTTGTTTTACTCTGCACAGACTCACATTGCCGGAGCATTGCCACAGAGAGAAATGGAACAGGCGCAGTCTGCAGGCCCCGTCTATTGTCTCAGCAATCATTCGGCTTGTGACTATTGACAATGTTCCCCAAACCCAGTCACAGGAGTGAGTAATCACTGTTGCAGCTCACCCTGTGCAAAGCCCCGGTTTCACGCTCATTGTGTTCACAGCCTATTTCGTTCTTATGTATATGGCATCATCCCAAACTCGCAATAAAAACACCAAGGAAAGAACTTGCATTTCGCAACCTCAGGATGTCACCAAGTGCCTCACAGTCAGGAAAATGCTTCTTGAAGTGTAGTCACTGTTGTAATGTAGGAAAGGCACACAGCAAGATCCCACACACAGCAATGTGCCAATAACCACAATCTGCTTTGGGGGTGTGGAGTGAGGGATAAATATTGGCCAGGGCCCGAGGGAGAACTCACCTGCTGTTCTGTAAAGTAGTGGTCCTCGGAACATTTAGAGCCACTTGAGAGGACAAGCTTGGTTTAACTGCTCGTCCAATAGATTGGAGGAAGAAAGCTGTATCAATGTAAGTTGCTACTGTATTAAACTTCTTAACATTCCTTCTCTCTCAGCAGGTACCAGAAACCAGAATATACAACGAAGGGTGTGTGCGTCAGTGAATCAGGTAAGTACTTGGGAGCAGAGGCACTATTACCAACGCAGTATAAACACAAAACAATGCACTCATTCTGAATGATATTCCTAATTTATTTATCACCACCACTGACAGACCTGTCCCCACCAGTACTGTACTCCAGTGTTATACAGTGACAGACCTGTCCCCACCAGTACTGTACCCCAGTGTTATACAGTGACAGACCCGTCCCCACCAGTACTGTACCCCAGTGTTATACAGTGACAGACCCATCCCCACCAGTAATGTACCCCAGTGTTACACAATGACAGACCTAGACTAACAGTATTGTAACCCAGTAATTATTATTTAGTGAAGGCAAAGCCCTTAAACCAGGCAATAGCCTCCTCAGTGGCTGGGTCGAAGGTGATTAGTGTACCAGTCAGCCAGTAGAGGGGGCGCTCCTCTGTAATGTGCCGCATTGTTTGTGTCTCTCCACAGATGCTGAAGGGGTTTGGAGTGAGGTGCCAGTGGTGGAGGTTGCAGAGGGGTCCTTGCCTGTCCTGAACTTGTTTAGCAAGGATCACTGTTGCCCTGGTGGGTCAAAGCCTGTCATTCGACAGATGGGATTTGTCACAAGAAACTTTTTCGTGACTTCCCGGGTTTCCCATTCTTTGATCCAGAGGGTGTCTGCTGGTAGATGTTGCTCAGGAAGGGCGCTCCATATCGGGCACCAGAATCACAGAATGTTAACGGCACAGAAGGAGGCCTTTCGGCCCACCATGTCTACACCAGCTCTCCAAATGAGCATTATGACCTAGTGCCATTGCCCTGCCTTTTCCCTGTACCCCCTGCACAGTGTTTCTATTCAAATAACCATCTAATGCCCTCTTGAATGCCTCAATTGAACCTGCCTCCACCACACTTCCAGGCCGTGCATTTCAGACCCAAACCACTCGCTGTGAGAATAAGTTTTTTCTCACATTACGTTTGCTTCTTTTGCAAATCACTTTAAATCTGTGCCCTCTCGTTCTTGATCCTTTTACGAGTGGGAACAGCTTCTCCCTATCTACTCTGTCCAGCCCCCTCATGATTTTGAACATCTCTATCAAATCTCCTCTTAGCCTTCTTCTCTCCAAGGAGAACAGTCCCAACCTCTCCAATCTATCCTCATAGCTGAAGTTTCTCATCCCTGGAACCATTCTTGTAAACCTCTTCTGCACTCTCTCCAATGTGTTCACATCCTTCCTATAACATGATGCCCAGAACTGTACACAATATTCCAACTGAAGTCTAACGAGTGTCTTATATAAATTCAGCATAACCTCCTTGCTCTTGTACTCTATGCCGCTATTAATAAAGCCCAGGAATATTAACTGCTCTCTCCACATGTCCTGCCACCTTCAATGATCTATGTACATATACACCCAGGTCTTTCTGCTCCTGCACCCCCTTCAAAATTTCACCCCTTATTCTATATTGTCTGTCCATGTTCTTCCGACCAAAATGCATCACCTCACACATCTCCACATTGAACTTCAAGTGCCACCTATCTGCCAACTCCACCAACTTGACTATGTCCTCTTGAAGTTCTACACTGTCCTCCTCACAGTTCACAACACTCCCAAGCTTCGTATCATCTGCAAACTTTGAAATTGTCCCCTGTACACCAAGATCTAGACCATTAATATATATCAGGAAAAGCAAGGTTCCCTATACCGACTCCTGGGGACCTCCACAACAAAGCTTCCTCCAGCCCCAAAAATATCCATGGACCATTACTCTCTGCTTCCTATTTTTCAGCCAATTTTGTATCCATGTTGCTACTGACCCTTTTATTCCATGGGCCATAACTTTTCTCACAAGTCGGTTGTGTGGCACTGTATCAAATGCCTTTTGAAAGTCCATGTACACCACATCAACAGCATTACCCTCATCGACCATTTCTGTTACCTCTTCAAAATACTCCAGCAAGTTAGTTAAACACGATTTCCCCATTAGAAATCCATGCTGACTCTTCCTTATCAACCCATATTTTTCCATGTGACTACTAATTCTAAATCAAATAATTGTTTCTAGAATCTTGCCCACCACTGAAGTTAATCTGACTGGTCTGTAATTGCTGGGCTTATCCTTCCAATGTTTTTTGAACAAGGGTGTAATGTTTGCAATTCTCCAGTCCCCTGGCACCTCCCCTGAGTCTAGAGAAAACTGAAAGGTCATGGCCAGTGCCCCTGCAATTTCTACTCTCACTTCCTTAAATATCCATCTAATTCGGTCCCGGTGCCTTGTCAACTTTAAGTACTGACAGTCTATACAACACTTCCCCCTTATTTTGAACCCTTCTAGTAACAGAGTTTCCTCCTCTGTCACCATGGCCTGGGTAGCATCTACCTCCTAGGCAAAGGTGGATCCAAAGTATTTATTTAATACCTCAGCCATGGTCCCTTCGTCCATTACCTTTTAGATCCCTGATCAGCCCTACTCCTCCTTTTACCACAGGAGTGCCTGTCTGTTCCCCTAACCAATGAATCCCCTATCACTATTGCTCTTCCTGCCTTCCTCCTCCCCTTCTGATCGTGGTGCCACAAACTTGGCTCTGACTGCACTCCCCTGAGGAACCTACACCCTCACCAGCTTCCAAAACTGAAAACCGATTTGGGAGCGGGACCCCAGGGGACTCCTGCACTACCTGCCTATTACCCTTGGACTGCCTGGTGGTCGCCCATTCCCTCTCTGTCTCCAGGCCCTTAAGCTACGGTGTGACCACCTCTCTGAATGTGCAATCTGAAACTCGGGGTTCAGGTTTCTGCAGCTGACAGGACTTCCTGCACATGTGGTCGTCTCGGACACCGGTACCATCCATGACTTCACACACATTACAGAACACACATTCCACTTGACTGAGCTGCCCTGCCATGTCTTAACTCTACTTCCCTTACATTAACTTTATTCTGCTTTGGATTATTTATATTACTTTATTATTTTGGCCCTAAACTTCCCTTATTCCTGGCGCTTCTCAGTTAAATCCAAGTATAGCAGCTTGTTTAAAAATATTACACTTTTCTAATTTACTCACCAGGGGAGGGGAGTTGAGTGGAGGGCCCCAGTTTTGATGCGCATTGTTGCATTCGATTGAATATCAACAAGATGTGTGTGTTGTGTGATGACCTGTGCCAGGCAGGTGCACAGTGCTCTGCTGTGGAGTATAGTAGGTGCACAGTGCTCTGCTGTGGAGTATAGTAGGTGCACAGTGCTCTGCTGCGGAGTATAGTAGGTGCACAGTGCTCTGCTGCGGAGTATAGTAGGTGCACAGTGCTCTGCTGCGGAGTATAGTAGGTGCACAGTGCTCTGCTGCGGAGTATAGTAGGTGCACAGTGCTCTGCTGCGGAGTATAGTAGGTGCACAGTGCTCTGCTGCGGAGTATAGTAGGTGCACAGTGCTCTGCTGCGGAGTATAGTAGGTGCACAGTGCTCTGCTGCGGGGTATAGTAACTCTTTCGAGTTATCAACAGTCACAGACTGTAACTCTTTTGAGTACATTCACAGTTCTTTGGTTTCCGGGAGTGGGACATGAACCCACAACCTTCTGATTCAAAGGCGAGGGTGCTATGAACTGAGCCACAGCTGACACCTCCTGCGGAGTATAGTAGGTGCACAGTGCTCTGCTGCGGAGTCTGGTAGGTGCACAGTGCTCTGCTGTGGAGTATAGTAGGTGCACAGTGCTCTGCTGCGGAGTATAGTAGGTGCACAGTGCTCTGCTGCGGAGTATAGTAGGTGCACAGTGCTCTGCTGCGGAGTGTAGTAGGTGCGCAGTGCTCAGCTGCGGAGTATAGTAGGTGCACAGTGCTCTACTGTGGAGTATAGTAGGTGCACAGTGCTCTGCTGCGGAGTATAGTAGGTGTGCAGTGCTCTGCTGCGGAGTATGGTAGGTGCACAGTGCTCTGCTGCGGAGTATAGTAGGTGTGCAGTGCTCTGCTGCGGAGTATGGTAGGTGCACAGTGCTCTGCTGCGGAGTATAGTAGGTGCGCAGTGCTCTGCTGCGGAGTATAGTAGGTGCGCAGTGCTCTGCTGCGGAGTATAGTAGGTGCACAGTGCTCTGCTGTGGAGTATGGTAGGTGCACAGTGCTCTGCTGCGGAGTATAGTAGGTGCACAGTGCTCTGCTGCGGAGTATAGTAGGTGCACAGTGGTCTGCTGTGGAGTATGGTAGGTGCACAGTGCTTTGCTGCGGAGTATAGTAGGTGCACAGTGCTCTGGTGTGGAGTATGGTAGGTGCGCAGTGCTCTGCTGCGGAGTATAGTAGGTGCACAGTGGTCTGCTGTGGAGTATGGTAGGTGCACAGTGCTCTGCTGCGGAGTATAGTAGATGCACAGTGCTCTGCTGCGGAGTATAGTAGGTGCACAGTGCTCTGCTGCGGAGTATAGTAGGTGCACAGTGCTCTGCTGCGGAGTATAGTAGGTGCACAGTGCTCTGCTGCGGAGTGTAGTAGGTGCACAGTGCTCAGCTGCGGAGTATAGTAGGTGCACAGTGCTCTACTGTGGAGTATAGTAGGTGCTCAGTGCTCTGCTGCGGAGTATAGTAGGTGTGCAGTGCTCTGCTGCGGAGTATGGTAGGTGCACAGTGCTCTGCTGCGGAGTATAGTAGGTGTGCAGTGCTCTGCTGCGGAGTATAGTAGGTGCACAGTGCTCTGCTGTGGAGTATGGTAGGTGCACAGTGCTCTGCTACGGAGTATAGTAGGTGCACAGTGCTCTGCTGCGGAGTATAGTAGGTGCACAGTGGTCTGCTGTGGAGTATGGTAGGTGCACAGTGCTTTGCTGCGGAGTATAGTAGGTGCACAGTGCTCTGGTGTGGAGTATGGTAGGTGCGCAGTGCTCTGCTGCGGAGTATAGTAGGTGCACAGCGGTCTGCTGCGGAGTATGGTAGGTGCGCAGTGCTCTGCTGTGGAGTATAGTAGGTGCGCAGTGCTCTGCTGCGGAGTATAGTAGGTGCGCAGTGCTCTGCTGCGGAGTATAGTAGGTGCGCAGTGCTCTGCTGTGGAATATGGTAGGTGTGCAGTGCTCTGCTGTGGAATATGGTAGGTGTGCAGTGCTCTGCTGTGGAATATGGTAGGTGTGCAGTGCTCTGCTGTGGAATATGGTAGGTGTGCAGTGCTCTGCTGTGGAATATGCTAGGTGTGCAGTGCTCTACTGTGGAATATGGTAGGGCAGGGTGATGCAGGGGCTGAACTCCACCCAGGTCCAGCAAGTTTGGTTAATAAGTTGTTTTTGGTTTTGAACTTTGCTGCTGTTTTCTTCAGGCGTTCCCAAGAGGACAGGGCCTTCTATCTAGAGTCACTCTCGAGTATGCTGGGTTGGGATCATGCTTCAGTCTCTGACCATCCATGTAGATATGCAATTGGTTTTTGGCACCGGTGTTATGGAGGTGAAGACACCGGATGTGTTTTTAGAGCGATTCATCATGAGATGCCAAGTGCTCCGGTATTCTTTCAGCTTTTTAATGTTAAGGATCTGGTCCAAAGTGCGGAGGATGGAGCTTGGGTAGCACAACAGAATTCATCAGCACAGGTGAACTTGGGGGATATGGTTGTCTGCAGGTGACTTGTATCTATGCTGAACAGGATTGGGGTCAGCACTGAGCCCTGTGGGAGTCCATAGACCTGTCTTCTCCATGCATTTCTCCCTTACCCAAGACGGACTCTGAGTTACCTGTTGCGATGGAGGATGGAGTTGTTTCAACAGCTATCCCTACCCGGGTTGGAGGCATTCTGAACGGCTTTGGGAACAGGCCTGTGTGTCGCTCTGTACCACAGCGGCGAGCTCCAGTGGCTCGATTCCTGTCTTCAGGTTCCTTTGGAGCCATTTTTGATACAGGTGGTGAGTGCCAGAACTTGGTCACATGCACTGCACCTCAACAGAAACCAGCTTGGTCCATATTCAGGACGGTCTCTACTTCCGGAGATATGCTTTGCAGGATAAGATGTTGCAGAATAAGATGGAATGCCTGAACTGTAACTCACGCAGTCCCACCAGTACTGTACCCGAGTGTTATACAGTGACAGACCTGTCCCCACCAGTACCGTACCCCAGTGTTACACAGTGACAGACCCGTCCCCACCAGTACTGTACCCCAGTGTTATACAGTGACAGACCTGTCCCCACCAGTACTGTACCCGAGTGTTATACAGTGACAGACCTGTCCCCACCAGTACTGTACCCCAGTGTTATACAGTGACAGACCTGTCCCCACCAGTGCCGTACCCCAGTGTTATACAGTGACAGACCTGTCCCCACCAGTACTGTACCCCAGTGTTATACAGTGACAGGCCTGTCCCCACCAGTACCGTACCCCAGTGTTATACAGTGACAGACCTGTCCCCACCAGTGCCGTACCCCAGTGTTATACAGTGACAGACCTGTCCCCACCAGTACTGTACCCCAGTGTTATACAGTGACAGGCCTGTCCCCACCAGTACCGTACCGCAGTGTTATACAGTGACAGGCCTGTCCCCACCAGTACTGTACCCCAGTGTTATACAGTGACAGACCCGTCCCCACCAGTACTGTACCCCGGTGTTATACAGTGACAGGCCTGTCCCCACCAGTACTGTACCCCAGTGTTATACAGTGACAGACCTGTCCCCACCAGTACTGTACCCCAGTGTTATACACTGACAGGCCTGTCCCCACCAGTACTGTACCCCAGTGTTATACAGTGACAGACCCGTCCCCACCAGTACTGTACCCCAGTGTTATACAGTGACAGGCCCGTCCACACCAGTACTGTACCGCAGTGTTATACAGTGACAGACCCGTCCCCACCAGTACTGTACTGTACCCCAGTGTTATACAGTGACAGACCCGTCCCCACCAGTACTGTACTGTACCCCAGTGTTATACAGTGACAGACCCGTACCCACCAGTACTGTACTGTACCCCAGTGTTATACAGTGACAGACCCGTCCCCACCAGTACTGTACCCCAGTGTTATACAGTGACAGACCTGTCCCCACCAGTACTGTACCCCAGTGTTATACAGTGACAGACCCGTCCCCACCAGTACTGTACTGTACCCCGGTGTTACACAGTGACAGACCCGTCCCCACCAGTACTGTACCCCAGTGTTATACAGTGACAGACCCGTCCCCACCAGCACTGTCCCCCAGTGTTATACAGTGACAGGCCTGTTCCTACCAGTACTGTACCCCAGTTTTATGCAGTGACAGACCTGTCCCCACCAGTTCTGTACCCCACTGTTATACAATGACAGACCCGTCCCCACCAGTACTGTACCCCAGTGTTATACAGTGACAGACCTGTCCACACCAGTACTGTACCCCAGTGTTATACTGTGACAGACCCATCCCTACCAGTGCTGTACCCCAGTGTTATACAGTGACAGACCCGTCCCCACCAGTATTATGCCCCATGTTATACAGTGACAGACCTGTCCACACCAGTACTGTACCCCAGTGTTATACAGTCACAGACCCATCCCTACCAGTGCTGTACTCCAGTATTATACAGTGACAGACCCGTCCCCATCAGTACTGTACCCCAGCGTTATACAGTGACAGACCCGTCCCCACCAGTACTGTACCCCAGTGTTATACATTGACAGACCCTTCCCCACCAGTACTGTACCCCAGTGTTATACTGTGACAGACCTGTCCCCACCAGTACTGTACCCCAGTGTTATACAGTGATAGACCTGTCCCCACCAGTACTGTACCCCAGTGTTATACAGTGACAGATCTGTCCCCACCAGTACTGTACCCCAGTGTTATACAGTGACAGACCTGTCCCCGCCAGTACTGTACCCCAGTTTTATTCATTGACAGACCTGTCCCCACCAGTTCTGTACCCCACTGTTATACAGTAACAGACCCGTTCCCTCCAGTGCTGTGCCCCAGTGTTATACAGTGACAGACCCATCCCTACCAGTGCTGTACCCCAGTGTTATACAGTGACAGACCCGTCCCCACCAGTACTGTGCCCCAGTGTTATACAGGACAGACCCGTCCCCACCAGTACTGTGCCCCAGTGTTATACAGTGACAGACCTGTCTTCACAAATACTTCTAGTGTAATGGTTTGCAGAGCTATGATGAAAGAGCAGGGAGAGTGAGATTAATCGGACACCTCTTCCAGCGAGCTAGCATGGGAATGATGGCTTCGTTCTATGGTGTATCATTCCACGATATCTGCTCATCTGGCATTGCGCCAAAGTTTGTCAGAAGTTCAGTCCTGTGAATTATCTTAGGATATTCTGCTACATTAAAGGTGCTGTATAAATGCCACTTGTTGTGGTTGAGTGAGGAGGAATTGTTAATTCCTCACAGGCTAAAATTATAATTTTTGTCCTGGGCAGTGGACACTGGTTGTTTTTGCTGTCGCTGTCACTCGGGTAAAAAACAACAACAGCCTCAGGGAGACCGGGAGACAGTGGGTGTGGGGCCCAGGGGCTGTCTCAGCACGTGAGGGCCTGAACTTTGTTCTGATTTGTGTCTGAGTGTAATCTCTGAAGGGAGCACTGTGCACCATATGCTATGGAGCGGCGCCTAAACAACATCAACACTGAATATTCAAAGCTGCGAATCTCTCTCACACCTGCCTCCTGAGGCTCCATTCTAAATTAAGCTGTGGTGCAAGAGAGAGAGAGAGAGAGAGAGAGAGGGTTCGGGTACGTGTTGTTTATCATGCTAGACTGGTAATCCAGAGAATGTTACACAGAACTACACAGATTTTATAGCATAGAAACAGGCCATTCGGCCCAACTGCTCCGTGCTGGTATTTATGTCAGCCTCCTCCCACCGCTCTTCATCTCATCTTATCAGCAGATCCCTCTTTCCTTTTCTCCCTCGTGTTTATCCAGCTTCTCCTTAAACGTATCTACACTATTCACCTCAACCACTCCCTGTGGGAGTGAGTTCCACATTCTCACCACTCTCTGGGCAAAGAAGTTTCTCCTGAATTCCCGATCGGATCTTTTGATGGTTTTTTTTTAAGGCTCCCGGCTATGGAATTCCTTTATTAACAAAATACAAGTGTTGAAATTCCATTGCAGCAGTTTGATCATCTGAATTTAGCTGCAATCAATCTCAAAATATATCTGGTCTCAGTAAAAATGCCTTTGAAGCTGTCAGATTCTCATAAAAAACCCACCCGGTTTGTCGTAGCAGGGTCTGGTACATAAAGGGTTAATGTGGGACTGAGTACAGTACTGCCTGACCCAGAGCCAGTCTGGTGATAGCGACAGTTGTGTTAAGACCTAGAATGGGGTCAGCTCCACACCTGTACCTTCTACTGTAAATATGTACATAGTCATGAGTTGTTAATAAAGATTTGCTGTTAACATACTCTGGACTGGAGCCTGTTTCATGGTGTCTGAAGCAGGATTCTTCACGGTTCATTAATGTCCTTTAGGGGAAGGAAATCTGGCATCCTTACCCGGTCTGGCCTACATGTGACTCCAGACCCACAGCGATGTGGTTGACCCTTAACTGCCCCCTGAAGGTGGAACCAATTCAAGCTGGTGTTTCAACCATTAACACCTTCTCAGGGCAACTGGTGGTGGGCAGTAAGGGCCGCTCTTGTCAGCAATGTCCACGTCCTGAGATAGATTTTCTTATTAAATCGCCACACACCATCTGCCCAGAGTCACAAACGCAGTGTTGCCTGAGTGCGATTGTGCTGAAGTCACCTTTTTGCAGCATTTCTTTATTCCTTCATGGGATGTGGGCATTGCTGGTAAGGTCAGCATGTCTTCCCCACCCCTAAACCCCCTTGCACTGACCTTGCTCAGCCATTTCAGGGGGCAGTTAAGAGTCAGCCCCATTTGCTGTGGGTCTGGAGTCACATGTAGGTCCGACCAGTGGGCTTCCTCCCCTAAAGGGGCATTAGTGACACAAATGGGTTTTTACAACAATCGATGACAGTTTCATGGTCGCCATTACTGAGACTAGCTTAATATCCCAGATTTACTCGCTGAATTCAAATCCCAGCCGCTGCCATGATGGGATTTGAACCCTTGCCCCCAGTCTGGGTCCCTGGATTACTTGTCCAGCGACATTACCACTACACCACCACCCCCGCCACCTCCTCCTTAAGCTTCGGGGACCACCAACCTCACCCTGGATGCAGCCTTTCGTTTGAAGTCAAAATGAGGTTGAGTCGATGGAGACTGAGACACTTACTGCAACAACAACAACTTGCATTTATAGAGCACAGTTAACACTAAAACATCCCAAAGTGCTTCACAGGGGAAATGATCAAACAAAAGGCAAGCCAAAGAAGGAGACAGTGATGTGACACTTGGTCAAAGGAATAACTTTCAAGGAGGGAGATGTGGAGAGCTTCAGGGAAGGGATTTCAGAGCCTCGGACCCAGGCAGCGGATGGACAAGAGGCAAAAAATAGAGGAGTTGCAGAGATGGTGACGGGTTTGAGGAGCTTACAGAGGAAGGCAGGATCAAGGCCATGGCTGAGGATTTTGAAACGGGCAGTGTAGGTCAGCGGGCAAAGGGGGTGATCGGTGAGCTGAACTCCGTGCCCGTCAGAACACGAGGAAGCAGAGTTTTGAGTGAGTTCAGGCTTTGGAGGGTCGAAGGTGTTCACTTTAACATCTACCTCAGAGGGACAGCGACTAGCGTCAGCTGAGATTAAAGGGTAGAACTTAGAATTCCACAACCTCCCAACCTCAAGTGGTGAGTAAAGACCAATGGAACTCAGTTACCACCTTTGTGGTTTATTGGCTATTACTCAATTCGCTTTCCTTATCTCTCTCTCAGCTCACACACACTGACTCACTGTGTTTAACTTAGACAGGTTAAAACAATTAGAAAAGACTGAACAGACTGGGACTCGAGAGGTTTTTAACATTATGGAGGGATGCAATGGGTGAGACACCAGAGAAGATGTTTCTGCTTGTGGACAAGACCTAAACTAGGGACCATCGATATAAGACCCTCACCAATAAATCCGATAGGGAATTCAGGAGAAAGCCCTTTACCCAGAGAGTGGTGAGAATGTGGAAATCGCTCCACAAGGAGTGGTTGAGCTGAATGGTCTATTTAAGGGGAACATGAGGGAGAGAGGAATAGAAGGATATGGTGATGGGGTGAGATGAAGAGGGGGCAGGAGGAGACTCATGGGGAACAGAAACACCAGCACGGAGCAGAGGGGCCGAATGGCCTGTTTCTGTGATGTAAATTCATAGTCATCGAAACGTACAGCAGAGTAGGAGGCCATTCAGGCGGTCGTGCCTCTGCTAGCTCTGGGAAAGAGAGCTCGGTCCCACACTGTCCAGCTTTTTGCGCACAAACCTGTCTCCACCCAAATCCCTTTTAAAATGATCCACGTGCAACTTTCATTCTGTATCGAATTAAAATTCTCAAAAATGTTGTCATGCAGTCGTTACTAGTTGTAAGTAAATAGTGAGAATGCAGTCAGAACAGGTGAGAAAGGTGGAGAGACAGAGAGTGGTGAGGGTGGAGAGAGAGAGAGAGAGAGAGAGCCACAGTTATAATCTCCCCTTGATGTAATGGGCTGGGGTGTAAAGGAATCTGAGTAACTCACCATGCTTGCCATAGTAAACTCCCTCCTCTTGGACCATGCTCCAGGACTCTCATCAACAGAGCTGCTCAATCCAACTAACTAGCATCTCACTTCCTCAAACACTGCCCTCAGTTCAAAAACAGATTAATGTTTAAACAGAGAGGGAGGGAGAGCCGATGTCATGTGACCTGAAGTGTTTACTGTTGAATTCTTGGTACTGGAACAATGATTAACATGACAATAGAGCCTGTGGTTTTATACAGCGAGTCCTCACACAGTGTGGGGACTAAGGGAGGGAACAGTGGGAAAGCATGGACTGTACATTACAGTGTCTGAACAGATGTAATAATCTAATATTCTGACTGGGAGGATTTGGAAAGCTACAACTGTGGTCCTTGTATTCAAATCTCTTCAAGACCTCTCACCCACTCCCTATCTCAATAGCCTCCTCCAGCCCCTACAACACTTCCCTATCTCTGTAACCTCCCCCAGCCCCTACACCCCTATCTCTGTAACCTCCCCCAGCCCCTACACCCCTATCTCTGTAACCTCCTCCAGCCCCTACAACCCTATCTCTGTAACCTCCTCCAGCCCCTACAACCCTATCACTGTAACCTCCTCCAGCCCCTACACCCCTCCCTATCTCTGTAACCTCCTCCAGCCCCTACACCCTCCCTATCTCTGTAACCTCCTCCAGCCCCTACACCCCTCCCTATCTCTGTAACCTCCCCCAGCCCCTACACCCCTCCCTATCTCTGTAACCTCCTCCAGCCCCTACACCCCTCCCTATCTCTGTAACCTCCCCCAGCCCCTACAACCCTATCACTGTAACCTCCTCCAGCCCCTACACCCCTCCCTATCTCTGTAACCTCCCCCAGCCCCTACACCCCTCCCTATCTCTGTAACCTCCTCCAGTCCCTACAACCTTCCCAATCCTTGAACCTCCTCCAGCCCCTAGGGCACTCCAAGATGTTTGTGCTCCTCCAATTCTAGCCATTGCTCCACGATTATTGTTGTAATTCTTGTGGTCACCTGTCCTAATATTTGTCTCCGCGTTAAATTTTGTTTGATCATATTCCTGTGAAGATCCTTGGGGCATTTTATCATGTTAAAGGTGCTATATAAATGCAATTTGTCACTGTATTTTACTGTTGGTCTAAAGCTTATCTTATATGACAACAGCAATAACAATAGGCCAATCTAAGGGGGTGGTGGCATAGTGGTATTCTCACTGCGGAGTAACACTCCTGGGGATCTGGGTTCGAAATCCCACCATGGTTGACGGTGAAATCTGAATTCCATAAAAACCTGGAATTAAAAGTTTGATGATGACAATGAATCCATTGTTGTAGAAACCCATCTGGTTCACCAATTCCCTTTAGGAAAGGAAATCCGCGGTGACTCTTAAAATGCCCTCCCCAATTAGGGATGGGGAAGGGTCAGCAAGACCTGACATCCCATGAACAAAAACTTCAAATTCAGTCGGTGCATTGACTGTAACGCTCTGTGTAGTTTCCTTGGAGTTTTGAACTGTGCCCTAGAAAGACTCCTGCCTCCTTTCATCCCTTCCTGCAGTTCTGCTGGTCGTTGCGATAAGAATTAGGATGGAACCCCGGACAAACTGTAACCCCTTCAGTCCCAGCCGGAATCTGGGGGCTGGATTTCCCCTGGCGGTGAGGGCGCTGGTGTGTTCTGAAAATTGGGCGCTCGATGGGCGTGTCAGTCTCCCAATGTTTCTGGGACATGCGGGATTTTTAAAAGGAGGGCAAGTGGGGGTTGGGAGCCAGCATCCTGCATGCCTCCAGGTTGTTGAAGAGTTTGTTAACACGCCGGAGAATCAAATTTTCAAAATGAATAACTGGAAGAGCAAACAGTCTGGGTCGTGCTAGCGCTGAGCTGTTGGGAGCACATCGGAAAGCCGTTATTCATTGCGGCTGCTGGCGAAAAATGGTCTATGAGGAAAGGAGGAGTCAAGCTGAGGTACTCACGCAGTGGCACAGAGCTCCCATCGCTCGGGCAAAGCGACCGGAGGAGTGAACATTTGGACATTGGTGTGGACGGTGAGCTCCCTGGCCCTCTGTCCGATCCCCCAGTCAGCAGCAAGGCCAGTCACAGCTTGCAGTTTGCTTTTGGGAATCGACGTCTGTCACCAAGTCCCATCTCCAGCCCACATTGGCATCACTGGTTGGACGCCAAACTCACCTCTGGGCCACCCGGAACGAATAAACAGTACAAACTGGGAAATAAGATTACTGGTGAGAACTGATTTTTTTTTTTCCTATTGGGCAATTAGGACCCCTTTTGCCTTAAAATACATTTGCATCACTGACACGGTTGTGGGGACAGGACCTCGAAATGATCCGGACGTTGGATTCCTGAAGCTGAATTGTAAACTTAGCCTCTGGGCTTTGCAGGAATCCCACTGTGGGTTCTGGAGGGAGCCGCACATTTCCTGAGTTACAATCAGGGTGTGTCACTGGCCGATACGCTGGGCAGTGAACACTTGATTTTTATTCCCTGTCTGGTATCTCTAAAAGAACTTGCTTATTTCTTAAAATAAAGGGAGCTGTAAATGTCAAAGTTATTTCCCTCCCATGCTCTCCCACTCAGTGAATTCCCAGGCAGATCACATTCTCTGCTCTGAGTGTTTCCAATCTCACATTGCTTCCCACTGCTGTTCCCGGGAATGTGGAATGGGGGAGGGCAGGGTGGGTAACATTCAGTTGCACAGAGAATAGTGCACAGAATGAGCTTCACTGCTTTGGAAAACAGAGACTCCACTGTCAAGACTGTCATTTCCATCTGAACAGCTCAAAGACCGGGGAAGAACTTCATGTCCAGCTCTGTGGCTGACCACTCACCCACAACCCAACGCTAAAACATCTTCGCCTCCCTCTTGATGACACATTGACCTACCAGCAGTGGTCGGTGTATTGTAAGTCAAGATTAAGATGAGAACAAATCTCATATGGAAACTAGTGAGTATGACCTGGGGCATGTGAGCCTATACCCTCCACACTGCTTCACTCGCCCTGGTCTACCCCAACAGCAGAGTCCTGCTACTCAACCCACACAAACATGGTGCACATGCATCGCCAGGAAGTAATGATGGTTATTTCTGGAATGTTGAGACCAGAACAGCTGCAGTGGCTTCTGTTGCTTGTCCACACGGCACCTCCTGATGTCTGCAGGGAAAATATCCTCCTCAAAGAACGTCACTGGCTGACAACCAACACTCCCATTGACCAAGGACCTCAAGAACACATCATGCACCCGCCTGCGATCCCGTACTCCCTATTGGAACACACCACACACCATAGTAACCGGTGACAGTCCCAACCTCTCAATGGCGTACCTCCACAGCCTGGTGACTGAGCCAAGCGGTGAGGTCCAAGGTTTCAACCTTCCACGGGAAATCTAGACAATCCTCAGCCGCTTGAGGACGGGCCAGAGAAGATGTGGCCACCGACTCCACAAGTGGATCGTCAGGAACCGCTCAAGTTGTGACTGTGGCCGTCCAAGTCAGACCATCACCCACACACTGAACTCCTGTCCAAGGAGACCCATTCCTGGTGGCATCACAACCATTTTTTTCTTTATTCATTTGCCCACGGGATGTGGGCATCGCTGGCTAGGCCAGCATTTATTGCCCATCCCTAATTACCCTAATTCTCACTGCGTCAGCTGAAACTGTTGAATGGATTGTTAACCTCGACATTGAACTATAACTGCTTCCCCAGCCAAATAAATAAAAAAGCTTCAGTGCAGTACTGAGGGAGTGCTGCACAGTCGGAGAAGAGGGCAGTTAAGATATTGCTGTGGGTCTGCAGTTACATGTAGGCCAGACCAGGTAAGGACAGCAGATTTCCTTCCCTAAAGGACATTAGTGAACCAGATGGGTTTGGACAAATAAATCGATGGTAGCTTCATGGTCATCATTACTGAGACTAGCTTTCAATTCCAGTTTTATTAATTTAATTTAAATTCCACCAGCTGCCATGGTGGGATTATGAATTTGGGCCTCGGGATTACAGGCCCAGTGACATGAACAATACACCACCATTCCCCCACTTTTTTTTGCTCTAAGGAGAACAACCCCAGCTTCTCCACCCTAACCTTGTATTTAAAACCCCCCTATCCCTGGGACCACTCTGGTAAATCTCCTCTGCATCCTCTCAAGGACCCTCACATCCTTTCTAAAGTTATCCTGTAACCAAAAGAGATCGCTTGGCCATTATCACGTTGCTACTTGTGGGAGCTTGCTGTGCGCAAATTGGCTGCTGCGTTTCCTACATCAGTGCCCACACTGCAAAATTTCTTAACACACTACCCTGCTCTCTTGCCCACATGTCCGTCCTTGGCCTGCTGCAATGTTCCAGTGAAGCCCAACGCAAACTGGAGGAACAGCACCTCATCTTCCGACTAGGCACTTTACAGCCTTCCGGACTGAATATTGAGTTCAACAACTTCGGATCATGAACTCTCTCCTCCATCCCCACCCCCTTTCCGATCCCCCTTTTTCCAATATTTATATATTGTTTTACAGATATATTTTTCTTTTCCCACCTATTTTTAAATTGATTTCGATCTGTTGTTTCATCTCCAACTTTTAGCCCATTTCGATCCCTTCCCCCCACGCCACCCCCACTCGGGCCATCTGCCACTAGCTTGTCCTGCTTTCTACCCTTAATGTCCCCATTAGCACATTCCTTAGCTAATATCACCACCGTCAACACCCTTTTGTCCTTTTCTCTACAACATCTTTGGCAATGTTTTCTTGGCCTCCACCTATCACTGGCCCTCAATCCAGCTCTACCTGTCCCACCCACCCCCCTCTACCAGCTTATATTTCACCTCATTTCTATATTTCTTAGTTCTGGTGAAACATCAACTGTATCCCTCTCCGCAGAGGCTCTCAGACCCGCTGAGTTTTTCCGGGTATTTTTGTTTCTCTTCAAAGTGTCTTCATTGGCTCCGAAGTGCTTTGGTCCATGCAGCTGTTATGAAAGGCAGTATAGAAATGGAAGTTTATTTTTTCTTTTTTTCCTATGTTTATTTTCCTCCCTGCTAAGAGGATATTCAAGATGCCAGTCATTCAATCCTGCTGCAGACCACATTTCAGCAACTCTGCGCTGGTCACGGTTAGTGTGGAAAACTCCACAAAAACCAACTGCTGCAGCCACAGCTGTGACATGTTGTGCTGGGTTTGAAGAAATTCCCCTGTGTCCTCAAGTAACACAAGCCCTGGGGTTAATGGCACATTGTGGCAAGCTGAGCTATAGAGGGGATGAGTTTCTTAATTCATTTCTCAGTATGTGAGCATTGCTGGCTGGGCCAGCATTTATTGCCCATTCCTAATTGCCCTTGAGAAGGTGGTGGTGAGCTGCCTTCATGAACTGCTGCAGTCCCTGTGGTGTAGGTACACCCACAGTGCTGTTAGGGAGGGAGTTCCAGGATTTTGACCCAGCGACAGTGAAGGAATGGCGAGATATTTCCAAGTCAGGATGGTGAGTGACTTGGAGGGGAACTTCCAGGCGGTGGTGTTCCATTGCCCTTGTCCTTCTATGTGGTAGTGATCGTGGGTTTGGAAGGTGCTGTCTAAGGAGCCTTGATGAGTTCTTGTAGTGCATCTTGTAGATGGTACACACACTGCTGCTACTGTGTGTCGGTGGTGGAGGGAGTGAATGTTTGTGGATGGGGTGCCAATCAAGCGGGCTGCTTTGTCCTGGACAGTGTCAAGTTTCATGAGTGTTGTGGGAGCTGCACTCATCCAGGCAAGTGGAGATCACATGGACTACATTAGTTCAAGAACGTGGTTCAGCACCACTTTCTCGAATATTTAGGGATGGGCAATAAATGCCAACCTTGCCAGTGACATTCAAATCACTAACGAATATAAAATCCCACTCCTTACTTGGGTATGAAGCACTTTGGGACATACAAGAGTCATGAAAAGTATTATATAGATGCAAGTCTTTTTTTTCTGTCTGCCTTGTAAGTGGTGCAGTGGCTTTGAGAAGTCAGGAGTAGAGTGTATCCAGCCTCTGACTTTCTCTATCAACCATGCCATTCGCTTGGTTGGTCTGTCTGAGTTTCTGGTTAATGGTGATGCCCAGGATATTGATGGTGGGGATTCAACGATTTGTCAACTTTAAGCTGGTTTCGTACAATGGGGACTAACAGGTTGGAAAAGCAGTTCTGTTGAAGGGTCATGAGGACTCGAAACGTCAACTCTTTTCTTCTCCGCCGATGCTGCCAGACCTGCTGAGTTTTTCCAGGTAATTCTGTTTTTGTTTTGGGAAAGCAGTTGGCCTAGTTTTGCTCCAAATGATAAACAATTAGCCAATTTTGCTCGCCAGCATTTGGACAATAGCTGCAGCCAATAAATCACCCAGTGCACGAGCTCCACAGAGCCGGGATTGTCAATTTGCAACAAACCAATGGTGCATTTTTATTCATTTCAACTGAACTGAACTGAGACATCTTAACTCAGGAGACAATATCCTCGTCTTTATTTTTGTTCATTATATTTGAAATCCTGACAGAAAACAGATAATTGCAAGGGGCAACACAACATATCTTGTTAACCTCTTTACAACAATTCTGTGACAGATTCTACTTTCTGGATTGAGTCTTTACTCATTATGCTGCTGAAGATTCTTTTCTGAGCAATTCAAATGCAGCTCACATCTCAATCCCTGACACGGTCCATCTGTCTTATTAAAGAAGAAAATATTTGCATTTTTATAGCGCCATTCATGACCTTAGTACATTTTTGTCTTTACTCATTCATGGGGTGTGGGCGTCACTGGCGAGGCCAGCATTTGTTGCCCATCCCTAATTACCCTTGAACTGAGGGGCTTGCTTGACCCTTTCGGAGGGCAGTTAAAAATCAAACACATTGCTGTGGGTCTGGAGTCACATGTAGGCCAGACCAGGTAAGGATAGCGGATTTCCTTCCCTAAATGACATTAGTGAACCAGATATGTTTTTACGACAATCAACAACAGTTTCACCATTACTGGGACTAGGTTATTTTTCCAGATTTATTAACTGAATTGTAATTTCTGCAGTGCTGGTATTCAAATCCGTGTCTCCAGAGCATTAGTCTGGGCTTCTGAATTAGCAGTGCAGTGGCAATACCACTACACCTGAGGTCCCCAGCATCACAGATCCCAGTCTTCAGCCAATTCGATTCACTCCACGTGATATCAAGAAATGGCTGAAGGCACTGGATACTGCAAAGGCTATGGGCCCTGACAAATAGTACTGAAGACTTGTGCTCCAGGACTTGCTGCGCCCCTAGCCAAGCTGTTCCAGTACAGCTACAACACTGGCATCTACCCAGCTATGTGGAAAATTGCCCAGGTATGTCCTGTACACAAAAAGCAGGACAAATCCAAACCGGCCAATTACCGGCCCATCAATCTACTCTCGATCACCAGTAAAGTGTTGGAAGGGGTCATCAACAGTGCTATCAAGCAGCACTTGCTTAATAATAACCTGCTCACTGATGCCCAGTTTGGGCTCTGCCAGGGCCACTCAGCTCTTGACCTCATTATAGCCTTGGTTCAAACATGGACAAAAGAGCTGAACTCCCGAGGTGAGGTGAGAGTGACTGCCCTTGACATCAAGGCAGTATTTGACCGAGTGTGGCATCAAGGATCCCTAACAAAACTGGAGTCAATGGGAATCAGGGGGAAAACTCTCCACTGGTTGGAGTCATACCTAGTACAAAGGAAGATGGTTGTGGTTGTTGGGGGTCAGTCATCTCAGCTCCAGGACATCACCGCAGGAGTTCCTCAGGTTAGAGTCCTGGGCCCAACCATCTTCAGCTGCTTCATCAGAGATCACAGGTGCTGTCTAAGGAGCCTTGGTAAGTTCCTGCAGTGCATCTTGTAGATGGTACACACACTGCTGCTACTGTGCGTCGGTGGTGGAGGGAGTGAATGTTTAAGGCGCTGAATGGGGTGTGAATCAAGCGGGGCTGCTTTGTCCTGGTTGGTTTTAAGCAGCTCTTTTTGCAGAGCTCAGCATCTTGTCCCAATGCAGGGTCCTGACGCCTAATCTCCTATTAATTCCGATTAAGAGTTTATCATCTGTGATTCATATTCTTTGCTTCAGTTTGATGCAATTCACACGTAAATGCTCTGTCTATTCCGGCAAATTGCCCTTTTCCTGCACAGCTTGAAAAATCTATAACAAAAACAGAATTAACTGGAAAAACTCAGCAGGTCTGGCAGAATCGGCGGAGAAGAAATCAGTTAACGTTTCAAGTCTTCACGACCCTTCGGCAGAACTGAAGCATAGTTAGGAGAGGGGTGAAATATAAGCTGGTTTAAGGTGGGGGGGGCGGGGGGAGAGAGAAGTTGAGGGTGGGGTGATTGTGGAGATAAGCAAGCAGTGATAGGAGCAGATAATCAAAAGATGTCACAGACAAAAGGATCAAAGAGGTGTTGAAGGTGGTGATATTTGTCTAAGAAAAGTGCTAATTAAGAATGGAAGACAGGACACTCAAAGTACAGCTCTAGTGGGGGTCTATGTTAAGTTTTTGAACCACAAACTGCTCAGGTGGCAATTCTAGGGCGATAGTAAATGAAAGCAATGCGTACACCTTCCCTCATTTCCTCCTTATCGATTTCTCTAAGGAATTACTTTCAGGTAACATTAAACTGAAAAGAGTTGCTTTGATTGATATACTGTTTACAAAAGGATTGCAGGAAAAGCAATGCAGTAATACTTGTTGTTGCATCATTCCATCCGGTCAAGAAAAGATTTACTGCACTGATTTATGTTTCATGTACAGTAAAACATCAGCCACATTGAATTCCTGGCGACTATGTACAGAATCACAAGAGCTCGGGGTCAGCAAAGTCATTAAAACCATTAAGGTGCCAGCGACAGGCATCTCACCTCAGGCACAGATAGTCATGGGGTCAAGTCCCATTGAGACGCCAAGCAAAGAGCCTCATGAACATTGAGGGAGTGCTGCACTCTCAGAGGGTCAGTACTGAGGGGGTGCTGCACTGTCAGAGGGTCAGTACTGAGGGAGTGCTGCACTGTCAGAGGGTCAGTGCTGAGGGAGTGCTGCACTCTTGGAGGATCAGTACTGAGGGGGTGCTGCACTGTCAGAGGGTCAGTACTGAGAGAGTGCTGCACTCTCGGAGGGTCAGTACTGAGGGGGTGCTGCACTGTCAGAGGGTCAGTGCTGAGGGAGTGCTGCACTCTTGGAGGATCAGTACTGAGGGGGTGCTGCACTGTCAGAGGGTCAGTACTGAGAGAGTGCTGCACTGTCAGAGGGTCAGTACCGAGGGAGTGCTGCACTCTTGGAGGGTCAGTACTGAGGGGGTGCTGCACTGTCAGAGGTTCAGTACTGAGGGAGTGCTGCACTGTCAGAGGGTCAGTACTGAGAGAGTGCTGCACTTTCAGAGGGTCAGTACTGAGGGAGTGCTGCACTCTCGGAGGGTCAGTACTGAGGGAATGCCGCAGTGCCAGAGGGTCAGTACTGAGGGAGTGCTGCACTGTCAGAGGGTCAGTACTGAGGGAGTGCTGCACTGTCAGAGGGTCAGTACTGAGGGAGTGCTACACTGTCAGAGGGTCAGTACTGAGGGAGTGCTGCACTGTCAGAGGGTCAGTACTGAGGGAGTGCTGCACTGTCAGAGGGTCAGTACTGAGAGAGTGCTGCACTGTCAAAGGGTCAGTACTGAGGGAGTGCTGCACTGTCAGAGGGTCAGTACTGAGGGAGTGCTGCACTGTCAGAGGGTCAGTACTGAGGGAGTGCAGCACTGTCAGAGGGTTAGTACTGAGGGAGTGCGGCACTGTCAGAGTCAGTTCTGAGGGAGTGCTGCACTGTCAGAGGGTCAGTGCTGAGGGAGTGCTGCACTCTTGGAGGATCAGTACTGAGGGGGTGCTGCACTGTCAGAGGGTCAGTACTGAGAGAGTGCTGCACTGTCAGAGGGTCAGTACTGAGGGAGTGCTGCACTGTCAGAGGGTCAGTACTGAGAGAGTGCTGCACTTTCAGAGGGTCAGTACTGAGGGAGTGCTGCACTCTCGGAGGGTCAGTACTGAGGGAATGCTGCAGTGCCAGAGGGTCAGTACTGAGGGAGTGCTGCACTGTCAGAGGGTCAGGACTGAGGGAGCGCTGCACTGTCAGAGGGTCAGTACTGAGGGAGTGCTGCACTGTCAGAGGGTCAGTACTAAGGGAGTGCTGCACTGTCAGAGGGTCAGTACTGAGGGAGTGCTGCACTGTCAGAGGGTCAGTACTGAGGGAGTGCTGCACTGCCAGAGGGTCAGTGCTGAGGGAGTGCTGCACTCTTGGAGGATCAGTACTGAGGGGGTGCTGCACTGTCAGAGGGTCAGTACTGAGAGAGTGCTGCACTGTCAGAGGGTCAGTACTGAGGGAGTGCTGCACTCTCGGAGGGTCAGTACTGAGGGAATGCTGCAGTGCCAGAGGGTCAGTACTGAGGGAGTGCTGCACTGTCAGAGGGTCAGTAGTGAGGGAGTGCTGCACTGTCAGTGGGACAGTGCTAAGGGAGTGCTGCACTGTCGGAGGGTCAGTACTGAGGGAGTGCTGCACTGTCAGAGGGTCAGTACTGAGGGAGTGCTGCACTGTCAGAGGGTCAGTACTGAGGGAGCGCTGCACTGTCAGAGGGTCAGTACTGAGGGAGTGCTGCACTGTCAGAGGGTCAGTACTGAGGGGGTGCTGCACTGTCAGAGGGTCAGTACTGAGGGAGTGCTGCACTGTCAGAGG
Organism: Cetorhinus maximus; assembly: GCF_964194155.1. Classification (NCBI taxonomy): domain Eukaryota; kingdom Metazoa; phylum Chordata; class Chondrichthyes; order Lamniformes; family Cetorhinidae; genus Cetorhinus; species Cetorhinus maximus. The sequence continues at coordinate 3,864,059 of NC_135895.1, forward strand.
GTCAGTGCTGAGGGAGTGCTGCACTCTTGGAGGATCAGTATTGAGGGGGTGCTGCACTGTCAGAGGGTCAGTACTGAGAGAGTGCTGCACTGTCAGAGGGTCAGTACTGAGGGAGTGCTGCACTCTTGGAGGGTCAGTACTGAGGGGGTGCTGCACTGTCAGAGGGTCAGTACTGAGGGAGTGCTGCACTGTCAGAGGGTCAGTACTGAGAGAGTGCTGCACTTTCAGAGGGTCAGTACTGAGGGAGTGCTGCACTCTCGGAGGGTCAGTACTGAGGGAATGCTGCAGTGCCAGAGGGTCAGTACTGAGGGAGTGCTGCACTGTCAGAGGGTCAGTACTGAGAGAGTGCTGCACTTTCAGAGGGTCAGTACTGAGGGAGTGCTGCACTCTCGGAGGGTCAGTACTGAGGGAATGCTGCAGTGCCAGAGGGTCAGTACTGAGGGAGTGCTGCACTGTCAGAGGGTCAGTACTGAGGGAGTGCTGCACTCTTGGAGGATCAGTATTGAGGGGGTGCTGCACTGTCAGAGGGTCAGTACTGAGAGAGTGCTGCACTGTCAGAGGGTCAATACTGAGGGAGTGCTGCACTGTCAGAGGGTCAGTACTGAGAGCGTGCTGCACTTTCAGAGGGTCAGTACTGAGGGAGTGCTGCACTGTCAGAGGGTCAGTACTGAGGGAGTGCTGCACTGTCAGAGGGTCAGTGCTGAGGGAGTGCTGCACTCTTGGAGGATCAGTACTGAGGGGGTGCTGCACTGTCAGAGGGTCAGTACTGAGAGAGTGCTGCACTGTCAGAGGGTCAGTACTGAGAGAGTGCTGCACTGTCAGAGGGTCAGTACTGAGGGAGTGCTGCACTCTCGGAGGGTCAGTACTGAGGGGGTGCTGCACTGTCAGAGGGTCAGTACTGAGGGAGTGCTGCACTGTCAGAGGGTCAGTGCTGAGGGAGTGCTGCACTCTTGGAGGATCAGTACTGAGGGGGTGCTGCACTGTCAGAGGGTCAGTACTGAGAGAGTGCTGCACTGTCAGAGGGTCAGTACTGAGGGAGTGCTGCACTCTCGGAGGGTCAGTACTGAGGGAGTGCTGCACTCTCGGAGGGTCAGTACTGAGGGGGTGCTGCACTGTCAGAGGGTCAGTACTGAGGGACTGCTGCACTGTCAGAGGGTCAGTACTGAGAGAGTGCTGCACTTTCAGAGGGTCAGTACTGAGGGAGTGCTGCACTCTCGGAGGGTCAGTACTGAGGGAATGCTGCAGTGCCAGAGGGTCAGTACTGAGGGAGTGCTGCACTGTCAGAGGGTCAGTAGTGAGGGAGTGCTGCACTGTCAGTGGGACAGTGCTAAGGGAGTGCTGCACTGTCGGAGGGTCAGTACTGAGAGAGTGCTGCACTGTCAGAGGGTCAGTACTGAGGGAGTGCTGCACTGTCAGAGGGTCAGTACTGAGGGAGTGCTGCACTGTCAGAGGGTCAGTACTGAGGGAGTGCTGCACTGTCAGAGGGTCAGTACTGAGGGAGTGCTGCACTGTCAGAGGGTCAGTACTGAGGGAGTGCTGCACTGTCGGAGGGTCAGTACTGAGGGAGTGCTGCACTGTCAGAGGGTCAGTACTGAGGGAGTGCTGCACTGTCAGAGGGTCAGTACTGAGGGAGAGCTGCACTGTCAGAGGGTCAGTACTGAGAGAGTGCTGCACTGTCGGAGGGTCAGTACTGAGGGAGTGCTGCACTGTCAGAGGGTCAGTACTGAGGGAGTGCTGCACTGTCGGAGGGTCAGTACTGAGGGAGTGCTGCACTGTCAGAGGGTCAGTACTGAGGGAGTGCTGCACTGTCGGAGGGTCAGTACTGAGAGAGTGCTGCACTGTCGGAGGGTCAGTACTGAGAGAGTGCTGCACTGTCGGAGGGGCAATACTGAGCTCCTGCAAAGGCTGCCAGCAATGAACATTTGAAATGATCATCTGGCCTATCAAGCTCTGTCACACCCTGATGACTGGAGAATCCTATCTAAACACCTCTCCCTGCCACCCAGCATGCCCTGCCCTCCAAGAGCTGTGACATTTCAGAGGACCACAGAAAAGAGAAAATGTAGAATCAGAACTAGAGGAAGAAACTCTGGAAAATTCTCAGCAGATGAAAACCGTGGAGGGGAATCACATTCTGATGAAAGGTCATCAACCTGAAACAGTAACTCTCTCTCTCCACAGAGGCTGCTAGACCTGCTGAGTATTTCCAGCATTTTCTGTTTCTATGATCAGGAGGTGAGACAGCTAAAGGCCAGAGCCCCTCTGTTCTTTACAATGTTGCCTTGAAATCAGAAGCTTCAAATAACATTCTCAAATGGAAGAAATACCAAATAAATATTGATAAGTTTGTCATGGTTATTTTTAAAGAAATAGATAAAAGCCACTTTGGCTTATCATCTCTTTGTGACCTTGCTGCTCCATATCTTTGTAACTTTCTTCAGCCGTACAATACCCACTCAAGATTAAAGAGCCCTAAATAGCACAGCACAGCATTTTGAATAACCTATCCAATTAGTCCCACTCCTCTGTCCTTTCCTCCACAACCCTGCAATTAATTTTTTCCTTTTCAAATATTTATCCAATTCCCTTTTGAAAGTTATTATTGAATCTGCTTCCACCGCCCTTTCAGGCAGCACCTTCCAGATCACAACAACTCGCTGTGTAAAAAAAATTCTCCTCATCTCCCCCCTCTGGTTCTCTTACCGATTCTCTTCAATCTGTGTCCCTCTGGTTACCGACCCTCCTGCCGCTGGAAACAGTTTCTCCTTGTTTGCTTTAACCATTCCCAGATTTGAACATTTCTGTCAAACCTTGATCTCTGTACTCATCCAATTCTGATCTCTAGCACTTCTCTGATTTTAATCACTCCACCATTGGCAGCCGTGCCTTCAGCTGCCTGGGCCCTAAGCTCTGGAATTCCCTCCCTAACCCTCCCCATCTCTCTAGCTCTCTCTCTCTCCTCATTTCAGATGCTCCTTTAAACCTATCCCTCTGACCAACTTTTGGTCACCTCGCCTGATATCTCCTCATGTGTCTTTGTGCCAATTCTTCTTTAATCACACCTTGGGACGTTATATTACATTAAAGGTGCTATATAAATGCAAAGCTGCTGTTATCAGATCCCATCGCTCCAGGAAGCCAAGCTCATTGCAACTTTTTAACATGTGGCCTAAGTGATGAACAGGACCACAATTTAACGTTTCATCGGAAGGAAGGCATGATCACAGAGCATTAATCCTGAACATTTCTAAAGGTTTGTGAGTCAATAACAAAGCTACAATTCCAAAGATATCGCATTTCCCAAGAAGTTAAACTGAAGTTGAGTCATCAAGGTTAAATCAAGAAGTTAGATTGCCATGGATTTACTCACTCCCCATCATCTTTAATTATCACCTCAATAAATTCTACCTTAGTGAAATGAAGATGGCCTTAATTAAAGTCACTTGCAATTTCTTCAAGTCTATGTGAGAATAGAGGGGACTGGTGAGTTCAGTTGGCTGGAGTGTGGAACAGAATAATATTAACAGAACAGGGCCATCCCTGTACTGGTAGTTCTTGATGCCAACTTCTTCACCTTGCCCAACAGTGAGCTCATGACATAAACCAAGATGAGCGATCCTTGGTCAATGAGTAGATGACAAGAATAGAGAGAGAATAGCTCAGGAAAGAAAGTCTTGCACTTTTCCTGATGACCAGACATCTCAAAGCATTTCACAGCCAACGAAGCACTTTTTGAAGAGAAGTTACTTTTGTAATTTAGGAAAGGCAGAAGCCAATGTGCACTCAACAAACAGTAACGTGATAATGACCAGATAGCCTGTTTTTTTGTGTGGTTTTAATCCAGGCATAAATATTAGCCAGGACATGGTGTATAACTGCTCTGAAGGAGAGTCTACGGACTCGAAACGTTAACTCTGTTTCTCTCTCCACAGAGGCTCTCAGACCTGCTGAGTTCTTCCAGCATTTTCTGTTTTTGTTTCAGATTTCCAGCAATTTTTTGCTTTTATCATGGGGTGTAACTCCCCTGCTCATCTCCAAAATAGCATCATGGGGTCCTCTACACCCACCTGAGTGGGCAGATGGGGCCTCAATTTGACCTCTCATCTGACACCGTCAAATGTGCAGCACTCCCTCACTGCTGGGCGAAGACCTCGTCTGGATTTTTGGGCTCAAGTAGGTCTTGACCCCACAACCTTGTGATTCTTAGTTACCAACTAAGCCATAGCTGACACGGCAAAGCTTGGCGCCACAGTATCTGTGGATTCTGAGCTCATTTAGGATGGAATCTACAGTAATGTACATGAAATATTGACACTGTCTTTGCAAAGAGGGAGGTCAATGGTAGAACTTCCATTTTCTGAATCTTCAGTTGGCAGCAACCTCCATCTCTGGGTCAGAGGTTGTGCGCTCGAGTCCCAGAGACTTGAACACAAAATCTAGGCTGACACTCCCAACGCAGTTACTGAGGGAATGCTGCACAGGATGAGATGTTAAACTGATCTGCCCTCTCAGGTGGACATACAGGATCCCTCGGTCACAGTTTGGAAGAAGAGCAGGAGAGTGCTCGCCAGCGTCCGGGCCAATATTTAGCCCTCGACTAACATCGGCAAAAGAACAGATTATCTGGTCAATATCAGGTTGCTGTTTGTGGGAGCTTGCTGTGCACAAATTGGTTGCAATGAATCCAAAATGACAACAAGGACTACATTTTAAAAGTATTTCATTAGCTATCCAGAGTTTTTGGAAGCACTGAGGCTGTGAAAGTTGCTATAGCAATGCAAATTTGTTCTTCTCCTCTTTGACATCTAGCGTGGCATTGCTTACTGCTTCCCTGGAAGACAGTTTTGCTGTTCAACAATCCATTCTCTAAATAGGTAGCTTCAGGCAACTCGAACCACTTGTAGACCGCAGAAGCCAATTGGAGAATAATCCCAGGGATATTGCACAGGGGTCATGATATAGTGGTAATATCACTAGACTGGAAATCTAGAAACTTAGGCTAATGACCCAAGGGCAGAGGTTCAAATCTCACCACAGCAGTTGGTGGGATTTGAATTTAATTACTAGATCTAGAATTATAAAGCTAGACAGCTATCACTGGTTGTCAGGAAAACCTGCCTGGTTTACTACTGCCCTTTAGGGAAGGAAATCTGCCGTCCTTACCTACGCATGACTCCAGACTCACAACAATGTGGTTGACTCTCAATTGGCCTTTGAAATGGCCAAGCTGGCCACTCAGTTCAAGGGCAATTACTAGCCCAGTGACGCACACATCCCGTGAAAGTCTAATTTCTCACTCGTTAATATTCTTTTTGGCATCGTTTTGCCAGTTTGCAAAATTTTCCCAATCTTCTGGCCTACCACTAATCTTCACAGCATTTTATGCCTTTTTTTTTTCAATTTGACGCCATCATTAACTTCCTTAGTTAACCATGAATGGTGCATCCTTCCTGTAGAAGTCTTTCTCGCTCAATGGAATATATCTTTGTTGAGAGTTATGAAATACCTCCTTAAATGGCCTGACCTACATGTGACTCCAGACCCACAGCACTGTGGCTGATTCTTAACTGCCCCCTGGAATGGCCGAGCAATCTGCTTGATTCAAAGGCCAATCGAAATGCTGACATTTCTGGTGACTCCCTCATCCCATGAAAGAATAAAACAAGTTCAGTCACACTGTTTTCCTTTTGCTGTGAGGTTGTCTCACTCCTGTAGCAAAATGTCGTGTACTTTGGGTGGGGTGCATGTTGGGTGATTGCGAGGGTGCGATACCCGCATGCTCACGGTGAGATGATGATGTACAGCGCACCCGCAGGCATTATTTAATCTGGCAAATTGGCCAAATGAAGCATTCTGTTGACCAGAGTGTTGTGGAGAAGGAGTGGCCTGCCAAGCCTGCTCTGCCATTCAATACGATCATGGCTGATCTTGGGCTTCAATTCCATCTTCCTAACTGCTCCCCATATCCCTTAATTCCCTGAGAGACCAAAACTCCGTCTGTCCCGGCCTCAAATGTATTCAACGATGTAGCGCCCACAACCCTCTGGGGTAGAGAATTCCAAAGATTCACCACCCTTTGAGTGAAATAATTTCTCCTCATCCCAGTCCCAAATGATCGGCCTCTTACCCTGAGGTCATGTTGCACCAGTGCAGCAGCGATGAAGGAAGTTTGAAGCAGGAATGGAAGGATGGCCGTTTCTGCTTGCAGCTGTATTATTCTTGTGCTGACCGCTGATTTAAGTAGGTAGCAGCCAAGGCTGAAAGTGTGTCTTGTCTCCATGACAACCACTTTCAATAATAATGCAGATGTTGGACACCACGTATCCATGGCAATTACCATCAATCGAACCTGGATCAACTTGTAGCATGTCTAATAGGGGCATGGGCAGTAAAATCCATCCTTGGTGAAACCAGGTATAGGAAATCTAAAACACCTTCCCGATCTCACTGACCACCGATGCTGGTCACGGTGAAGAAAATGACTGATAAATTGGCAATAATTTATTCTGTCTGACTTTACACTTCTCACAGTCACTGGACAGCAACATCCCTAAAATCATTACCTCCAAGTACATGTCACTCTACTACATAATCCTGCTTGACCCTCCCGGTACAGTGCTGAGCGAGTGCTGCACTGTCAGAGGGTCGGTGCCGAGGGAGTGCTGAGGGAGGTGATGGCACAGTGGTACTGTCGCTGGACTGGTATTCCAGAGACTCGATGCAATGCTCTGGGACCAGAGTCAAATCCCACCATAGCAGGTGGTGAAATTTGAATCCAATAAAAATCTGGAATTAGTCTGATAATAACTATGAAATGATTGTTGTAAAAACCCATCTGGTTCACTAATGCCCCTTAGGGAAGGGAATCTGCTGTCCTTACTGGGTCTTGGTCTGGGTCTGGCCTACATATGACCCCAGACCCACATTGCAAAACGCCCTTTGAACAAGGGCAATTAGGGATGGGCCATAAATGCTGGCCTAGCCAGTGATGCCCAAATCCAAGGAATAAAATCTTGTCATTATCACATTGCCATGTGTGGGATCTTGCTGTGCACAAATTAGCTGCCATGTTTCCCACATGGCAACAGTGGTAACACTTCAAAAGCACTTCCTTGGCTGTAAGTCGCTTTGGTCCACGTGGTATTGTGAAAGGCGCTATAGAAATGTAAATCTTCTGTTAGATTAATGTTATTGTGAAACGTCGGCAAAAAAACAATGATATACTCCAAAAATTATACAATGGCATCGCACGTTACATCTCTTAAAGCGGCACGTTCACTGAATAGCCATTTCGGAACTTGCACAGCCTCAGTTTAACTGATACTGGATAATAACTGTTTCCAGTAACAGGAGGGTCGGTAACCAGAGGGACACAGATTGAAGAGAATCGGTGAAAGAACCAGAGGGGGAGATGAGGAGAATTTGATTTTTTCTTTAGTGAGTTGTTGTGATCTGGAAGGCGCTGCCTGAAAGGGCGGTGGAAGCAGATTCAATAATAACTTTCAGAAGGGAATTGGAGAAATATTTGATGGGGGATAATTTGCAGGACTGTGGGGAAAGAACGGGGAGAGTGGGACTAACTGGAGAGCTCCTTCAAAGAATGATGGGCCAAATGGTCTCAACAACAACAATTTGTATCTTTTTTATTCATCCATGGAATGTGGGCTTCGCTGGCTGGGCCAGCATTTATTGCCCATCCCTAATTGCCCCTTGAGAAGATGGTGGTGAGCTGCCTTCTTGAACCGCTGCAGTCCATGTGGTGTAGGTACACCCACAGTGCTGTTAGGGAGGGAGTTCCAGGATTTTGACCCAGCGACAGTGAAGGAACGGCGATATATTTCCAAGTCAGGATGGTGACTGACTTGGAGGGGAACTTCCAGGTGGTGGTGTTCCCATCTATCTGCTGCCTTTGTCCTTCTGGATGGGAGCGATTGTGGGTTTGGAAGGTGCTGTCTAAGGAGCCTTGGTGAATTCCTGCAGCGCATCTTGTAGATGGTACACACACTGCTGCTACTGTGCATGTGAATGTTTGTGGATGCGGTGCCAATCAAGTGAACTGCTTTGTCCTGGATAGTGTCAAGCTTCTTGAGTTTTGTGGGAGCTGCACTCATCCAGGCAAGTGGAGAATATTCCGTCACACTCCTGACTTGTGCCTTGTAGACGGTGGACAGGCTTTGGGGAGTCAGGAGGTGAGTTACTTGCCACATGATTCCTAGCCTCTGATCTGCTCTTGTAGCCACAGTATTTACATGGCTAGTCCAGTTCAGTTGCTGGTCAATGGTAACCCCCAGGATGTTGATAGTGGGGGATTCAGTGATGGTGATGCCATTGAACATCAAGGGGCGATGGTTGGATTCTCTCTTGTTGGAGATGGGTCATTGCCTGACACTTGTGTGGCGCGAGTGTTACTTGCCACTTGTCAGCCCAAGCCTGGGTATTGTCCAGGTCTTGCTGCATTTGGACATGGACTGCTTCAGTGTCTGAGGAATCACAAGTGGTGCTGAACATTGCGCCTTTAACAAAATGAGACATCACAAGGTGCTTCACAGGAGCATTATAAAAGAAAGTGTGACACCGAGCCACATAAGGGGATATTAGCTTGGTCAAAGAGGTAAGTTTAAGGAATGTCTTAAAAGAGGAGGGAGAGGTAGAGAGGTTCAGGGAGTGAATGCCAGAGTCTAGGATCCAGGCAGCTGAAGGCATGGCCGCCAGTGGTGGAGTGATTATAATTGGGAATGTGCAAGAGGACAGAATTCGGGAAGCACACAGATCTCTGAGGGCTGTGGGGCTGGAGGAGATTACAAAGGTAGGGAGAGGCGAGGCATGGGGGGATTTGAGAACAAGGCTGGGAATTTTAAAACCAAGACGTTGCTTGACTGAGAGCCAGTGTAGGTCTGTGAGCACGGGGGTGATAGGGGAACAGGGCTTGATTTGAGTTAAGACACAGGCAGCAGGGTTTCTGTCCTGTGATCCTCATTGTCAGTTAACCAGCTTGATGTAGGTCTTTGGCATATTATGTGAGATTTAGTCATGTTTCTTGCACCGTTAGCTGAATTACCAAGTCAGAACAGCTTTGCAGGCCTACTTTAGGTGATGTGGTGATTCCACTCACAGATGGGGTGTGGGACAAGTCAACATGAGGCAGCTGTCACTTTGGCTTCGCCCCCTCCACAAAATGGGAAACAAATAAAGAACTGGTTGAGGAGGAATGAACTGTCGGAAATGCTCAGATCAGCTTTTCAGACGATGAAAATAAATCAAACTTCCCTGAGAAAGAACTTGCATTTATATAGCGCCTTTCACGCCCTCCGGACATCCCAAAGCGCTTTACAGCCAAAGAAGTGGTTTTTCAAGCGTAAGCATGACTGTAAATGTCAGAAACACAACAGCCAATTTGGGCACGGCAGCAGTGAGATAAGGATTTATGGTGGGATGGAGGGATTTTGGTGTCTGTATACACACATCTCAACAAACAGACACAAAATGGATTCAAAAAGACAAGTGGGGTGTTGGCCATTATCTGAAATGAGTTTTTACAGATATATAATTTTGTGATTCATATATTTTAGGAATATAATTTTTTAGTTTGGGGTTTGAAATTTTTAAATGTGAGATGAAAACTCACATTGAGAATGTGAGTTGAGAAACTCAACTCATTGAGAAACTCACATTGAGGTTTGAGAATCTGGTAAACAAGCCTAAAGGAAATGGAACTCAAAGGATGACCTTTTGTTTATTTTATAAGGGGAGAGTTGGAAGTGGATGCAGCCAGAGAGTCTACAGAAGTCCCAATAAGGGGTTTAAATTATTCATATGGATTCCCAGAGCTAAAGGAAAGTTTGGGAATTGGCAATAATTAGTGGAAATTTCTGTCTGAAACATCAATACACCAATAGGTTATGCATGGAGGGGCCCTTTCGTTTTGGGTTTCACACAGACGGGTTCAATTGGTGCTTGGAAGCCGCTGGATCAAGTGACGGGGAGCTAACAGGAATATACGGGCGTCTGCTCTGGACTGCCTGGGCTCTGGAAGGCTACTTAATAAGATAAGACCATGGTGTTGGGGGTAGTATATTAGCATGGATAGAGGATTGGCTAACTAATAGAAGGCAGAGAGTTGGGATAAGGGGGCATTTTCAGGATGGCAACCTGTAACTCGTGGAGTGCCACAGGGATCAGTGCTGGGGCCACAATTATTTACAATATATATTAATGATTTGGATGAGGAAAGTGAATGTACTATTGCCAAGTTTGCAGATGACACAAAAATAGGTGGGAAGACAAGTGGTGAGGGTGACACAAAGAATCTACAAAGGGGAATAGAAAGGTTAGGTGAGTGGACAAAAACTTGGCAGATGGAATATAACGTGGGGAAGTGCGAGGCTATGCACTTCGGCAGGAAGAATAGAGGAGCTGAAAATCCCTCCATCCCCAGGATCAACCTAGTGAACCTTCTCTGGACTGCCTCCAATGCCAATATACCTTTCCTTAGATAAGGGAACCAAAACTGTTCACAGTATTCTAGGTGTGGTCTTACTAGCACCTTGTATAGTTTTAGCAAAACCTCCCTATTTTCATGTTCCATTCCCTTTGAAATAAAGGCCAACATTCCATTTGCCTTACCTATTACCTGCTGAACTTGTATGTTAGCTTTTTGTGATTCATGCACAAGGACCCCAAATCCCTCTGTGCTGCAGCTTTCTGCAGTCTTTCTCCATTTAAATAATATTCAGCTCCTCTATTCTTCCTGCCAAAGTACATAATCTCACACTTCCCCGCATTATATTCCATCTGCCAAGTCTTTGCCCATTCACTTAACCTGTCTATATCCCTCTGTAGACTCTTTGTGTCATCCTTATGTGTGGTACCTTATCAAACGTCTTTTGGAAATCCAAATATATTACATCTACTGATTTCCGTTTATCTATCCTACTTGTTACCTCCTCAAAGAATTGGAATAAATTTGTCAGGCATTATTTCCCCTTCATGAAGCCATGCTGACTCTGCTTAATTATATTATGCATTTCTAAATGCTCTGCTATTACATCTTTATAATAGACTCCAACATTTTCCCAATGACAGATGTTAAGCTAACTGGCCTATGGTTCCCTGTTCTTTGTCTCCCTCCCTTTTTGAATAAGGGTGTTACATTGGCAGTTTTCCAATCCTCTGGGACTTTTCCAGAATCTAAGGATTCTTGGAAGATTACTACCAGTGCATCCACTATCTCTGTAGCTACTTCCTTTAATATCCTAGGATGCAACCCATCAGGTCCAGGGGATCTATCGGCCTTTAGCCCCATTAGTTTCCCTAGTACTTTTTTCTCTAGTAATAGTTATTGTAGTTATTCCTTCCCCACCTTTTTCCCCTTGATTATTTAGTATTTTTGGAATGTTATTAGTGTCTTCTCCCATGAAGACTGATGCAAAGTATTTATTCAACTCCTCTGCCATTTCCTGGTTCCCCATTATTATTTCCCCAGCCTCATTCTTGTGGGACATTATCAACAGCTTTCCGAAAATCCAAATATACCACATCCACTGGTTCTCCCTTATCTATTCTGCTAGCTACATCCTCCAAAAAAATCCAGTAGTTGAATGTGATTTCCCTTGTCAAACATATGTTCCTGTTTCTTCTGTTCTAATTAATGTTAAACGTTCATCAATCACTGGCTAGACCTCAGCTGGGGTATTGAGTCCAATTCTGGGAAGCACATATTGGGAAGGGTGTCTTGGAGAGGGTGAGAGGAGATTTACTAAAATGGTACCAGGGATGAGGGGGGAGATGAGGAGAATTTTTTTTACACAGCGGGTTGCTGTGATCTGCAACGCGCTGCCTGAAAGGGCGGTGGAAGCAGATTCAATAATTACTTTCAAAAGGATAATTCAATATATTTCTAATAAGAAAACGTTTTGCAGGACTGTGAGGAAAGGACAGCAGGTAATGGGACTAATTGGAGAGCTCTTTCAAAGAGCTGGCACTGGCAAGATGCACCAAATGGCCTCCTGTAAGATTGATTCTACGATCGATCAGTCTCAAGTAAAACTAGAAAGAGCAACAAATTCATGGGTTAAATCTTCCTAATCCGATTGCTACTAACAGATTGTTGTCACAGCAACAGTTTTCATTCCCTGGTTCAGAATTAATTTGCACGACTTTATCCAATGGCATTAGCCCAAGCTGAAATAAGGCGTGATGATTCGTTATGGAGATCAATGGGTGTCAGGAAGGATTAGATGTCATGGCAATAGTAATGGTCTACTTCAGCACATCCCTTGGCAAGTAACGTATGCAATCTTTGGAGAATTGATGCTCTTGGTTGGGGTGGTCTAACAGTAAAACCTCTCACTAAATTCAACCATAAGGAGGTGTTAGGAAGCAATTAGAATGGTTACTTCCAGAAGAATCTCCCTCTCTCTCTCTCTCTCCTTCAATCTATTCTGATATCAGCTAGGAGCTCTGACTGAGCATTGGTGGGTTAATCTGGACTAGGTTCTGTACCTTTTTAAATTCATTTATGGGATGTGGGCGTCGCTGGCTTGGCCAACATTTATTGCCCATCCATAATTGCCATTGAGAAGGTAGTAGTGAGCTGCCTTCTTGAGCCACTGTAGTCCATGTCATGTAGGTACACCCACAGTGCTGTTAGGAAGGGAGTTCCAGGATTTTGATCCTGAGACAGTGAAGGAATTTCGATACATTCCAAAGTTAGGATGGTGAGTGGCTTGAAGGGAAACTTCCAGGTGGTGGTGTTCCCATGTACCTCCTGCCCTTGTCCTAGATGGCAGTGGTCGTGGGTTTGGAAGATGTTGCCTAAGGAGCCTTGATGAATTCCTGCAGTGCACCTTGTAGATGGTACACACTGCTGCTACAGTTCGCCAGTGGTGGAGGGGGTGAATGTTGGTGGATGTGGTGCCAATCAGGTGGGCTGCTTTGTCCTGGATGATGTCAAGCTTCTTGAGTGTTGTTGGAGCTGCACTCATCCAGGCAAGTGGGGAGTATTCCATCACACTCCTGAATTGTGCCTTGTAGATGGTGGACAGGCTTTGGGGAGTCAGGAGGTGAGTTACTCATTGCAGGATTCCTAGCCTCTGACCTGATCTTATAGCCACAGCATTTACATGGCTAATCCAGTTCAGTTTCTGGTCAATGATGACCCCCAGGATGTTGATAGTGGGGGATTCAGTGATGGTGACGCCATTGAATGTCAAAGGGCGATGGTTGGATTCTCTCTTGTTGGAGATGGTCATTGCCTGGCACTTGTGTGGCATGAATCTTACTTGCCACTTGTCAGCCCAAGCTCGATATTGTCCAGGTCTTGCTGCATTTGGACATGGACTGCTTCACATTAACCTTAACAGTGCTTGGCTGTGAAAGATCTCAAGGGCAGTTTTTAAGAGCAATTAGTTCCCCTCATCTCCTGAACAACATTCTTCCTTCAACCAACACATCTGATCAATAAAACTGCCCCGCCAACTCAATTCAGTGGAGAGACTGGAGAAGCTGGCTTCATTGTCCTCAGAGCAGGGAAGGTTAAGTGGAAATTTAATAGGTGTTTAAAATCCTGAGGGGTTTTGATCGAGTAAATAAGTTCCCACTGGCTTGAAGGTCAGTAACCAGAGGATACAATAATATAATTGGCAAAAGATGGAGAAAGGCAATATTATAGAGGTGGATGTAGGCTGATGCTGAAGTATATGATCGGAAGCTCATGGCAAGGTCAAATAGGACTCCAGGATTGTGCAGAATCTGGTTCGAGCTCACGTAGGGAAAGGGATGGAGCTGATGGTGAGGGAACAGAGCTTGTGACCCAGGATCAAAAGACTTCAGTTGTTGGTGGAAATTTCTGCTCATCCAGTACTGGATGTCAGACAAGGCCGATCTATCCTTCCTGCTAACATTTCAGAGTTCCGAAATGCTGATCCCTTTCTTCACTCTGTAACAAATATTGAATCCCAGCACCAAACCTGCCCAGTATTGCTGGGAAACTTTGTAAGCCAGCAGGAACAGCCCGATGGGGAGGTTTCCATTGAAGGTTTATTTTCAGAGTATCATGGATTTGTTCAAAGAAGCTTTATTTCATTGTCAGAGACATCGACCTTCACATCTGGGAATGCGTGGGGTTGGGGTGCGGGTGGTGGGGATTGACAACGTTTTAGTGAAAGGGCAGCAGAGGCAGATTCAATAACAACTTTCAAAAGGAAATTGGATATAGACTTGGAAAGAAAATTTTTCAGGGCTATGGGGAAAGAGCAGAGGAGTGGAACTAATTCAAAGAGCTGGCATAGGCACGATGGACCAAATGGCCTCATTCTGTGCTCTACGGTTCTAACTGACTGTTGCATTCACTTTGACACCAAAATGGTTATGGATTCACATTAATGCGAGAGGGATATTCTAACTGTGACTCCGCACATGCGAGAAGGCAAACGAGATGAAAGCGTCAAATAGGATCAGAATGCAGAATAATTTTAAAAAGACAAAGTTAGTAGCACTAAGGGGAGGCGATGGCGGAGTGATATTGTCGCTGGGCTAGTAATCCAGATACCCAGGGTAATGGTCTGGGAGACCCAGGTTTGAATGCTGCCACAGCTGATGGTGGAATTTGAATTCAATAAAAGTCTGATCTGATGATGACCGTTAAACCATTGCCGGTTGTTGTAAAAACCCATCTGGTTCACTCATGTCCTTTAGAGAAGGAAAATTTCTGTCCATACCTGGTCTGGTCTACATGAGACTCCAGACCTGCAGCAATGTGGTTGACTTTTAAATGGCCTCCGAAATGGCCTAACAAGCCAACTCAGTTGTAACAAACCTCTACAAAGTAACAAGAAAGGAGTAAAACTGGACAGACCACCCAGCATTGAACTAGGCACCGGAAACAACAATGTCAATCTCAGCCCTGATTCCCCTGCAGAGTCCTCCTTAATAACATCTGGGGGTTTGTGCCAAAATTGGGAGAGCTGTCTCACAGACTAGTCAAGCAGCAGCCTGACATAGTCATCCTCACGGGATCATACCTTACATATAATGTCCCAGACACCACATCACCATCCCTGGGTATGTCCTGTCCCACCGGCAGGACAGGCCCAGCAGAGGTAGTGGCACAGTGGTATACAGTCGGGAGGGAGTTGACCTGGGAATCCTCATCATCGACTCCGGACCCCATGAAGTCTCATAGCATCGGGTCAAACATGGGCAAGGAAACCTCCTGCTGATTACCACGTACCGCCCTCCCTCAGCTGATGAATCAGTGCTCCTCCATGTTGAACATTACTTGGAAGAAACAAGGTGGAAAGGGCACAGAATGTACTCTGGGTGGGGGACTTCAATGTCAAACACCAAGAGTGGCTCGGTAGCACCACTACTGACCAAGCTGGCCGAGTCCTAAAAGACATAGCGGCAAGCGGTGAGGGAACAACAAGAGGGAGAAATATGCCTGCCGCAGATGCATCTGCCCATGACAGTGTCGGTAGGAGTGACCACCACACAGTCATTGTGGAGACGAAGTCCTGCCTTCACATTGAGGATACCCTCCATCGTGTTGTGTGGCACTACCACCATGCTAAATGGGATAGATTTCGAACAGATCTAATAACTCAAGACTGGGCCTCCATGAGGCGCTGTGGGCCATCAGCAGCAGCAGAATTGTACTCGAACACAATCTGTAACCTCATGGCCCGGCATATCCCCCACTCTACCATTACCATCAAGCCAGGGGATCAAGCCTGGTTCAGTGAAGAGTATAGGAGGGCATGCCAGGAGCAACACCAGGCACACCTAAAAATGAGGTGTCAACCTGGTGAAGCAATAAAACAGGACTACTTGCGTGTCAAACAGCAAGTGATAGACAGAGCTAAGGGATCCCACGGATCAGATCTAAGCTCGGCAGTCCTGCCACATCCAAGTCGTGAATGGTGGTGGACAATTAAACAACTCACAGAAGGAGGAGGCTCTACAAATATCCCCATCCTCAATGATGGGGGAGCCCAGCACATCAATGCAAATTATAAGACTGAAGCATTCGCAACAATCTTCAGCCAGAAGTGCCAAGTGGATGATCCATCTTGGCCTCCTCTGGAGGTCCCCAGCTTCATAGATGCCAGTCTTTAGCCAATTTGATTCACTCCACGTGATATCAAGAAATGGCTGAAGGTACTGGATACTGCAAAGGCTATGGACCCTGACAATATTCCGGCAATAGTACTGAAGACTTGTGCTCCAGAACTTTCCGCACTCCTAGCCAAACTGTTCCAGTACAGCTACAACACTGGGATCTACCCGGCTATGTGGAAAATTGCCCAGGTATGTCCTGTACACAAAAAGCAGGATAAATCCAACCCAGCCAACTACCGCCCCATTAGTCTACTCTCCATCATCAGTAAAGTAATGGAAGGGGTCATCAACAGTGCTATCAAGCGGCACTTGCTTAGCAATAACCTGCTCACTGATGGCCAGTTTGGGTTCTGCCAGGGCCACTCAGCTCCTGACCTCGTTACAGCCTTGGTTCAAACATGGACAAAAGAGCTGAACTCCCAAGGTGAGGTGAGAGTGACTGCCCTTGACATCAAGGCTGCATTTGACAGAGTGTGGTATCAAGGGGCCCTAGCAAAACTGGAGTCAATGGGAATGATGGGGAAAATTCTCCACTGGTTGGAGTGAAACAGAGGGCGCTGGTGAGAAGTGACTGAAGCATTCTGGGAGAAGTCACCACAGACACCGTGACTCAGGAGGGAATCAAGGAGAAGGACTCTTGCACTCAACAGGAGGAAGAGCATCCAACAGAGGGCGCTGGTGAAAAGTGCCTGAAGCATTCTGGGAGAAGTCACCGCAGACACCGCGACTCAGGTGGGAATCGAGGAGGACCCACTGTCAAAGAACGGAACAGCCCCAAACATTACATTGCTGTAGTGTTTCCATACCTCCCTCCTCCTCAAACTAAAAAAAAAGAGAGAGAGAGGAAGAGGCAGTGCCTTCAGGAGTGCACTAGACCTGCAAGGAACACTTTTCTGGAAGTGGATTTTAAAGAAAAAGTGGCTGATTGGCGAGTAAATCCTGATGAGTTTTTTTTCAATCTATTAAAGTTATTCATTGTTTAATACTGAGGTAGGAGCCAAAAAAACAAGTATGGAGTAGTACTGTACAAGTACAATTAGTCAAGAAACAAGGTTCCTAGCTAACATAAATAAGGCCCCTAGCTAGCGTTTTTTTTTAAGGGAGTAACTAGCTAAATCGAGAGGGGCATCATGGCAGGAGAACTCAGACCCGTGATATGCTCCTCCTGCAGGATGTGGGAAATGAGGGACGCTGGTGACCATGTGTGCGGAAGGTGTGTCCAAATGCAGCTTCTAGCTAACCAGATTTTGGAGCTGGGGCTGCGGGTGGACTCATTGTGGAGCATCCGCGATGCTGAGCAAGTTGTGGATAGCACGGTTAGTGAGGTGGTCACACCGCAGGTGAAGATTACACAGGCAGAAAGGGAATGGGTGACCATCAGGAACAGTAAAAGACTCAGGAAGGTAGTGTAGGAGTCCCCTGTGGTCAACCCCCTCTCTAACAGATATACTGCTTTGGATACTGTTGGGGCGAATGGCCTCTCAGGGGAAAGCAGCAACAGCCAAGTTCACAGCACCGTGGGTGGCTCTGCTGCTCAGAGGGGCAGGAGGGAAACAAGTAGCAGGACTATAGTGATAGGGGATTCAATAGTTAGGGGCACAGACAGATGCTTCTGTGGCTTCAAACGTGAATCAAGGATGGTATGTTGCCTCCCTGGTGCCAGGGTCCAGGATGCCACGGAGCGGCTGCAGGACATTCTCGGGAGGGAAGGTAAACAGCCAGTGGTTGTGGTACACATTGGTACCAACGATATAGGGAAACTAAGGGATGAGGACCTGCAAGCTCAGTACAGGGAGTTAGGAGATAAATTAAAATGCAGGATCTCAAATGTAGTAATCTCAGGATTACTCCGAGTTCCACGTGCTAGCGAGAGCAGGAATAAGCGGATAGACCAAATGAACACGTGGCTGGAGAGATGGTGTAGCCGGGAGGGATTCAGATTCTTGAGGCACTGGGACTGGTTCTGGGGAAAGGTGGGACCTGTACAAACCAGACGGGCTGCACCCAGGCAGAGCTGGGACCAGTGTCCTTCGGGGGCTTTTGCTGTTTCTGTTGGGGGGTATTTAAACTAGTGCGGCAGGGGGATGGGATCCCAGGAGTAGGATCAGATAGGTCAGATTCAGATCAGAAAAATGGAGGTAGAACATTGGCCAGGAACGTTGTGATAGACATGGAGTTACAGGAGAAGCAAAGTTTACAAAGTGTCCAGCAAGGGAAATTGATGGGGTTAAACTGTTTATACTTCAATGCAAGGAGTATTACAAACAAGGTAGATGAGTTAAGGGCACAGGTAGACACATGGCAGCAGGATGTCATTGCTATAACGGAGACCTGGCTAAAGGAGGGACAAAACTGGCAGCTTAATATCCCTGGTTACAGAGTCTTCAGACACGATAGAGTAGGAGATAAAAAAGGAGGGGGGGGTAGCACTAATGGTTAAAGAATCAATTCCAGTTGTGAGAAGGGATAATATACTGAATGGGTCAACAAACGAGGCTTTATGGATTGTGCTTAGAAATAAAAAAGGGGCAGTCACACTACTGGGAGTATACTACAGACCCCCAAATAGTGAAAGGGAGGTAGAAGAACAAATATGTAGGCAAATTTCTGCTTGTAAGAACAAGAGGGCAATAATAGTGGGAGACTTCAACTATCCTAATATCAACTGGGATTGAAACAATATAAGAGGCACTGAGGGAGAAACATTCATGCAGTGTGTCCAGGAAAATTTTTTCAACCAATTAGTGACAAACCCAACGAGAGGAGATACAATTCTAGACCTCGTCTTAGGGAACGAAGAATGGCAAGTGGGTGAAGTGACAATTGGCGACCATATCGGAGACAGTGATCACAATTCAGTTAGATTTAGCATTACCATGGAAAAGGACAGAGATAAGGCAGGAGTAAAAGTCTTGAACTGGGGGAAGGCAATTTTTGCAGAAATGAGAAGGGACTTGGCTAAGGTGGACTGGACAGCACTGCTGGAGGATAAAACTGGAAAACCAGTGGGAAGCACTAAAAAGCGAGATCCTAATTGTACAAAGTAGACATGTCCCCTACAAAAATAAGAGTGGTACTGCCAAATCTAGACCTCCCTGGTTGTCTAGAGGAATACAAGGGAAGATCAAACAGAAAAAGAAAGCGTACGATAGGCACAAAAAGCTAAGCACTGCAGAGAGCCTAGACGAATATAGGAAGTGCAGGGACAAAGTAAAAAAGGAAAAATGATTAGCAAGTAAAGTTAAAGATAACCCAAAGATGTTTTACCAATGCATTTACATTAATGCTAAAAGATTAGTTAAGGAAAAAGTGGGACCTATCAGAGATGAAGATGGAAACTTGTGTATAGATGCAGAGGCTGTGGTAAGGGTTTTGAATGAATATTTTGTCTCCGCGTTTACAAAGGAAAGGGAGGATGTAGATATAGTAGTCCAGGAGGAACACTGAGAGATATTGGACGGGATAGTCATAAAGAGAGAGGAAGTACTCGAAGGGTTGAAATCCTTGAAAGTTGATAAGTCACCAGGGCCAGATGGATTGTTTCCGAGGCTGCTGAAGGAAGTCAGGGAGGAGATAGCAGATGCTCTGAGGATGATTTTCCGATCTTCACTAGATACAGAGGAGGTACCGGAGGACTGGAGAAATGCAAACGTAGTTCCATTGTTTAAAAAGGGATCGAAGGAAATGCCAAACAATTATAGGCCAGTTAGTCTTACATCGGTGGTGAGCAAATTAGTAGAATCAATCCTGAGAGATAGGATTAACTGTCATGTGGAAAGGCATGGACTAGTCAGGGATGGTCAGCATGGATTTGTTAAAGGAAGATCTTGCCTCGCAAATTTGATTGAATTCTTTGAGGAAGTGACAAGAAGGGTTGATGAAGGTAGTGCAGTGGATGTTGTGTACATGGATTTTAGCAAGGCATTTGACAAGGTCCCACATGGCAGATTGGTCAGGAAAGTAAAAGCCCATGGGATTCAGGGTAATGTGGCAAACTAGATAAAAGGTTGGCTTTGTAACAGGAAACAAAGGGTAATGGTCGATGGATGCCCTTGGGAATGGAAAGTTGTCTCAAGTGGTGTTCCACAGGGCTCGGTGTTAGGACCCTTGCTGTTTGTGTTATATATTAACGATTTGGACGTGAACATGGGGGGCACGATTGGGAAATTTGCAGATGACACAAAGATTGGCCGAGTAGTGGATAATGTAGAGGATAGCCATAATCTCCAAAACGATATAGATGGGTTGGTGGAGTGGGCAGTAAAGTGGCAGATGGATTTTAACATAGAGAAGTGTGAGGTCATACATTTAGGGAGGTCAAACAGTTACAGGGATTACAAAATAAATGAGAATATACTAAGAGGGGTAGATGAAGTGAGAGATCTTGGCGTACAAGTACACAGGTCCCTGAAGGCAGCAGTTCAAGTAGACAAGGTTGTAAAGAATGCTCTCCTTCATTGGCAGAGGTATAGAATATAAAAGTAAGAATATAATGTTGGAATTGTATAAAACACTGGTGAGGCCACAACTGGAGTATTGTGTGCAGTTCTGGTCACCACATTACAGGAAGGACGTAATAGCTCTGGAGAGAGTGCAGAGGAGGTTTACAAGAATGTTGCCAGAGTTAGAAAAGTGTAGCTACGAGGAGAGATTGGATAGGTTGGGGTTATTTTCCTTAGAACAAAGAAGGCTGAAAGGTGACTTGATTGAGGTGTACAAAATTATGAGAGGAATAGATAGAGTGGACAGGATAAAATTGTTTCCCTTGATGGAGAATTCTAGAACCAGGGGACATAGATTCAAGATAAGTGGCAGAAGGTGTAGGGGGGGAATGAGGAAGAACTTTGTTACACAGAGGGTAGTGGGTGTCTGGAATTCGCTGCCCAAGTTGGTGGTAGAGGCAGAAACTTTAAACTCTTTTAAAAAGTACCTGGATCTGCACCTAAAATGCTGTAAGCTGCAGGGCTATGGGCCGGGTGCAGGAAGGTGGAATTAAAAAGAGCACCTGGGTGTCCTTGGGCTGGCATGGACAAGATGGGCCAAATGGCTTCCTTCTGTGCTGTAACTTTTCTATGGTTCTATGGAAACCTAGCACAAAGGAAGATGGTTGTGATTGTTGTAGGTTAGTCATCTCAGCTCCAGGACATCACTGCAGGAGTTCCTCAGGGTGGTGTCCTCGGCCCAACCATCTTCAGCTGCTTCATCAATGACCTTCCTCCCATCATAAGGTCAGAAATGATATGTTGGCTGATGATTGCACAATGTTCAGCACCATTCGCAACTCCCCAGATACTGATACAGATGTCCAAATGCAGCAAGACCTGGACAATATCCAGGCTTGGGTTGACAAGTGGCAAGTAACATTCGTGCTACACAAGTGCCAGGTAATGACCATCCCCAACAAGAGAGAATCCAACCATCGCCACTTGGTGTACAATGGCATTACCATCACTGAATCACCCACTATCAACACCATGGTAGTTTCCATTGACCACAACCTGAACTGGACTAGACATATAAATACTGTGACTACAAGAGCAGGTCAGAGGCTAGGGATCCTGTGACGAGTAACTCATCTCCTGACTCCACAAAGCCTGTCCACTATCTACAAGGCACAAGTCAGGAGTGTGATGGAATACTCCCCACTTGCCTGGATGAGTGCAGCTCCAACAACACCCAAGAAGCTTGACAATGTCCAGGTCGAATCAGCTGCTTGATTGGCACCACATCCACAAACATTCACTTCCTCAACCACCGACACACAGTAGCAGAGTGTGTACCATCTACAAGATACACTGCAGGAATTCACCAAGGCTCCTTAGACAGCACCTGCCAAACTCATGACCACTGCCATCTAGAAGGACAAGGGCAGTAGATAGATGGGAACACCACCACCTGGAAGTTCCCCTCCAAGCCACTCACCATCCTGACTTGGAAATATATCGCCGTTCCTTCACTGACACTGGGTCAAAATCCTGGAACTCCCTTCCTAACAGCACTGAGAGCAGATCCCATGGCACAGCACATCCCATGAATGAATAAAAAAACTCAACTGAATGCACGCAGCATTCACAACAAGGTAGATGCTGTAAAGGAACTATTAGGAAATAATGACCATAATACGATCGAGTTTTACATTAAGTTTAAAAGTGATAAAGTTCATTCTGAAACTTGGGTCTTAAATCTGCACAAAGAAAACTATGAAGGATTGAGGGGCAAGTTGGCAATGGTGGATTGGGAAAATACAGTCGACAAGTAAAGGCTGGTATTTAAAGAAGTATTACATGGTCTACAACAAATAAACATTGCTCTGCGACACAAAAACCACCAGG
The DNA here is from genome assembly GCF_964194155.1 of Cetorhinus maximus. Taxonomy (NCBI): domain Eukaryota; kingdom Metazoa; phylum Chordata; class Chondrichthyes; order Lamniformes; family Cetorhinidae; genus Cetorhinus; species Cetorhinus maximus. The sequence continues at coordinate 3,886,507 of NC_135895.1, forward strand.
AAAGGTGAATCAAGCACAGATAACAAAAGGAGTTAAAGATTACAATAGATCAAAGGAAGTGGTTTATAAGGTTGCCAGAAAAAGTGGTGAAGCTGAGGATTGGGAGCAATTTAAAATTCAGAAAAGGAGGACCAAAAAACTGATAAAAGGAAAAAAAGAATATGAATGCAAGTTTGCAAGTAACATAAAGGTGGACTTTAGCTTCTTTAGGTATGTGAATAGAAAAGCATTAGCAAGGACAAATGTGGGTCCATGAGAGGCGGAGACAGAATTCATCATGGAGAATAAGGAAATGGCAAAGAAACAACTACTTTGTGTTGTGTCTGTCTTCACAGGGGAAGAGAGGGAAAAGCTCCCGGAAATACTAGGGAACTAAGGAACTTATGAAAATGAGGAACTGAAAGAAATTAATATTATTAATGAGGTAGCACTGAAAAAATTAATTGGATTGAAGGTTGATAGATCCCCTGGAACAGGTGAGCTACATCCCAGAGTGTTGAAGGAGGTGACGATAGAGACAGTGGATGCATTGCTGGTTATCTTTCAAAATTCTATAGATTCTGGAAAGGTTCCTGCAGTCTGGGAAGTAGCAAATGTAATTCACTATCTAAGAAGGGAAAGAGAGAGAAAATAGAGAACTACAGACCTGTTAGTTTGACGTCAGTAGTAAGGAAAATTATATAATCTATTAGAAAGGATGTGATAACTAGACAATAGAAAATAATTATATGATTGGGCAGAGTCAACATGGGTTTATGAAAGGGAAATCATGTTTGACAAACCTGATGTTACAGTCAGGAGACTGAAAATAGCGCGAGAGGAGAGACAGTTGGGAATTTGAAAACAGTGCAAAAGGAGAGACAATCAGCAGTTTGTAAACAGTGTGACTGGAGAGGCAGTCAGGAGATTGAAAATAGCTCGAGAGGGCAGGCAGAGTGGAGTATGAAAACAATGCGAGAGGAGAGACAGCAGGGAGTGTGAAAACAGCGCAAGTCCTGAAACACATACCTGTATAATTAAGAAGCAGATAACTTTTTCTCGCATTTGTGGGTGGTACTAGCATTTAATAAGCACAGTAAATTGTAGCATTTATAGGAATTATTCTAAATTAATTAGGAAAATATTTGAGATAAATTAGTTTAAAAAAATACTGTAGTAAAAACTTTATGTAATGTTTAAGGTATGTCAGTATATCTCAGCCATGTGGAGTGTGCATCCTGCAGTATGTGGGAAGTTGTGTAGGCACAATGTGCCCTCGATGACTATACCTGCAGGAGGTGTCACCAGCTGCAGAAACAAGACTTCTGAGTTGCAGAGCTTGAGCGGTGGCTGGAGTCACTGTGATGCATCCGCAAGGCTTAGGATTATGTGAATAGCACATTTAGAGAGGTGGTCACATCGCAGCTAAGAGGTACACTGGCAGAGAGGGGATGGATGACTGCCAGAGTGCCCAAGAGAAACAGGCAGGTAATGCAGGAATCCCCTGAGCCTATCTCACCCTCTAACTGCTTTTCCATTTCGGATACTAGTGACTGAGGTGGTTCCCCAGAGGATTGGAGCAAGAGCCAAGTTCATGGCACCATAGGTGGTTCAGCTGCACAGGATGGGAGGAGGAAGAGTGGAAGTGCTACAGTAGTAGGAAATTTCATAGTCAGGGGAGCAGACAGGTGTTCCTGTGGCCGTAGATGTGACTCCAGGATGGTATGTTACCTCCCTGGTGCCAGGGTCAAGGATGTCTCAGAGCGGCTGCAGGACATTCTTCTGGGGGAGGGTGAGCAGCCAGAGGTCATGGTCCACATTGGGGAAAAGGGATGAGGACCTGAAAGCACATTTTAGGGAGTTAGGAAGGGAATTAAAAAGCAGGACCTCAAGAGCAGTAATCTCAGGATTACTCCCAGTGCCTCGTGCTAGTGAGCATAAGAATAGGAAAATTGAGCAGTTCAACACGTGGCTGGAGAAATGAAGTAGGAGGGAAGGCTTTAGATTTCTGAGGCACTGGGCCCGGTTGTGGGGCAGGTGGGACCTGTACAAGGACGATGGGTTACACCTTAACAGGACTGGGACTAGTGTCCTAGGGGTGGATTCCTAACAGCCTCTCCTCTCGCTCTGTGTTCAATCTCCCAACTGCCTCTCCTCTCGCTCTGTGTTCAATCTCCCGACTGCCTCTCCTCTCGCTCTGTGTTCAATCTCCCGACTGCCTCTCCTCTCGCTCTGTGTTCAATCTCCCGACTGACTCTCCTCTCGCGCTGTTTTCAATCTCCCGACTGCCTCTCCTCTCGCGCTGTTTTCAATCTCCCGACTGCCTCTCCTCTCGCTCTGTGTTCAATCTCCCGACTGACTCTCCTCTCGCGCTGTTTTCAATCTCCCGACTGCCTCTCCTCCCGCTCTGTGTTCAATCTCCCGACTGCCTCTCCTCTTGCTCTGTGTTCAATCTCCCGACTGCCTCTCCTCTCGCTCTGTATTCAATCTCCCGACTGACTCTCCTTTCGCTCTGTGCTCAATCCCCCGACTGCCTCTCCTCTCGCTCTGTGTTCAATCTCCCGACTGCCTCTCCTCTCGCTCTGTGTTCAATCTCCCCTGGCCTTGTATTGTCTCGAGTTTCAAAGAATAAGATTACCTCTCATTCTAACTCTCAACATTAACACAGGTGGTGACAGGGTAGATGTGGACAGGATGTTTCCCTGGTTGGTGAGTCTAGAACCAGGGGACACAGTCTCAGAATAAGGGGCAGGCCATTTAAGGCTGGGGTGAGGAGGAATTTCTTCACTCAGAGGGTGGTGAATCTTTGGAATTGTCTACCCCAGAGGACTGTGGAAAGTCAATCACTGACATGTTCAAGACAGAAATCAACAGGTTTCTAGATACTATTAACATCAATGGATATGGGGATAGTGGGAAAAATAGTGTAAGAGGCAGATGATCAGCTTTGACCTGTTTGAATGGTGCAGCAGGCATGATGGGCCGAATGGCCTCCTCCTGCTCTTATTTTCTATGTTCTTATGAAGAGGGATAACCTTAAACTGAGAGCCAGGCCATTCAGGGGTGATGTCAGGAAGCAATTCTTCACACAAAGGGGAGTGAAAATCTGGAACTCTCTCCCCCCCAAAAAGCTGTTGAGGCTGAGGGTCAATTAAAAATTTCAAAACTTAGATTGAGAATATTTTTCTGGATGCAGGCGAGTGACTGTTTCGGTCTTCACAGATGCTGCCAGACCTGTTCAGCTATTCACAATATATATTAATGATTTAGATGAGGGAATTAAATGTAATATCTCCAAATTTGCAGATGACACAAAGCTGGGTGGGAGGGTGAGCTGTGAGGAGGATGCAGAGATGCTTCGGTGTGATTTGGACAAGCTGAGTGAGTGGGCAAATGCATGGCAGATGCAGTATAATGTGGATCAATGTGAGGTTATCCACTTTGGTAGCAAAAACAGGAAGGCAGATTATTATCTGAATGGCTATAAATTGAGAGAGGGGAATGTGCAACAAGACTTGGGTGTCCTCGTACACCAGTCGCTGAAGGTAAGCATGCAGGTGTAGTAGGCGGTAAAGAAAGCAAATGGTATGTTGGCCTTCATAGCCAGAGGATTCGAGTACAGGAGCAGGGATGCCTTGCTGCAATTGTACAGGGCCTTGGTGAGACCACACCTGGAATATTGTGCGCAGTTTTGGTCTCCATATCTGAGGAAGGATGTTCTTGCTATAGAGGGAGTGCAGCGAAGGCTTACCCGACTGCTTCCTGGCATGGCGGGACTGACATATGAGGAGAGATTGAGTCGGTTAGGATTATATTCGCTGGAGTTCAGAAGAATGAGGGGGGGATTCTCATAGAAACCTATAAAATTCTAACAGGCCTAGACAGGGTAGATGCAGGAAGGATGTTCCCGATGGTGGGGGAGTCCAGAACCAGGGGCCACAGTCTGAGGATACGGGGTAGACCATTTAGGACTGAGATGAGGAGAAATTTCTTCACCCAGAGAGTGGTGAGCCCGTGGAATTCGTTACCACAGAAAGTAGTTGAGGCCAAAACATTGTATGTTTTCAAGAAGGAGTTAGATATAGCTCTTGGGGTGAAAGGGATCAAAGGACATGGGGAGAAAGCGGGAGCAGGCTATTGAGTTGGATGATCAGCCATGATCATAATGAATGGCGGAGCAGGCTCGAAGGGCCGAATGGACTACTCCTGCTCCTAGTTTCTATGTTTCCATGACCTACTGCTTATTTCCAGAGTTTCCTGTTTTTCAATTCAGATTCCCAGCATCTGTATTTTGCTTTTAACTGTCAGAAGTTGCTATTATGAGAGACAGCGAATAGATTCCCTAATTATCTGTCCTTGTACAAGAGAAGATTCACTGATATTGACAACAGTAATGACATTTCAAATATCCCTTGAAAGAATAAAAAGTAATCCATTCACTATGATGCAGTCTAAGGATCAAAAGGCAACGATATCGACTTCAGGGAAACTGTCAGCAAAGGGTTAATCAAGTAGGGCAGCCTTTGATTTCTCTAATATATGACTTTAACTTTTCAGTTTGAAATGTTTTTCACCAGCAGGTTTATCCGTTTGATATGAATAGCCTTTGGAACAAGGCTTTGAGAAGGTTATAACTGAATGGGAACATGGACAGAATTGCATCTTGTAAATTTAACTGCAAAGGGACTTGAGAGAAGCACGCCAATTTTTATGATGGTTTCTGTAAAATAACGTCGTGGGACCTTTAACAGTTACCTACGAAGGCAGTCATACACACAGATTAATGTCTCATTCGAAAGACGGCACCTCCAACAGTGCAGCACTCCCTCAGTACTGACCCTCTGACAGTGCAGCACTCCCTCAGTACTGAGCCTCTGACAGTGCAGCACTCCCTCAGTACTGACCCTCTGACAGTGCAGCACTCCCTCAGTACTGACCCTCTGACAGTGCAGCACTCCCTCAGTACTGACCCTCTGACAGTGCAACGCTCCCTCATTGCTGACCCTCTGACAGTGCAGCACTCCCTCGGTACTGACCCTCCGACAGTGCTGCACTCCCGCAGTACTGACCTTCTGACAGTGCAGCACTCCCTCAGTACTGACTCTCCGACAGTGCTGCACTCCCTCAGTCCTGACCCTCAGGCAGTGCTGCATTCCCTCAGTACTGACCCTCTGACAGTGCAGCACCCCCTCAGTACTGACCCTCTGACAGTGCAGCACCCCCTCAGTACTGACCCTCTGACAGTGCTGCACTCCCGCAGTACTGACCCTCTGACAGTGCAGCACTCCCTCAGTACTGACTCTCCGACAGTGCTGCACTCCCTCAATACTGAAATGACAGTGCAAAACTCCTTCACAACTGACCCTCTGACAGTACAGCACTCCTTCACTACTGACCCTCGGACTGTGCAGCACTCCATCAGTACTGCCCCTCTGACAGTGCAGAGCATCCATTAAAATGGATGAAGGACTTATTTATTTTCCAAAAGGGAAGTAGCGTAGGTTAGGAGTGGGGGAGGGTGTGCGACTGGGAGCTGGGAATGGGGGTTGAGGTAGGGCTCAGGATGTGGGTTGTGGTTGGTGTGGGGAGTGTGCAGGGTGGGAGTGGGTGTGTGGGTGGAGGTTGGTCTGGGGGAAGGGAGGGGGCGGAGAGGAATTGGGTTGGGGCGGAGGAGGGTGTAGGCATTGTGGTGTGGGTGGGTTGGGGGAGGGTGTAGGGATAGGGGTTCAGTTGGGAGTTGGGGGATATGTGTTGATGTGGGGAGTTGGAAAGAGGGTTGGGGGTGGGGGTGTGCGTTGAGGTGGGGTGGGCTGCGGTTGGGATGGGGCTGGGAGTGTGGGGTTGGGGAGGGGGTTGGGGGTGGGGGTGTGTGTTGAGGTGGGGTGGGTTGGGGTTAGGAGTGTGGGGTTCGGGAGCGGCTTGGGGATGGGGGTGTTCCTTGAGGTGGGGGGGGTTGGGGTTGGGAGTGTGGGGTTGGGGAGGGGGGTGGGGGTGTTCGTTGAGGTGGGGGGGGTTGGGGTTGGGAGTGTGGGGTTGGGGAGGGGGTTGGGGGTGGGGGTGAACGTTGAGGTGGGGGGGGTTGGGGCTGGGAGTGTGGGGTTGGGGAGGGGTTTGGGGGTGGGGGTGTGCGTTAAGGTGGGGTGGGCTGCGGTTGGGTTGGGGTTGGGAGTGTGGGATTGGGGAGGGGGTTGGGGGTGAGGGTGTGCGTTGAGGTGGGGTGGGTTGGGGTTGGGAGTGTGGGGTTGGGGAGGGGGTTGGGGTTGGGGTTGGTAGTGTGGGGTTGGGGAGGGGGTTGGGGTGTGTTGGGGTGGGATGGGGCTGGGAGTGTGGGGTTGGGGAGCGGGTTGGGGGTGGGAGTGTGCATTGAGGTGGGGTGGGCTGAGGTCGGGATGGGGCTGGGAGTGTGGGGTTGGGGAGGGAGTTGGGGGTGGGGGTGTGTGTTGAGGTGGGGAGGGTTGGGAGTGTGGGGTTGGGGAGGGGGTTGGGGGTGGGGGTGTGGGGTTGGGGAGGGGGTTGTGGGTGGCGGTGTGTGTTGAGGTGGGGGTGGGGTTGGGGTTGGGAGTGTGGGGTTGGGAGTGTGGGGTTGTGGAGGAGTTTGGGGCTGGGGGTGTGGGGTTGGGGAGGGGGTTTTGGGTGGGGGTGTGTGTTGAGGTGGGGGGGGTTGGAGTTGGGAGTGTGGGGTTGGGGAGGGGGTTGGGGGTGGGGGTGTGGGTGTGGGGAGGGGGTTTTGGGTGGGGGTGTGTGTTGAGGTGGGGTGGGTTGGGGATGGGAGTGTGGGGTTGGGGAGGGGGTTGGGGTGGGGGTGTGGGGTTGGGGAGGGGGTTAGGGGTGGGGGTGTGTGTTGAGGTGGGGGGGGGTTGGGAGTGTGGGGTTGGGGAAGGGGTTTGGGGTGGGGGTGTGGGGTTGGGGAGGGGGTTGGGGGTGGAGGTGTGTGTTGAGGTGGGGGTGAGGTTGGGGTTGGGAGTGTGGGGTTGGGAGTGTCGGGTTGTGGAGGGGTTTGGGGCTGGGGGTGTGGGTTTGGGGAGGGGGTTTTGGGTGGGGGTGTGTGTTGTGGTGGGGGGTGTTGGGGTTGGGAGTGTGGGGTTGGGGAGGGGGTTTTGGGTAGGGGTGTGTGTTGAGGTGGGGTGGGTTGGGGGTGGGGGTGTGGGGTTGGGGAGGGGGTTGGGGAGGAGGTTGGGGGTGGGGGTGTGTGTTGAGGTGGGGTGGGTTGGGGGTGGGGGTGTGGGGTTGGGGAGGGGGTTTTGGGTGGGGGTGTGTGTCGAGGTGGGGTTGTCGGTGTGGTTGGGGTTGGAGATGGGGAAGCTGAAGGGGTTTTGAAGCTACAATGTTGATGGGATCAGAGCAGTTTTAATCTTGGCCTTCTGCCATAAGTTTGAATTATGTGCTTCTGGAACTTTCCAAGAGATGTGGTAATGTGCTATATAAATGCAAATCTGCCTCTCTCTTTATGCATTAAATTGCTAACCATCCTGAGGAAAACAATTATTATCCATGTTAATCAACATTAGGAATGCAAATTTTATTCTTTAATTTCTCTCGAGAGCCATAATGAAATTACATCAATAAGCAGAGGGTAGAATGGAAACATGGCCCTAATGCGTTCAATTAGAGACATTACTGATTTGCTTCATAATATCATCTGTACTTTATTTACCCAGTCTAGCCAGTATTTAACCAAATACATCAATTGAACAAACACAGCAGTTATCAAATGTAATCTGTCTCTCCAGGTTTCCAGTCTAGTCTGTGTGTGTGTGTGTGCGTGTGTGTGTAAACCATGCTCTGTCCATCGGACTCTTCCCTCTCTGTCAACAGGTGCTGCATTTCAAAGCTTTGGAGCCCATAATTGGTTGGAACTGTGCACAGTTCTGGCCTCCCTGCCACACATGGGGGTTAGAGCTTTGCACTCACCGGGCCTGGGAGCCGCCGCAAAACCAGGGCCGGGCCGCGATTCCACGCTGGTGGGCCAATTCAGGCTCACCCAGCGTGAAACACACGCTGCAGCGCTCAGCACGGCCCGTGTTGGGGGGAGTGGGGGAGGAGGGCAAGTTCATGCATGCGTGCGGACGCACACAGGGAAAGCTCGCCAAGGCACGGGGCTGCCTCATGGAGATGAACATGTTTGAAAAGAAAAAAAAGAAAAGATTTCAAAAATGTTAAAAACGTGCCCCCTTGTGTGACCCTGTCACATGAGCAGGGACATGTCATGAATGAAATGGCAATATTTTCGCTTAATTTTGATCTGCTGCTGTAAATCTCACCTGGCCTGTGGATGAGATTTCCCAAAAACTCCAAAGGCCGCTTGGCCCTTTCCGCCAACCGTAACGTTGGACGGGCAGCGAAAAATTGAACTTGATTATTACTTTAGTGGCCTTAGTAGGCCTGTTAATTGTCGGCGGGCGCCCTGCCCACTCCCACACGAGCCCGCCGACCGGAATATTGCGCGATGACGTTGGGACACGCTCGCCTGACGTCATCGCGCATCATTTTATGTTCATTTGGGTCAGTGGCGGCACTGAAACGGGCACTGCAGCGCTCAGCACTGCCCGTGTTGAGGGGTGTGGGGGAATATTCTGCCCGTGGGGTACTGTACACAGTTCAGGTCCTCGTATTATAAAAACAATGACCCAGAACTTCCAATTCTGGAAGGGTCAATGCCAGAAGGTTCCCCAGAAGATTCACTGTGTGACCCCCGCCCCCACAGCAGTTCCCACACAAGGAATTGTACGGAAATTGCCCAGGAAGTTTCAGCTTCTGATGGGCAACTACCCTGCATTGGGAACCATTCGAAACTCCGATTTAAATCGCAAACTTCAGATGGTTCTGACTCTCCTGGCTGAATAGTTACTCAGGAAAGGTCAGAAGGAATAAAGCCACTTCTATCTCCTGGGTAACTATACTGCTGACCTCTCCACCCCACCACTGGGCCCCTGACTAGCCACCAGCTCACCAACTACTGGCCAACTACCTCCCCGACCCAACTACCCCCACTCCCCAAATACCGCCCCACCCCTGGCTATCTTCCCGACCTCCCCGACTACCCTTCCACCCCTCGGACTACCCTCCCCATGACCCCCCAACCATCCTCCCAACCACCCTCCCCATTCCCCCCTCACCCCACCCACAACAATCCTACCCCACCCCCCATCCTACCACTTACATTGAACACTTATTTACTCCCTGGCTTCTCAAAGTGGCTGGGGCCTTTAAACTTACCTGCTTTACGGCAGCTGAAGAGTCCTTGGAGCCGGTACACTGCACATTTCTCACCAGGCCTAAGTTGGAAGGTCCGGTGAGAAATGTCCAGCTTCAGACTAAGGTAAGTAAAAAGGAGTGGAGTGGCAATCCAACTCTGATTATCACCCCCCGGAGGTTCTGGCCCAATGTCCAGGCAGCGGAGAAGGCAAAATAAAGTTTTACAAGGATGTTACAGGAACTGGGATGTTTATAATTATCAGGAAAGATGAACAAGACTGGGCTGTTTACATTAGAAAAAAGAAGGCTATGGGGTGATCTGATAGAAGACATTAAACTGATGGAAAAGTTCAGTTTCATACCAGAAATAGACAGTAACCTAGCAACTTAAAAAGAGCGAGGAAATTGAAGTAATTAACATCAGGAGAGATAAAGTATCGGAGAAACTTAAGGGATGAAAATCCAACAAATCCCTAGGATCTGATGGTCTACACCCTAGGGTCCTACAAGAGACAGCTGCAGAGATAGTGGATGTGCCGGCTATGATTTTCCAAAATTCCTTAGATTCGGGAATGGTACCATTAGGTTGGAAGTTAGTAAATCCAACACTGCTGTTCAAGAAAGGAGGGGGAGAGAAAATAGGGAACTACTGATCAGTTAGCCTGACATTAGTCATCAGGGAAAATACTGGAATCGATTATTAAGAAAGTCTTAACAATGCACTTAGAAAAGCATAATATGATCAGTCAAAACCACAATGGTTTTTTGAAAGGAAAATCATGTTTAACAAATTTATTGGAGCTTTTTGAGGATGAAACTAGTGGGGTGGATAAAGGGGAACTAGTAGATGTAGTATACCTGAATTTCCAAAAAACATTTGATAATGTGAAACAAAAATGGTTAATAGGCAAGGCAAGGGCTCATGGAATTAGGGGTGATACATTAGCATGGATAAAGAATTGGCTAACAGGCAGGAAGCAAAGAGTAAGCATAAATGGGGCATTTTCAAGTTGGCAGGCTGTAACTATTGGAGTGCTGCAAGGATCAGTGTTACATCCTCAGTTATTTACAATCTATACTGATGACTTAGGCAAAGAGACCGAGAGGAATGTATCTAAGTTTGCTGATGATACAGAACTCGGTGGGAATATAAGCTGTGAGGAGGTCACAGAGAGACTGCAAAGAGATGTAGACAGGTTAAGGGAGTGGGCAACAAGATGGCAGATGGAGTATGAAGTGGAGAAACGTGAAGTTATTCAAGAATAGAAAAGAAGACTACTTTTAAAAGGTGAAATTTGTAAACGTTGATGTTCAGAGAGACTTGGGGGCGTGTGTACAAGGAACACAGAATGTTAGCATGCAGGTACAGTAAGCAATTGGGAAGGCAAATGGCATGTTGGCCTTTATTGCAAGGGGCTTGGAGTACAAGAATAACAATGTCTTCCTACAATTGTACAGGGGTTTGATGAGACCACATCTGGAATACTGGGTGCAGTTTTGGTCTCCATATTGAAGGAAGGTTATATTTGAATTGGAGGTGGTACAGCGAACAATCACTAAATTGGTCCCTGGGATGAGAGGGTTGTCTAATGATGAGAGGCTGAGTAAATTGGGTCTATATTCTCTGGGGTTTAGAAGAATGAGAGGTGATCTCATTGGAACCTACAAGATCCTGAAAGGGCTTGAGAGGGTAGACACTGAGTGGCTGTTGCTGCTGGCTGGGGAATCTAAAACGTGGAGCTTGGCAGGGAGAGAGCGCAGTCTCAGGATACGGGGACAATCTTTTAGGACTGGGATGAGGAGAAATTTCTTCATTCAAAGGGTTGTGAATCTTTTGGAATTCTCTACCCCAGAGGGTTGTAAATGCTCCATCAATCAAAAGTGGGATATTTAAAGCTGGATTAGACAGATGTTTGGTCTCTAAGGGATACAGCGAGCAGGTAGGGAAATGGAGCTGAGGCCAAAGGCCAGCCAGGATCGTATTGATTGGTGGAGCATCTCTGAAGCACCTCAGGGTGTTTTTCAACACTAAAGAGGTTATATTGCTTTCACAATCAGATGGACCTGGTGTTGAGTTTTTATCCATTTCTGTTTTTTTTTAAATTGCATTTAAATGAAATGCTGGTCCCAAGTGGTTGCCAACTCTGAACGGAGCTATTTATGGAGGATTTATCACATGAACCCTCCACCCCACCACCCGGCTCCAAACAGCAACCCTTGCCAACACTCCCACCATTGGTTGCTTCACATGTCCATCCACATGATGTCCCGCCTTCCCCCAGCAAACAGATGGAAAGCAAACAGATTCTTGGCTACTGGACTGAATAATTCTTGACTGTCGATCAAACCATTTCCATCGTTTTTATAACTTGTCGACAAAAGTGTAAGAGGCCCTTTTGACAAAAGCTTTTTGTTTTTTTAGTGCCCCCACAATTTTGTCTCCTGGAGTTGCTAGCAGCAGGTCTCCTGGAAATTTGTCTCTAATTATGAGAGAGCCCAGGACAATCCTGGAGTGCAGCTCATCTCCCGTATGTAAAAGGAGGATGTTCGAACACAATGTGACATGCAGTCTCACTGTAACCCACTGCTCACAAGAAAGCAATGATACACTTGGCTGACGCTGTTAAAATATTGAGGCATAAAAATCATCAGAAAAATGCTGGTGCTTAAATTCTCTTTCAAGGAACATTGACTCACAATCTACTTGCTACAAACAGTGGAAATCCTTGGAGTATGTAAGTCATACTGGAAAGGCTGAATCCAATTTAAAATAGTAATGGGAGAAAACATCACTGAGCTGAGGGTGATAATGAAAAGAACTGTGTATTTGGACTAAATTGAGCCTGTGTGAGGGGGGAGGTGGGGTTGTTCCATTGGGCGTACATGTTGCTAATATTAAAGAAAGAACTGCATTTCTATAGCAGTTTTCATAACCTCATCATGTCCCAAAATGCTTTAGAGCCAATGAAGTACTTTTTTTGAAGCACACTCACTGCAGGAAACACAGCAGCCAATTTGTACACAGTAAGCTCCCACAAACAGGAATGTGATAAAGACCAGATCATTTATTTTTTTGGTTTGTGATGTCGATTGAGGGGTAAATATTGGCCCCAGGACACCAGGGAGAACTCCCCTGCTCTTCTTCAATGTAGTGCCATGGTTACAGCCACCTGAGCAGGTGGGGTTAATGTCTCAGTCTGAAAGCGACTCCCCTGAGGTCTGCCTTCAAGGAGGTGAGGAACTGGAGGGGTGGAGGTGTTTAGACACGGCATTCCAGAGCGCTGGGTTTCTACTGTCTGCCGAGGTTGTTATGATCCCCAGCCGAGATTACCCCTGGACAAGCCTGAGCCCAGGGTGGAACCCAGCCTGAGAGATCCTAACTTTTATTTGTTTGTGTAGATATGTGAAGAGTAGCTACTGAACAGAGTCACAGGAGTGAGCTGGTGAAATTTTAACAAAAGAATAAAGCATTTATTCAACAAGTAAAGATGAACTATATTACAATACTATGTACAATACAAAAAAATCTCCTTCACCCACAACTATACCTTTACAGATATATACAGATTTGTAAGAATAACCAAAGTTACAAAAGCTATCTTATACTCTAATGTTCATAGCAAGTGCCCAGTCCATGTAAACCTTTGGCACTCTATCGTCAGGCACACCACACTCTGACCTCAAGTGACGGGTGTCAACTCAACCAGATGCTATGGATCTCTCCTCAACTCCCCTCCCCAGTCACTTGTCACATTGTAAGCCAACCAGTCTCACTGGATTCCATCCTTCCCACAAGGATTTCCAATCTCCACGCTCCAAGATCTCGCCTTGGAATCTTCTCCCAAACCGACACTTTCTCACGGATGCCTTCCACAAGGGTTCACCTCCAGGGTTTCAAACTCTCCTTCTGATGTTCCTCTCTCCTGGGTCACTACATGCACTCAAGCTATCTTCCATGAACTCTCTCTCTCACCGACTCAGCCTTAACAGTACACCACTGTTTCACATGCCCATGGCAAAGAATCACAGACCTTCAGTTGTCTCTTTGAACCTTCTTGCTTCTTGCAAGCTGCTCTCACTTTAAATGGGAAGCTTGGAGCCTTTCTCTCTGCCCCTCACTCTTAACTTCACTTAACAGGATCTTTTCCCAGGATCCTGTCCTTCCTTTGGCTACAAGGTCTCCTTTGGACTTTCCTCTCTTCCACTCTCCTGGATTTTTGGGGTTTTTCTTCACTTGGGACCTTGTTGTCCTTTTGGGAAATCTGCAGTTCCCTCTCCCAGCAACTCCCCAAGGCTCCTTAGACAGCACCTTCCAAACCTTCAACCACTACCATCTAAAAGGTCAAGGGCAGCAGGTAGATGGGAACATCACCACCTGGAGGTTTTCCTCCAAGTCACTCACCATCCTGACTTGGAAATATATCGCCGTTCCTTCACTGTCACTGGGTCAAAATCCTGGAACTCCCTCCCTAACAGCACTGTGGGTGTACCTACACCACATGGACTGCAGCAGTTCAAGAAGGCAGCTCACCACCACTTTATCAAGGGCAATTAGGGATGGGCAATAAATGCTGGCCCAGCCAGCGAAGCCCACATCCCGTGAATGAATTTTGTCTTGGTCTTCAGTTATCTGCCTCTGACCTCATTATGTCTGGCTAACTTTATTACCTACACCCTCCTCAACCAATCTGTTCTTGTGTCATCATTTCTTGTGACTGGGGCATATCAACCTGGCATCTGATCTTCAGTCAGTCAATTTCCACTCTCTTCCATCCAGAATCCATTCATCTAATGGTTTCACCACAGCCCCTCGCTCATCATTGCCTACAGGAGAGGTTGCAGATACTGACAGTTCTGCAGGTTGCAATCAATTAAGTGTGCAATTGTGTTTTGAACAGGTCCCCAAGCCATAAGACCATAAGACATAGGAGCAGAAATTAGGACATTCGGCCCATCGAGTCTGCCCCGCCATTCAATCATGGCTGATAACTTTCTCAACCCCATTCTCCCGCCTTCTCCCCGTAAACTTTGATCCCCTTACCAATCAAGAACCTATCTATCTCGGTCTTAAATACACTCAATGACCTGGCCTCCACAGCCTCCTGTGGCAATGAATTAGCCGGATCATTGTGATAAAAGGACTTTGCTTCCCTGGGAGAAATAAGAAGTTTAGAATGACAGGGTGACCTGGTAGGATATTTAGCATGGGCTCCTGATAGTTTTATTCATACCCTAACTCATCTTTGGGTTGATCCTGAGTCCAGGACAGTGACTACATTTCTAAAGCTATTTCAGACTGTAATCTGTTTTGGGACATCCTGAGGTCCTGAAAGGTGCTATATAAATGCAAGTCAATGAAGTGGGAGTATGATAAAGGTGACAGGATAAATTGAAAAGGCTATTAAAAAGGCATACGATACCTTGGATACATTAATAGGGTCATAGAGCAAAAATCAAGGCCGTTATACTAAACCTTCATAAATCACCCATTAGATGCCAGCTGGAGACTTGTCTCCAGTTCTGGGATCTACACTTCAGGAAGGATGTCAAAGCCTTGGAGAGGGTGCAGAGGAGATTTACTAGAATGGGACCTGGGACTTCAGTTATGTGGAAAGAATGGAGAAGCTGCGATTGTTCTCCTTAGAGCAAAGAAGGTTAAGAGGAGATCTCATCGAGGTGTTCAAAATCATGAATGGTTTTTGCTGTTTTGCAGTTGATTTTCTGGGCAACTTTTCTTGGTGGAAACATTGAACGTTATTTCCAAGACAGCAGCAGTAACTACACATGTGCATCTAACTCTATAACTAAAGAAGAACTCTCCCCTAGAGGTTCCCCGCATGACTAATTCATTGGTTTACACAGATCATATGATCTTACAACACAGGATTATTTTAAAGCTACAGTCCTACGTTTATCAAAACTATAATTACTACATTCCTCCCCCTTTAACTTTTTTGTATATTTTGTATTTACAAAGATATTTATCTCATGATATTACAATATTTACACAGATCATGGAATTACAAGTTCAGTCTTTAGGTGGTTTCCTGATCTGTGAGGAACATCATAGCTCCACAACTTCAGATTCTTTTGCAGGAACTACATTCTCTGGAACGGCACTAACATCAGTTACCTCATTAGGTTCAGGCAGTTCAGTGTCTCCCACTCCGACAGAGACATCGGGTATGTCTGTCCATGATTGAGCAACTTCAACAGGAACCACAGGTTCAGCAACGGTTACAGCTGGAACCTCATTTTGTTGGGATATCTCCCTTTTTCTTAAATGATCCACATGATTACAGGTGATCTGGTCCTCCACTTCCACAGGGTACAACAATGGTCTGGTCACAGAGCTTACTTTACCAGGTAACCACTTCGGTCCTCCACCAAAATTCCTTCCATATACTGCTTCTCCAACAGTAAACTGTTGCTCGTGACTATGCAAATCATGAGTCGCTTTTTGGTTCCCTTGACTTTTCTCCAACTTCCCCTCCAAATTGGGAAGTACCAGGTTTAGTTTTGTTCGAAGACAGTGCCTCATCAGTAACTCTACATCCTTTTCCTACGTGTCTTCTTCTTTCTACCACAGAGTTTAGTCTTGTTTAGTCTCGGTTTTCTTTTTGGCTTCACTGTCGGCCAGACTTCTCTCAGGTGAAATCTCAACTTGTCTTAGTTCAGTAGTTGAGCTGCCCAGGACTTCATTATCTACTCCCATCTTGGAAAGTTCTTTGGCTTTTGCTTTCAAAGCCTCTTTAGCTTCATTCAGCTGATTCTCCAGCTCTTCTGTCTCCTTCTTGTATCTGTCAGCTTCCTCCTGGAACCTTGAACATTGCTGCAACTTTTCTGCCGACTGGGTCTTCAGTTTGTTCAGAGAGATGTTAAATTCTACCTGTTTCTCTTCGTGATTTTCCAGAGGCACAAACTTTGACCTGAAGGTCTTTCAACAGGTTTTCCTTTTCTTTGCGAAACTCACTCACTTCATCTTGAATTCTGTCATTCAGCAGAGTCTCCTTGCATTTCTCCTGCTGCTCTTCCATGTCGTTGTCTAAGTCAGTCATCACTTCTTCAGGTTGCTGAATGGCTGCACACTCCTTTTTCATCCTGTTGCGGTCCTTGGACTGTCCAGGCTCTTTCTGAAGGACCTTGCCTTGTTCCTTTTTCAACTCAGGAACTCTTCCTGCTTCCTTTTGAAATCTCACTGGCCGATCAAGGTTAATTTCCCTAAACCAATTTCGACCTAGAAGGCTTGGTCCTTCACCTTCTACCACCATCACTGGTAGTTGTGCTGTTTCGTGTTTATAATAAATAGTTGCTCTGGTGATACCTTTTACCTGGATTTTTCTTCACCTGTGTATATTTTTAACTTGGCAGATGTTTGTTCCAAATTTAATTGTTGATCACCTTTATTTAAATATCTGAAAGTGTGTTCCCCTATGACAGTGGTAAAAGCGCCCGTGTCTACTTCCATTTTTAATGGTTTACCATTTACTTGCAAAGTGACAGTAATTGGCCCTGTCTCCCCAACGTTCATGTTGAATAAAGAATAAATGTTAGAATTGGTTATTTCTGGCTGTTCCACACGATGTACTTCATTGGACCTCATTTGTTGTCTGGAACCCTGTTTAAATCTCATTTTGCAATGTTTTAATAAGTGTCTACTTTTGTGACAAAAATAACACTCCGCTTTTTAAATTGTCAATCATTCGGAGTATGAATGTTTCCACATCGGAAAAAATCAGCTTTCGAATTATTCTTAAAGCTACAGTCCTACATTTATCAAAACTAATTACTACAGTTTTGATTCAGTAAAATGAGAAGCTCCTTCTAGAGACCAGAAGGACACAGATTGAAGAGAATCGGTAAAAGAACCAGAGGGGGAGATGAGGAGAATTTATTTTTACACAGCGAGTTGTTGTGATTTGGAACGTGCTGCCTGAAAGGGCGGTGGAAGCAGATTCAATAATAATTTTCAAAATGGGATTGGATAAATACTCGGAATGGAGAATACAGAGTTAAAGGGGAAGAACGGGGGAGGGAAATGATGAGATGGCATAAACACAAAGGGCTGAATGACCTCATTCTGTGCTGTAAGATTCTGTAAATACTGTCAGAAAGAATATGACACATCAAAACTGTGAGAAACACAGGAAATGATTTAGATTGGACACATTTGCAAATCTCTTGTCCAGAGGGTTGAGCTGATATAACAAGAAAACACTAGTGAAACAAACGGAAATTAGCTGCATGGTTTGTTTTGTCGTCAGAACATCAATAGTGTAAAAACCATTTCAGGTTCCTTCACATCACCTGTGAGGTTCACTGGAGAAAATGGTAAACAAGTAAAGAAAGAACTTGCATTTATATAGTGCCTTGTACAACCTCGGAATGTCCAAGAGCATTTTAAAGCCAATGAAGTATGTTTTGAAGAGTAGCTCCTGTGGTAATGTAGAAACATGCCAGCCAATTTACACATAGCAAGCTCCCACAAGCAGTCTTGAAATGGTTGACCAGTTACTCTGTTAGTGATAAAAGCAAAAGACTGCAGATGCTGGAAATCTGAAGCAAAAACAAAAATAGCTGGAAAAGCTCAGCAGGTCTGACAGCATCTGCGGAGAGGAACACAGTTAACGTTTCGAAGAGAGGAACACAGTTAACGTTTCGAGTCCGTATGACTCTTCGTCAGAACTAAGGATATAGAGAAATGAGGTGAAATATAAGCTGGTTGGTGATGGTGGGGTGGGGGGTTGGGGGGGGGGGTTGCGGGACAGGTAGAGCTGGATAGAGGGCCAGTGATAGGTGGAGATAACCAAAAGACGTCATAGGCAGAAGGACAAAGAGGTGTTGACGGTGGTGATGTTATCTAAGGAATGTGCTAATGGGGACATTAAGGGTAGAAAGCAGGACAAGCTAGTGACAGATGGCCCTAGTGGGGGTAGGGGGAAGGGATCGAAATGGGCTAAAAGGTGGAGATAAAACGATAGATCGAAATAAATTTAAAAATAGGTGGGAAAAGAAAAATATATTTTAAAAATTATAAATCATTGGAAAAAGGGGGATCGGAAAGGGGGTGGGGATGGAGGAGAGAGTTCATGATCTGAAGCTGTTGAACTCAATATTCAGTCCGGAAGGCTGTAAAGTGCCTAGTCGGAAGATGAGGTGCTGTTCCTCCAGTTTGCGTTGAGCTTCACTGGAACAATGCAGCAGGCCAAGGACGGACATGTGGGGATGAGAGCAGGGTGGAGTGTTGAAATGGCAAGCGACAGGGAGGCCGGGGTCATGCTTGCGGACAGACCGAAGGTGTTCCGCAAAGCGGTCACCCAGTCTGCATTTGGTCTCTCCAATGTAGAGGAGACCGCATTGGGAGCAACGAATGCAGTGGACTAAATTGAGTGTTTGGGCCCTTGGACGGTGAGGAGAGGGGAAGTAAAGGGGCAGGTGTTGCACCTTTTGCGGTTGCATGGGAAGGTGCCGTGGGAGGGGGTTGAGGTGTAGGGGGTGATGGAGGAGTGGACCAGGGTGTCCCGGAGGGAACGATCCCTGCAGGAAGCCACCAAGGAGGGTGGAAGGGAAGATGTGTTTGGTGGTGGCATCATGCTGGAGTTGACGGAAATGGCAGAGGATGATCCTTTGAATGCGGAGGCTGGTGGGGTGATAAGTGAGGACAAGGGGGACCCTATCATGGTCTGGGAGGGAGAGGAAGGTATGAGGGCGGATGCACGGGAGATGGGCCGGACACGGTTGAGGGCCCTGTCAACCACCGAGGGTGGAAAACCTCGGTTAAGGAAGAAGGAGGACATGTCAGAGGAACTGTTTTTGAAAGTGGCATCATCAGAACAGATGCGACGGAGGCGAAGGAACTGAGTGAATGGGATGGAGTCCTTACAGGAAGCGGGGAGTGAGGAGCTGTAGTCGAGGTAGCTATGGGAGTCAGTAGGCTTGTAATGAATATTAGTGGACAGTCTATCACCAGAAATGGAGACAGAGAGGTCAAGGAAGGGAAGGGAAGTGTCAGTGATGGACCATGTGAAAATGGTGGCGGGGTGGAAATTGGAAGCAAAATTAATACATTTTTCCAGGTCCAGACAAGAGCATGAAGCAGCACCGAAGCAGTCATCGATGTACCAGAGAAAGAGTTGTGGGAGGGGGCCTGAGTAGGACTGGAGCAAGGAATGTTCCACATACCCCATAAAGAGACAGGCATAACTGGGGCCCATGCGGGTACCCATAGCCACACCTTTTATTTGGAGGAAGTGAGAGGAGTTTAAGGAGAAATTGTTCAGTGTGAGAATAAGTTCAGCCAGACGGAGGAGAGTAGTGGTGGATGGGGATTGTTCCCTGTTAGTGATGTTGTCCAGGACACTGGGCAAAATCCACCTGCTCTTCCTCAAAATAGTGGCCATGGCTTATTTTACATCCACCTGAAAAGGTGGACAGGGACTCAATGTAATGCCTCATGTGAAAGATGTTACCTCTGACAAGACAGCACTCCAATGGTACTGTCTGAGAGAGTCAGCCCGGGTTCAGTGCTCAAGTCTCTGGAGTTAGACTTGAAGCCCCAGCTGGTGAGAGTGCTACCCACTGAGCCATAGCTGATACTTATTCACAATAATGCAGAGTTTAGAATTCCTAATTTGTTGCTTTGGTCCCAGTTCCCCTCAATTGTTAGGTAAGACCTAGATTAAAAAAAGGTACCGTCACCCTGAGGGTGAATGGTAAAGTTCATGTGACCATGTCTGAGGGAGCTCTCCAGGGAGTTCTCCTGGTGTCAGAACTCTGGAACCACAAGCTTTTCCTTTTATATTTGAGGAAGCTTAAAATCTCAACAGAATATTGGATCCAGCAACTAGAATCATGGGGGAGAATTTTCTCCCTGTCGGGCAGGCAGTTCGGGAGCAGGCGCGGGCGGGCGCGTAGCCCATCACTGTCCGCGATCGGCTGCATGCCACCATTTTGCGTGACGCGCACCCAGAAGCGCTTAGCGCTACCTGTGCGGGCAGGGGGAGGATGGAGAATCGGGGCCTGTGCTCTTTCCGTTCCCCTTGGAAGGTGACATCGAAGGAGCTTTAGTGAGTTCCTGCAGTGCATCTTGTAGATGGTACACACGGGTGGTGGAGGAAGTGGACGCTGGAGGTGGTGGATGTGGTGCCAATCAAGTGGGCTGCTTTGTCCTGGGTAGTGTTGAGCTTCTTGAGTGTTGTGGGAGCTGCACGCATCCAAGCAAGTGGAGAGTATTCCATCACACTCCTGACTTATGTCTTGTAGATGGTGGACAGGCTTTGGGGAGTCAGGAGGTGAGTTACTCGTTGCAGGATTCCCAGCCTCTGACCTTCTCTTGTAGCCACAGTATTTATATGGCTGGTCCAGCTCAGTTTCTGGTCAACGGTAATGCCCAGGATGTTGATAGTGGGGGATGCAGTAATGGTAATGCCATTGAATGTCAAGGGGTGGTAGTTGGATTCTCATTTGTTGGAGATGGTCATTGCCTGGCACTTGTGTAGCACGAATGTTATTTGTCACTTGTCGGCCCAAACCTGGATATTGTCCAGGTCTTGCTGCATTTGGACATGGGCTGCTTCAGTATCTGAGGAGACGCGAATGGTGCTGAACATTGTGCAATCATCAGCAAACATCCCCACTTCTGACCTTATGATGGAAGGAAGGTCATTGATGAAGCAGCTGAAGGTGGTTGGGCCGAGGACACTACCCTGAGGAATTCCTGCAGTGATGTCCTGGAACTGAGATGCTTATCTCATATGGGATGGCACCTCAGGTAGTGTATGCTCACTCAATACTGCACTTTGGAGTCACCCTGGATTATGTGCCCAAATTCTAGAGATTAAATCCCCAAATGCCATTAATAGTCTTGCAAATTAATGCACATAAACTATTTTGGATGGATGCAGTGCTACTTTGCACATTGTCAGTGGATAGTTAAGCACATTTCAATTTAGAAATCCCTGTATTATTAGTGGATTAGAGCGTGCAGTGAAACATATATATAACCCCAGGAGATTAATTGTTGCTACTGCAGCAATTCTTCTTTACAAAATCAGTTAACAAGCTAGGACATTGGCAACATTTCACTCACACTGCAAACTGCAGGTCAGACAATGGGTTAAGTCAGTAAGGGCCTTTAACTGTCAGCTGTGTTGCAATGATATAAAGGCACCAACCACCCATAAGGGATTGGGTAAACACGTTGTAGGTTCATTTATTTAGGCTAGGCACATGAGAACAGATATAAATGGGTAGAAATCTTGAAGAATCACAGCTGTGCTGTGCTCTGTTCACAGGCAAAAGTGAAACAAAGACAGGGTCACCTGACACACTTCCCTTCTTGTGATGTTATGTTGCTATCACTTAAAGGCATATTACAACATCTCCTTTCTTTTGAAAGGTACTTCCCCCCCCTTCCAAAGAAGACGAACTATTTACAACATATGTTTATGTTTAGTTACCATTACATGAGTGTATAGAACTGATGAATCTATGAGTCTCTAGAGTGTAGAAGTAACCTGCTGGTACACCCAGATGTTGTGATGGTAACCTTACCTGGAGGTTTCTTTAATTGCTCACAGTGATCTGTGGGATTGTCACTCCTGGGTGTCGTTCCTGGTTGCATTTGGGATCTTGTCCTCAATGCGGTTCAAGAAGGCAGCTCACCACCACCTTCTCAAGGGCAACTAGGGATGGGCAATAAATGCTGGCCCAGCCAGCGATGTCCACATCCGGTGAAAGAAGAAGTAAGGTTGGAAACAGATGAATAATGAAGCATTTCCAAAAGAAATCTTAGGTGAGGTCATCATTAGTGAGATCAACTGCCAAACGTAGCATGAATTGGGCAGCTCATAAATCCTCCTCTTAAATCAACAGCCAATTACTTTAGCCTTCCCCATTTGTCACTAGTAACCAATAATTTCTTAGTCAAGACACAATCCTTTATCAAAGACGTGACTACAGAGCGAATTGATTGATGATATAACTTTCTCTCTCTGTCTCTCTCCCCATCCCTCAATCTCACTCTCTCTGTTCCTCTGCTTGTGAGAAAACCTCTTGCCACATTTCTTTACAGCTAAGCAACAGCAGAAAATCATATTTATATGGTGCATTTAATATAATAAAATGTCCCCGGCTGCGATGTGGGAGTGGAACACAGACAAAAATAGACACCAGGCCACTGAAGATTTTAGGTTTTAGATGATGAAACATTTTCTCAAAGAAGTCAGTTTTAAGGAGCGAGAGAGTTTTAAAGGGAGAGAGAGGTGGAGAGGCTTAGGTTCTTTGTCAACCGCCTTAAATCTGGGTCCTCCTGTTACCAATCATCCAGCCACCGAAAATCTTATCTGCTTATTTCCTCCATCATTGCACCACACAATTTTTGTCTCTCCAAATCCTTTTCAAATGCCGCACTATACCTCAGTTGGGAGAGGGTGCAGAGGAGATTTACGAGAATGGGACCAGGGATGAGGGACTTCAGTTCATGTGGAGAGATTGGAGAAGCTGGGATTGTTCTCCTTAGAGCACAGAAGGTTAAGAGGAGATTTAATCGAGGTGTTCAAAATCAGCAATGGTTTTCAGAGAGTAAATAAGGAGAAACCGTTTCCAGTGGCAGGAGGGTCGGTAACCAGAGGGACACAGATTGAAGAGAAACGGTAAAAGAACCAGAAGGGGAGATGAGGAGAATTTTTTTTACAGAGTGAGTTGTTGTGATCTGGAACGCGCTGCCTGAAAGGGCGGTGGAAGCAGATTCAATAATAATTTTCAAAAGGGGAATTGGATAAATACTTGAATGAGAAAAAATAGCAGGACTATGGTGAAAGAGTCCTTAGTAACTGGATAGCTTTCAAAGAGCTGTCATAGACATGATGGGCTGAAAGGCCTCCTTCTGTGCATCAAAATACTGAAGCAGTCCATGTCCAAATGCAGCAAGACCTGGACAACATTCAGGCTTGGACTGACAAGTGGCAAGTAACATTCACACCACACAAGTACCAGGCAATGACCATCTCCAACAAGAGGGAATCTAACCATCACCCCTTGACATTCAATGACATTACCATCACTGAATCCCCCACTATCAACATCCTGGGGGTTACCATTGACCAGAAACTGAACTGGACCAGCCAAATAAATACTGTGGCTACAAGAGCAGGTCAGTGGCAAGGAATCGTGAGACCAATAACCCACCTCCCCAAAGCCTGTCTACCATCTACAAGGCACAGGTCAGGAGTGTGATGGAATACTCTCCACTTACCTGGATGAGTGCAGCTCCAACAACACTCAAGAAGCTCAACACCATCCAAGACAAAGCAACCCGCTTGACTGGCACAAACATTCATCTGCACATATTCACTCCCTTCACCACCGACACACAGTAACAGCAGTGTGTGTACCATCTACAAGATGCACTGTAGGAATTCACCAAGGCTCTTTTGACAGCACCTTCCAAACCCACAACCACCACCATCTAGAAGGACAAGGGCAGCAGATAGATAGGAACACCACCACCTGGGAGTACCCCTCCAAGCCACTCACTATCCTGACTTGGAAATATATCGCCGTTCCTTCATTGTCGCTGGGTCAAAATCCTGGAACTCCCTCCCTAACAGCACTGTGGGTGCACCTACACCACATGGACTGTAGTGGCTCTAGAAGGCAGCTCACCACCGCCTTCTCAAGGGCAATTAGGGATGTGTAATAAATGCTGGCCCGGCCAGCAACACACACATCCCGTGAAACAATGAAAAGAAAAAATCCATGCATCCAAATTGAAGTGGTGAATTCTGCTCCAATAGATCATTGTTTTTAGTGGCTGATTTCATTTCCACAGCACTGTGCTCGGTCTCTCTTTACTGCCTTTGTGCTAAACTGCCTTTAATTGGATCCTCATACTTACAGCCGCTCTTCCATGGAGTAAGTTAATCGAGGGATGCCATTTGTTGTCAGCGGATTGATCGTAAATTAATGCAAGCTTCAATTAAAATTTCAGTTCTTGTTGGCTGAGTTAATCATTATTAGTTCATGGTGATCGGTTACCGGATTGAAGTAGAAATGTCAAACCCGACAATACAACAAAATGTTGGGGCTCAGCCACTCCCCTGTCTGTTCAGTTGGATTATCCCCATAACAAATGGAATTCAACCCGGAAAAGTGTAAGGTAATGCACTTGGGGAAGGCTAACAAGGCAAGGGATTACACTATGAATGGTAGGACCCTGGAAAGTACTGAAGATCAGAGGGACCTTGGTGTGCATATCCACAGATCCCCGAAGGACAGGTAGATAAGGTGGTTAAGAAGGCATATGGGATACTTGCCTTTATTAGCCAAGGCATGGAATACAAGAGCAGGGAGGTTATACTGGAACTGTATAAAATGCTGGTTAGGCCAAAACTGGAGTACTGTGTGCAGTTCTGGTCACCACATTATAGGAAGGATGTGATTGCACTGGAGAGGGTGCAGAGGAGATTTACCAGGATGCTGCCTGGGCTGGAGGGTCTGAGCTATGAGGAGAGATTGGATAGGCTGGGGTTGTTTCCCCTGGAGCAGCGAAGGTTGAGAGGGGACCTGATAGAGGTGTATACGATTATGAGGGGCATAGATAGGGTGGATAGGAAGGCACTTTTTCCATTAGTAGAGAGGTCAATAACCAGGGGGCATAGATTGAAAGTAAGAGGTAGAAGGCTAAGAGGGGAGATGGGGAGAATTTTTTTCAGCCAGAGGGTGGTGGGGGTCTGGAACTCACTGCCTGAAAGGGTGGTTGAGTCAGAAATTCTCGTAACATTTAGGAAGTATTTAGATATTCACTTGCATTGCCATAGCCTCCAGGGCTACAGGCCAAGTGCTGGAAAATGGGATTAGTGTGATTTAGAGATCATTGTTGACCGATGCAGACACAATGGGCTGAATGGCCTCCTTCTGTGCTGTAAATGTCTATGAGTCTATGAGTCTAACATCCCAGGCTGCAGCTGTCCAGTCACTTTTCAAGAACTTGCATTGATACAGTATCTTTCACCAGCCGAGGACATCCCAAAATACTTCGCAGCCATGAAATTATTTTTTTTGTGAAATGTCACTTGCTACGCAGCAAACTCCACAGCCAATTTGCACACAGCAAGCTCCCACAAACAGCAATCAGATAATGACCAGCAAACCTTTTTTCATGTTGTTAGTTGAGGGGTAAATATTGATCATGACGGGGAGAAATCCCCTGCTCTCCTTCAGTTGGATCTTTTACAGCTACCCAAAGGGCAGGCTGGTTTAACATCTCATCCCAAAGACAGCGCCTCCAACAGTGCAGCACTCCCTCAGTACTGCCCTGAGTCGGGCTGGATTTTGTGCTCAAGTCTCTGGAGGGGGTGCTTAGACCCACAACCTTCTGACTCCAAGGTGAGAGCGAACTCCGATAGACACCTGTCTTATAGGGCACAAGACCAGCTGGATGCAGAACACAGCAATTCTCCCCAGTGTCCTGCCCAATAATATTCACTCCTCAACTAACAGCTAAAAATTAAAGTTTAATTAAATTAAAAAATTAAATTAAAGTCGATCTCGACTTTATTCCTGTTTGTGGGAGCTTGCTGTGCACAAATTGGCTGCCATGTTTCCTGCAGTGCTTACCCTTCAAAAGTATTTCCTTGGCTGGTCGTTGTGTAACACAACGTAAGACATTCTTTAAAATACAAAAACACAATAGCTTCTTTTAAGATGCGTTTTGGATTAAAGTTAGAATCAATTATTTTCCCCGTCTGGAGCTTGCATTACATGCAGAGCACATTGGTGTAATTGTCTTCAAGGAACAATCAGGTCCTGTGGGGAGAAATGATGACTCATTAACCCAGGGTGTCTAAGTGACGTTGTCTCAATCCTGTCGATTAATTTAGCTCCTTCTACAAGGTCACAGTCACTGATTGCTCTGAGTCACTGCCTCTATACAATGATGTCCCTGCATAAACCAAAACACACCCAAAAAGAACCAAAAGGAAAGAGTACAGCTCACTATGCAATGCAAGGCTTCCCTGTCACAGTCACTGCTTCCAATCCCTCCGTGCGGCCTCACCCCTCCCTAACTCTGTAAATTCATCCAACCCGACAACTCTTCCGAGATATCTGTGCTCCTCTCTGGCCTCTTGAGCATCCTCCAGTCTGAATCGCTCCACCAATTGACGGCCATGCCTTCAGCTGCCTGGGCCCTAAGCTTTGGGATTCCCTCCTTAAACCTCTCTCCCTCTCTCCCTCCCTCGCTCTCGCTCTCCCTCCTTTAAGGTACTCATTAAAACATACTTCTTTAACGAGTCTGCCCTAATATCTCCTCATGTGACTTTGCATCAAATTCTCATCTGACTTACACTCCTGTGAAGCACCCTGGGATGATTTTATTAAAGGCACTATTGTAAATAAGACCAGAAGATGTAGGAGCAGAAGTTGGCCATTTGGCCCATCGAGTCTGTTCTGCCATTCAATGAGATCATGGCTGATCCGATAATCTTCAGCTCCACTTTCCTGCCTTTTCCCCATAACCCTTGATTCCCTTACTGATTAAAAATCTGTCTATCTCAGCCTGCAAGTTGTGGTGGTGGTTTCTCGCTCCCGAACAGCCCATTTTGAGATGTTACGATTTCTGCGATATGATAGAACCTTCTTTATGTCATTCCTGTTCACTAAGTAGCAGGGGGATTGCGATGGTTTAGTGCTGATTAGTGGGAAAGCAATCAAACACAGGTCACAGGTCTTTGAGATGCTGTCCCAGGTGGTTTTTAATTGAATCCTTCCACACACTTCCACTTGACTATCCTGTCACTAAAACTTTAAAAAGGGACCTTCACAGAAACACATGGTCATCACAAATCACACAGGGAGATGGCTGGTCACCAACTGGTGTAGGCCTCAGGCCTCACAGCGGCCAATTGTTCAGAGGAGCAGTCAGGCATCAAATCGCTGACAGCTACTGTGGTCAGATTCCGGCAGGTTCTCGAAATGAATCCTTACTAACAGCACGCGGCCTTGCTGTGGGTTGGCAGCTATGGCTCGCTGGATCGTGCTCTCACCTGGAATCAGATGGTAGTAGGTTCAGGGACTAGATCGTGTACAGTTCTGGGCGCCACGCTATAGGAAGGATGTGAACACATTGGAGAGAGTGCAGAAGAGGTTTACAAGAATGGTTCCAGGGATGAGAAACTTCAGCTATGATGATAGATTAGAGAGGTTGGGACTGTTCCTCTTGGAGAGGAGAAGGCTAAGAGGAGATTTGATAGAGGTGTTCAAAATCATAAGGGGGCTGGACAGGGTGGATAGAGTGTAGTAATTATGGTTTTATTTAGTGTGTAATGTACCTTTAAGAATAATACGTGTTAGGAAGGATCACATGATCTGTAGTAACCAATAGGAGAGTAGCGCGGAGCTACCTCAGCAGGCAGTGCAGAGATGGAGTTGGAGTTGAAAGCTCACGTGTAGTTGCTGCTATGTTGTAAATAAACTTAATGTTTCCTCTCAAGAAGTGTCTGCAGTTCAACTCTATTACTAGAGTACATACTGCAACTCAGCCACCCTTACAACAAAGGGAGAATCTGTTCTTGCTTGTAAACAGATCGAGAACCAGAGGGCACAGATTTAATGTGATTTGCAAAAGGAGCAAATGTGATGTGAGAAAAAGCTTTTTCACACAGCGCAGTGGTTTGGGTCTGGAATGCACTGCCTGGGAGTGTGGTGGAGGCAGGTTCAATCGAGGCATTCAAGAAGGCATTAGATAATGATTTAAATAGAAACAATGTGCAGGGGTACGGGGAAGAGGCAGGGGAATGGCACTGAGTCATAATGCTCATTCAGAGTGATGGTACAGACATGATGGGCCGAATTTTTTTATTCTTTCATGGGATGTGAGCATTGGCGGTACAGAGGGATCTGGGTGTCCTGGTACATGATTCATAAAACATTAGTATGCAGGTACAGCAAGTGATTAGGAAGGCAAATGGGATGTTGGTGTTTATTGCAAGGGGAATGGAATATAACAGTAGAGAAATTTTACTGCAGCTGTACAGGGCCCTAGTGAGACCACATCTGGAGTATTGTGTACAGTTTTGGTCTCCTCATTTGAAAACGGATATAAATGTGATAGAAGCAGTTCAGAGAAGGTTCACTCGACTCATTCCTGGGATAAGGAGCTTACCTCATGAAGAAAGTTTGAGCAGGTTGGGCCTCTACCCATTGGAGTTTAGTAATAAGAGCTCTACCATTTAAGACTGAGATGAGGAGAAATTTTTCTCTCTCAGGGTCATTAGTCTGTGGAATTTTCTTCCCAGAGAGCAGTGGAGGCCGGGTCATTGAATTTACTCAAGGCTGAGTTAGACAGGTTTTTGATGGACAAGGGAGTCAAGGGTTATAGAGACAGGCAGGTAAGTGGAGCTGTGAGACCCCAATCAGATGAGCCGTGGTCTTGCAGAACAGGCTCGAAGAGCTAAGTGGCCTACTCCTCCTCCTAGTCAAAGTTCCTAACACCTTTTAACAAGGCCCCGCTCCTCCCCAAATCACACGGTACAGTTACTACCATCCGCTTTTTTAAGCCTCTCTCAGCCTGGGCCTCCTCTGATGCTCCTCCCATTCCAGGTGCAATTACCTTTTAAAGGGAAGATTCTTAAAGGGACCATACACACACTCAGTGACCTGGGCCCTCATCGGCCTACAGCTTAGTTATTTGGCCCTCAATCACCTGGTGCTATAATGCACAATTCCTATGGGAACCAATAAGTGTCGATTCAACCCTACTTGAGGAATGTTTCTAAGGAGGGAGATCCTACTCCCAAACATTAACCCACCTGACATCTGGGTATAATCCTCTGGGACTACAGAGTGCAGCCAATGTCAGCAGAACCTTATATCCCATAAATGGTATATCTTTGTAGAGGTGGCAATTTTAAACACATGTATGGTATAATTTTCAAAGAGGTGCAGGAAAAGAGATCTGGGAGTTTGTGTACACAAACCTCAGGAGGTCACCAAAAAAAGTCGATTGTTAAAAAAGCCTAAAGAATCCTGGGCTTTATAAATAAAGAGCGAGAGTACAAAAGCAAGGAGATTATACTTAACATTTATCAATCATTGCTTATGCTCTCAGCTGGAGTTTTTGTCTAATCCTGGGCTCCACACTTTAGGAAAGATGTTGAGGCCTTGGAGAGGGTGCGGAGATTTACTCCAATGGGACCAGGGATGAGGGATTTCAGTTAATGTGGAGAGACTGGAGAAGCTGGGATTGTTCTCCTTAGAGCAGAGAAGATTAGGGAGGAGACTAAACAGAAATACTTCAAATCATGAAGGGTTTCGATAGAGTAAATAAAGAGAAACTGTTGCCAAGAGAGTCGATAACCTTTTGGAAATATATCGCCGTTCCTTCACTGTCACTGGGTCAAAATCCTGGAACTCCCTCCCTAACAGCACTGTGGGTGTACCTACACCACATGGACTGCAGCGGTTCAAGAAGGCAGCTCACCACCACCTCCTCAAGGGCAACTAGGGATGGGCAATAAATGCTGGCCCAGCCAGTGAGGCCCACATCCCGTGAACAAATATAAAAAAATAACCAGACATCTCAGAATTACGGTGATTGGCCAAAGAACCAGGAGCGATATGAGCAGAATTATTTTTCAGGATAATTGTTGTTGTGATCTGAAAGGCGCTGCCTGAAAGGGTGGTGGAAGCAGATTGAATAATAACTTTCAAAAGAGGAATTGGATAAATACTTGAAAAGGAAACATTTGCAGGGCCATAGGGACAAAGTAAAAGGAGCGGGACAAATTGGATAGCTCGTTCAAAGAGCCAGCATGTCAAGATGGGCTGAATGGCTTCCTGCTGTGTTGTAGGATTTGAAACATTGAATAGCGTAGGTGCCATTGCTGGTAGAAAGCCAGCAGTAAAACACAACAATTGAGTTTACGGTGTCTGTTCCATTGCAACACAATCCCTTTCACATTAACAGTTAAAATTCAGATCATTCCTTGTCGAGCTGTCATTTATGTGAACTCTATACGGCCAATTAGCACTTACCTCATGGCGCTCAAGAAGATTTGTTTCTCTCGGCGGTGTCTCTTTCAGAATTCTTTTGGTTGAGGATTGTCATCCTCAAGGGGAGCCTCCTAAAGGAAGCTTAACCTCACAAATCACAGCTGTGGTTGGAGGAGTAGCACTCTCGCCTCAGAGTCAGAAGATTGTGAATTCAAATCCCATTCCAGTGACTTCAGTGCAAAATCCCGGCTGACACTCTGAGTACCAGCACTGAGGGAGTGCTGCTCTGCCACAGGGTCAGTACTGAGGGAGTGCTGCACTGTCAGAGGGTCAGTACTGAGGGAGTGCTGCACTGTCAGAGGGTCAGTACTGAGGGAGTGCTGCACTGTCAGAGGGTCAGTACTGAGGGAGTGCTGCACTGTCACAGGGTCAGTACTGAGGGAGTGCTGCACTGTCAGAGGGTCAGTACTGAGGGAGTGCTGCACTGTCAGAGGGTCAGTACTGAGGGAGTGCTGCACTGTCAGAGGGTCAGTACTGAGGGAGTGCTGCACTGTCAGAGGGTCAGTACTGAGGGAGTGCTGCACTGTCAGAGGGTCAGTACTGAGGGAGTGCTGCACTGTCAGAGGGTCAGTACTGAGGGAGTGCTGCACTGTCAGAGGGTCAGTACTGAGGGAGTGCTGCACTGTCAGAGGGTCAGTACTGAGGGAGTGCTGCACTGTCAGAGGGTCAGTACTGAGGGAGTGCTGCACTGTCACAGGGTCAGTACTGAGGGAGTGCTGCACTGTCAGAGGGTCAGTACCGAGGGAGTGCTGCACTGTCAGAGGGTCAGTACCGAGGGAGTGCTGCACTGTCAGAGGGTCAGTACTGAGGGAGTGCTGCACTGTCAGAGGGTCAGTACTGAGGGTGTGCTGTACTGTCAGAGGGTCAGTACTGAGGGTGTGCTGTACTGTCAGAGGGTCAGTGCTGAGGGAGTGCTGCACTGTCAGAGGGTCAGTACTGAGGGAGCGCTGCACTGTCAGAGGGTCAGTACTGAGGGAGTGCTGCACTGTCAGAGGGTCAGTACTGAGGGAGTGCTGCACTGTCAGAGGATCAGTACTGAGGGAGTGCTGCACTGTCAGAGGGTCAGTACTGAGGGAGTGCTGTACTGCCACAGGGTCAGTACTGAAGGAGTGCTGCACTGACAGAGGGTCAGTACTGAGGGAGTGCTGCTCTGTACAGGGTCAGTACTGAGGGAGTGCTGCACTGTCAGAGGGTCAGTACTGAGGGAGTGCTGCTCTGTACAGGGTCAGTACTGAGGGAGTGCTGCTCTGTACAGGGTCAGTACTGAGGGAGTGCTGCACTGTCAGAGGGGCAGTACTGAGGGAGCGCTGCACTGCCATAGGGTCAGTATTGAGGGAATGCTGCTCTGCCACAGGGTCAGTACTGAGGGAGCTCTGCACTGTCGGAAGGTCAATACTGAGGGAGTGCTGCACTGTCGGACGGTCAATATTGAGGTAGTGCTGCACTGTCAGAGGTGCTGTTTTTCAGATGAGGCATTAAACTGCGGTCTTATCTGCCCTCCCAGGTGACTGCACAAAAATCTGATGGACACTATTTCAAAAAAGAGGGAACTTCTCCCCCTGTGTCCTGGGGGCAATATATATCCTGCAAGCGACCTCACTTAAACAGATTAACTGTTGATTATCACACTGCCCTATTACGGAATCTTGCTGTGCACTATTTGGCTGTCACAGTTTCCTGCATTGTAACACTTCAAAAAGAGGTACTTCACTGGCTAGCAGGTGCTTAGGATGTGAAGGGCGCTAAAGAAATACAAATCTTCTTCCCTTCACAACCGCTTCAGAAATGAAACCATGTGGACGTTATAAACTCTTTTCGATGCAGATTGATACTTGTAAACACACTGACACCATCTCAAATCCCTGCCCCGACACCTTCCGCTCTGCAAAATGTCATCTTATTCAAACCATCTGTTTCACTGCGAACATGTCGACAGGAACAGTGCTGCCTGCCCACACAACTACACCCAGGCAGTCATAATCCTGTACAGTAAGCTCCCTAAAAATAACCTGACACATAAGCACATCGAATGTGCATTGATTTCTAATACTCTACTTAACTGCAGACCGTTACAGTGAGAAATATTACTGGAGTCCTGTGGTTTCAAGTTTTTGTCAGCTATCATTCCTGGTGTTAAGGGATAAAATCTTCCCACAATTATAACCCAGCAATTGCTTTCCAAATGGTTGATTCACCAGAATGAACCAAGTTGAAACTCAGGCAATGAGTTAGCTAATCCAAATAGAAGGTTTCCAGTGACGTGAATATTACACAGAATGCACAGCACAGAAACAGGCCATTCAGCCCATCTGCTCCATGCCGGCATTTACCTCCACACAAGTCTCCTCCCACCCCCTTTTCATCTCACCCTATCAGCATATCTTTCTATTCCTTGTGTTTATCCAGCTTCCTCCTAAATGTATTTTTTTATTCTTTCACAGGATGTGGGCTTTGCTGGCTGGGCCAGCATTTATTGCCCATCCCTAATTGCCCCTTGAGAAGGTGGTGGTGAGCTGCCTTCTTGAACCGCTGCAGTCCATGTGGTGTAGGTACACCCACAGTGCTGTCAGGGAGGGAGTTCCAGGATTTTGACCCATCGACAGTGAAGGAACGGCTGATATATTTCCAAGTCAGGATGGTGAGTGGCTTGGAGGGGAACTTCCAGGTGGTGTTCTTGGAGTCATGGAGTTATACAGCACAGAAACAGGCCCTTCAGCCCATCGTGTCCATGCCGGCCATCAAGCACCTATCTATTCTAATCCCATTTTCCAGCACTTGGCACTTAGTCCCAGCACTTGGTGTTCCCATCTATCTGCTACCCTTGACAGTCTAGATGGTAGTGGTTGTGGGTTTGGAAAGTGCTGTCTGAGGAGCCTTGGTGAATTCCTGCAGTGCATCTTGTAGATGGTACACACTGCTGCTACAGTGCGTCAGTGGTGGAGGGAGTGAATGTTTGTGGATGGGGTGCCAATCAAGCGGGCTGCTTTGTCCTGGATGGTGTCAAGCTTCTTGAGTGTCGTGGGAGCTGCACTTATCCAGGCAAGTGGGGAGTATTCCATCACACTCCTGACTTGTGCCTTGTAGATGGTGGACAGGCTTTGGGGAGTCAGGGGTGAGTTATTCTCCGAAGATTTCCCAGCCACTGACCTGCTCTTGTAATCACAGTATTTTGCTGGTCCAGTTCAGCCTCCGGTCAATGGTTACCCCCGAGAAGGTTGATAGTGGGGGAATCAGCGATAGTAATGCCTTTGAATGTCAAGGGGTGATGGTTATATTCTCTCTTGTTGGAGATGGTCATTGCCTGGCACTTGTGGGGCAAATGTCACTGGTCACTTGTCAGCCTTGATGTCAAGGGCAGTCATTCTCACCTCACCTTGGGGGTTCAGCTCTTTTGTCCATGTTTGAACCAAGGCTGTAATGAGGTCAGGAGCTGAGTGGCCCTGGCAGAGCCCAAACTGGGCATCAGTGAGCAGGCTATTGCTGAGTAAGTGCTGCTTGATCTCTCTATCAATGACCCCTTCCATCACTTAACTGAGGATGGAGAGTAGACTGATGGGGCGGTAATTGGCCGGGTTGGATTTGTCCTGCTTTTTGTGTACAGGACATACCTGGGCAATTTTCCACATGGCCGGGTAGATGCCAGTGTTGTAGCTGTACTGGAACAGCTTGGCTAGGGGTGCAGCAAGTTCTGGAGCACAAGTCTTCAGTACTATTGCCGGAATATTGTCAGGGTCCATAGCATTTGCAGTATCCAGTGCCTTCAGCTGTTTCTTGATATCACGTGGAGTGAATCGAATTGGCTGAAGACTGGCATCTGTGATGCTGGGGACCTCCAGAGGAGGCCGAGATGGATCATCCACTTGGCACTTCTGGCTGGCTTTATTGCAAATGCTTCAGCCTTATCTTTTGCACTGATGTGCTGGGCTCCTCCATCATTGAGAATGGGGATAGTTGTGGAGTCTCCTCCTCCAGTGAGTTGTTTAATTGTCCACCACCATTCACAACTGGATGTGGCAGGACTACAGGGCTTAGATCTGATCCGTTGGCTGTGGAGCCTCTTAGCTCTGTCTACCACTTGCTGCTTATGCTGTTTGACACGCAAGTAGTTCTGTGTTGTAGCTTCACCAGGTTGACACCTCATTTTTAGGTATGCCTGGTGCTGCTCCTGGCATGCCCTCCTGCACTCTTCATTGAACTAGGATTGATCCCCTGGCTTGGTGGTAATGGATATGCCGGGCCATGAGGTGACAGATTGCTGGTGAATACAATTCTGCTGCTGATGGCCCAAAACACCTCATGGATGCCCAGTCTTGAGTTGCTAGATCTGTTTGAAATCTGTTCGTCCATCCGGTTTCATTCCTCTTTGTATGCTTTGGAGTGGATTGACACAACTGAGTAGCTTGCTAGGCCATTTGAGAGAGCAGTTAAGAGTCAACCGCATTGCTGTGGGTCTGGAGTCACATGTAGGCCAGACCAGGTAAGGACGGCAGATTTCCTTCCCTAAAGGACATTAGTGAACCAGATGGGTTTCGTGACAATCAACGATGGTTTCATGGTCACCATTACCGAGTCTAGCTTTATATTCCAGATTTTTAATTGAATTTAAATTCCATCAGCTGCTATGGGGAGGATTTGAACCCTTGTCCCCAGGGGCCTGGGCCTCTGGATTATTAGTCCAGCGACATTACCTTTACCCCACCACCCCCACCCCCTAAAGAAGTTTCTCTTGAATTCCCTATTGGATTTTTTAGTGACTATCTTATATTTATGGCCCGGAGTTCTGGTGTCACTGGGGAGTGGAAACATCTCTACGTCTCCTGTATCAAAGGCTTTCAGAATTTTACAGGCCTCTGTCCGGCTGCCCTAAACATTCTCTTTTCTAGAGAGAAAAGCCCCAGCCTGTTTCATCTTTCCTGATATTTATAACCCCTCGATACTGTTAACATCCTTGGAAATTGTTTATTTCCAGGTCTGCAGTACATAGAGTCATAGAGGTCTACAGCACAGAAAAAGGCCCTTCGGCCCATCGAGTCTGCACCGCTCAAACAAGTACCTAACTATTCTAATCCCATTTTCCAGCACTAGGCCCATAGCCTTGTATGTCATGGCATCGCAAGTGCACATCCAAATACTTCTTAAACGTTATGAGGGTTTCTGCCTCTACCACCCTTTCAGGCAGAGTGTTCCAGATTCCCACCACCTTCTAGCTGAAAAAATTCCTCACATCCCCTCTAAACCTCCTGCCCCTTACCTTAAATCTATGCCCCCTGGTTATTGATCTCTCCACCAAGGGGAAAAGTTCCTTCCTGTCACCCTATCTATGCCCCTCATAATTTTATGCACCTCAATCATGTCCCCCCTCAATCTCCTCTGCTCCAGAGAAAATAACCCCAGTCTATCCAATCTCTCCTCATAACTAAAACTCTCCAGCCCAGGCAACATCCTGGTAAATCTCCTCTGACCCTCTCTAGTGCAATCACATCCTTCCTACAATGCGGATTCCAGAACTGCACCTTTGGCCTAATCAGCGTTTTATACAGTTCCAGCATAACCTCCCTGCTCTTATATTCTATGCCTTGGCTAATAAAGGCAAGTATCCCATATGCCTTCTTAACCACCTTATCTACCTGTCCCGCTACCTTAAAGGACTGGTGGACATACACATCAAGGTCCCTCTGATCCTCCGTACTTCCCAGGGTCCTACCATTCATCGGGTATTCCCGAGCCTTGTTTGTCCTGCCCAAGTGCATCACCTCACACTTATCCGGATTAAATTCCATTTGCCACTGATCAGCCCATCTGACCAGCCCATCTATATCCTCCTGTCATCTAAGGCTATCCTCCTCACTATTTACCACCCCACCAATTTTCGTGTCACCTGCGAATTTACTGATCAACCCTCCTACATTCAAGTCTAAATCGTTTATATATACCACAAACAGCAAGGGACCCAACAACGATCCCTGTGGAACCCCACTGGACACAGGCATCCAGTCACAAAAACACCCCTCGACCATCACCCTGCTTCCTGCCACTCAGCCAATTCTGGATCCAATTTGCCAAATTGACTTGGATCCCATGGGTTCTTACCTTCGTTATCAGCCTCCCATGCGGGACCTTATCAAAAGCCTTGCTGAAGTCCAAGTAGATAACGTCAAATGCATTGCCCTCATCTACACACCTGGTCACCTCTTTGAAAAATTCAATCAAATTGGTCAGACATGACCTCCCCCAAACAAAACCATGCTGACTGTCCTTGATTAATCCCTGCCTCTCCAAGTGTAGATTAATTCTGTCCCTCAGAATTGCTTCCAATAGTTTCCCCACCACTGAGGTTAGACTGACTGGCCTGTAGTTCCCTGGTTTATCCCTTCCTCCTTTCTTGAATAACGGTACCACATTGGCTGTCCTCCAGTCCTCTGGCACCTCTCCTGTGGCCAGAGAGGTATTGAAAATTATTGCCAGCGCCCCTGCTATCTCCTCCCTTGCCTCACTCAACAGCCTGGGATACATTTCATCCGGGCCTGGAGATTTATCTACTTTTAAGCCTGCCAGACCACTTAGAAACTCCTCCATTTCTATGCTAATTTCTTTAATTATATCACACTCCTTCTGTCTGATTTCCATACCCACGTCATCTCTTTCACTTGTGAACACTGACACAAAGTATTCATTTAGAACCCTACCTACGTCTTCCGGCTCCACACACAAATTACCAATATGGTCCTTATTGGGCCCTACTCTTTCCTTAGTTATCCTTTTACTCTTAATGTACTTGTAAAATAACTTTGGATTTTCCTTTATTTTACCTGCCAATGTTTCTTCATGCCCCCTTTTTGCTCTCCTAATTTCCTTTTTAAGTTCCCCCCTACACATTCTATACTCCTCTAGGCTTCCGCTGTTTTGTGCCCTCGGTATCTGCCCTAAGCCTCCCTTTTTCTCTTTATCCAATCCTGTATATCCCTCGACATCCAGGATTCCCTGGATTTGTTGGTCCCATCCTTTATCTTTCCTGGAATATGTTGGCCCTTTACTCTCCCTATTTCCATCTTGAATGAGTCCCACTGCTCTGACGCAGATTTACCTAAAAGTAGCTGGCTCCCAGTTCACTCTGGTCAAATCATATCTGATCTTATTAAAATCAGCTTTCCCTCAATTTAGAACTCTGATTTCTGGCCCATCCTTGTCCTTTTCCATAACAACCTTGAATCTAACGGAGTTATGATCACTACCTGCAAAATGCTCCCCCACTGATACCTCTACCACTTGCCGGCTTCATTCCCTAAAATTAAGTCCAGGACCGCCCCCTCTCTTATAGGACCTTCTACATTCTGGCTTAAAAAGCTCTCCTGGATGCATTTTAAGAATTCCGCTCCCTCTGAACCTATCACACTATGACTAACCCGG